>NC_091169.1:38677965-38837965 GCF_040958095.1 Procambarus clarkii
GAGCAGTAGCAACAGCAGTAGGAACAGTAGCAACAGCAGTAGGAACAGTAGCAACAGCAGCAGCAAGAGCAGTAACAACAACAGCAGCAGCAGGAGCACTAGCAAAAGCAGCAGGAGCAGTAGCAACAGCAGCAGGAGGAGTAGCAACAGCAGCAGGAGCAGTAGCAACAGCAGCAAGAGCAGTAGCAACAGCAGCAGGAGCAGTAGCAACAGCAGTAGGAACAGTAGCAACAGCAGTAGGAACAGTAGCAACAGCAGCAGCAAGAGCAGTAACAACAACAGCAGCAGCAGGAGCACTAGCAAAAGCAGCAGGAGCAGTAGCAACAGCAGCAGGAGGAGTAGCAACAGCAGCAGGAGCAGTAGCAACAGCAGCAGGAACAGTAGCAACAGCAGCAGGAGCAGTAGCAACAGCAGCAGGAGCAGTAGCAAAGCAACAGCAGGAGCAGTAGCAACAGCAGCAGGAGCAGTAGCAACAGCAGCAGGAACAGTAGCAACAGCAGCAGCAGGAGCAGTAGCAACAACAGCAGCAGCAGGAGCAGTAGCAACAACAGCAGCAAGAGCAGTAGCAGCAGGAGCAGTAGCAACAACAGCAGCAGCAGGAGCACTAGGAAAAGCAGCAGCAAGAGCAGTAGCAACAGCAGCAGGAGGAGTAGCAACAGCAGCAGGATTAGTAGAAACAACAGCAGCAGGAACAGTAGCAACAGCAGCAGCAGGAGCACTAGCAACAGCAGCAGGAGCAGTAGCAACAGCAGCAGGAGCACTAGCAACAGCAGCAGTAGCAACAGCAGCAGTAGCAATAGCAGCAGGAGCACTAGCAACAGCATCAGTAGAAACAGTAGCAGGAGCAATAGCAACAGCAGGAACAGTAGCAACAGCAACAGCAGCAGTAGCAACAGCACCAGTAGCACCAACAGCAGCAGCAACAGGAAGCAATCACCATCTATATACCTCACCTGAGATCTGAAACACCTCGCCCCCAGCTGATGCTGCTCCAGGTGTCTTATTAACGGCTGTCAACACCAGCGTTATCCATAGTTGGTGCATCATCTAGTGAGCCAATTTCAGGTCATCACCAGGTTATGGCTATCATGTCAACGCCAGACATTGTCATGTCTTGTGATTAACGGATAAAGTAACAGGTGACATGTCAACAAAAAGTAAACAAACGCCTTTTATGGGGGGGGGGGACTAGTGAACACACACACACACACACACACACACACACACACACACACACACACACAGTAGGCTCAGGAATCTGTACACCAGTTGATTGGCAGTTGAGAGGCGGGACCAAAGAGCCAAAGCTCAACCCCCGCAAGCACAATTAGGTGAGTACAATTAGGTGAGTACACACACACACACACACACACACACACACACACACACCTGAGCCCAGTAGGCTTAAGAATATGTACACCAGAATATGTAATTTTGTTCCCTCATTGGACAGCTGTGTTCAGTCTGAACACAGATGTCACCGAGCAGTGAAAAAAGTATGAACACAGCTGTCAATGAGCACTAAAGTAAAGTCTAAACACAGCTGTCAATAAGCACTAAAGAAAAGTCTGAACACAGCTGTTAATGAACACGAAAGTCTGAACACATCTGTCAATGAACACTAAAGAAAAGCCTGAACACATCTGTCAATGAGCACTAAAGAAAAGTCTGAACACATCTGTCAATGAACACTAAAGAAAAGCCTGAACACATCTGTCAATGAGCACTAAAGAAAAGTCTGAACACAGCTGTCAATAAGCACTAAAGAAAAGTCTGAACACAGCTGTCAATGAGCACTAAAGTAAAGTCTAAACACAGCTGTCAATGAACACTAAATAAAAGCCTGAACACAGCTGTCAATGAGCACTAAAGAAAAGCCTGAACACAGCTGTCAATGAACACTAAAGAAAAGCCTGAACACAGCTGTCAATGGGCACTAAAGAAAAGTCTGAACACAGCTGTTAATGAACACGAAAGTCTGAACACATCTGTCAATGAACACTAAAGAAAAGCCTGAACACATCTGTCAATAAGCACTAAAGAAAAGTCTGAACACATCTGTCAATGAACACTAAAGAAAAGCCTGAACACAGCTGTCAATGAGCACTCAAGAAAAGTCTGAACACATTTGTCAATGAACACTAAAGAAAAGTCTGAACACAGCTGTCAATGAACACTAAAGAAAAGTCTGAACACAGCTGTCAATGAACACTAAATAAAAGCCTGAACACGGCTGTCAATGAGCACTAAAGAAAAGCCTGAACACAGCTGTCAATGAACACTAAAGAAAAGCCTGAACACAGCTGTCAATGAGCACTCAAGAAAAGTCTGAACACATTTGTCAATGAACACTAAAGAAAAGTCTGAACACAGCTGTCAATGAACACTAAAGAAAAGTCTGAACACAGCTGTCAATGAACACTAAATAAAAGCCTGAACACGGCTGTCAATGAGCACTAAAGAAAAGCCTGAACACAGCTGTCAATGAACACTAAAGAAAAGCCTGAACACAGCTGTCAATGGGCACTAAAGAAAAGTCTGAACACAGCTGTTAATGAACACGAAAGTCTGAACACATCTGTCAATGAACACTAAAGAAAAGCCTGAACACATCTGTCAATGAACACTAAAGAAAAGCCTGAACACAGCTGTCAATGAGCACTCAAGAAAAGTCTGAACACATTTGTCAATGAACACTAAAGAAAAGCCTGAACACATCTGTCAATGAACACTAAAGAAAAGTCTGAACACAGCTGTCAATGAACACTAAATAAAAGCCTGAACACAGCTGTCAATGAGCACTAAAGAAAAGCCTGAACACAGCTGTCAATGAGCACTAAAGAAAAGCCTGAACACAAAATTGTTGCAGGGGGGGGGGGGCAATAAAGGTTTCCTCACACCTCACACAAGTGGGTCAACAGCCCAGTAATGACTGAGGCGCCGGCCTGACACCACTTATACCAGATAAAAGTGCCTAGCTCAAAGGTTGGATCTCTCGCCGTCTTGGCAATAATGCTCCTGGAGTTCGTCTTAACTCTCGTCCCCTTAACCATTCCCAGAACCGTAAATTAATCTATTGCGCTTTCCGGGGTATTAATTTTTCTTGTCCTTTCTTCTGCTCTCCTTCTCTCATCTCTAGCTCTTCCTCATATCTTCCCTCATTTTTATTTTCTGGTCTTTACATCCGTTTCTCATATCTTTCCTTCTCCCTCTTTCCCTACCCTCTCCTTCTCACAATAATGTCAGAAACTACTCGTCGTTAAAGATGGTGAATAATGAATAGGGAGGAAAGCCAGGCGCAGCTTTAGGTGGAGGGGTGAGGGAGAATTATTAGTGGAAAGCGCCAAGCCATTACGACTGTATATAGCATTTAGGTGGAGGGAGAAGGAAGCCAAATACTGCCGGAGGGAAGTCAAGCTTCAGGTAAAGGGAAGTCAAAAGGAAAAAAGGGAGATAGATAGAGATAGAGACTCACATTGAAATGTGACATGTAGCTCTTAAGGTAGGTAAGGTAAGGACCTTTTCTTAAGGTAAGGACATGTAGCTCTTAAGGTACAGGACATATAGGGACTAAAAAAAAACTTTCAACCCCTTTTTTTGTTTTTGATGCAAGAACATCCGCCAAGCGTGTTGCAAACCTTTAGCTATGTCCCCCTTGCATGTGCATTACCTGGGGGGGGGGGGCGCTGGGTTACTTGTTAAATGGTCTGGAGTTAGTTTCTGGTGAGGTAGTATCCAATGCCTCTTGTAAATGCTTCTGTGCAGTCGTGGCTTGGATGATTTGATCTGTAACCCGGCACTGTCGCGTCTTTCTCCTTACTGCTGACATTTCTCGTCTTCATATTGTATTATGTACGCCAAATTTTCCGTGTACATCCAAGCCTGATGCGATGCGTCAAGTCTGGTGACGTGGGGTGACAGGGTGACGTATTGTCCGTGGGGGGGGGATGGGGGGTGACAGATGGTGACGTAGGGTAGCACTTAAGGTAATATTGTAGAGGACATGTAGGGTGATATGGAGAGGGACGTTTCGAGGGCGACATCAGTGCGAATAACAAGATGATGGAAACCCTGCTGACCTGGAGAGTAGCCTGCGACAGGGATAAAATATGTCTGCTTTTAGAGAGGCCATTCTGAGAGCCTGTCTCCGAGAGAGAGAGAGAGAGAGAGAGAGAGAGAGAGAGAGAGAGAGAGAGAGAAAGAGAGAGAGAGAGAGAGAGAGAGAGAGAGAGAGAGAGAGAGAGAGAGAGAGAGGCCTAACAATCCTAGGAGGTTAAGCAGGTAATGTGAGTTGCATCGTGAGGTTGGTCAGTAGTTGGCCAAGTAGATACGATGAGTATTCAGAGATTCAGGAGGAAGTATCCATGCGCTGAATACACACACATGCGCGCACACACACACACTAGGAATGCACTAGGAAGTGATGTGGTGGAGGCTGACTCCATACACAGTTTCAAATGTAGATATGATAGAGCCCAGTAGGCTCAGGAATCTGTACACCAGTTGATTGACAGTTGAGAGGCGGGACCAAAGAGCCAAAGCTCAACCCCCGCAAGCACAATTAGGTGAGTACACACACACACATCTCTTCGACATAATGCGACTCCTACAGATTACAAACTAAAAGATATTTCAACATGATATCCATATTTGCAAATTATTTATCGTGGATAAATTAAATTTGCTTAACTTCAGCAGATTCTGCTGAAGTAAATTTGTTGCTCGTTTCACTTGGCACTCTAGTTAATAATGATTAATCCTAATTAAACTCTCAAGCGAGAAGCTCATTCAACACTGAATTCAACAATAGACACGGTGTATATAATTCGTGATAATATAGAAGTTCCAGAGAGATTTATCATTGTGAATTTTAATACACTATACATTTTTGCTGTAAATAAATGAACATCAAACCTCCAGTTGTATTTTCTCAGAATCATATGGTCCTTTCTATCAAACACAGAGAGGCCTATGATAGGGGAGAGTCTGCAAGAGATAATAGACCCCATGCTGCAATGTGAATGAGTGATTGCCTTAAAAAAGAGATCATTCGACTATGAACCATTACTTCAAGCGACTTTGAGAGCATTCACCCGGACAGAAAATCAGGTCACGGCTCACAATTTCCAAAATTCTGATTCACATTCTATTATTGACTGAAATAACTCTGTCACTGAATGAAACGCGTATAAAACAACCTTAAATCTAACCGTCAGATCCCGTATAATCTTAGACAAGTCGACAAATATACAACTAGTATATTTGTCGACAAATATAAAATCGCCGAAATACATTTCATAATCCTGCTTCCCCAACAAAATAATGAATACTTACCTACGTTTTCTAATATTAAACGCTCTTTAAATTCTGAACAAAATAAGTAATTACATGTCATTAAAATGAAGCTTCGTATCGTGTTTATTGTGGAATTAATTTCCCCTCGTTTAAGAGCGTAATTACCCAGCGACGAGCACTATAGAATATATGTTAGACCTGAACTTTATATCCTGCAGTCTGAGGGATAATGAACCTTCATGCAACTCTTTGAATAATATAGATTTATACTACAAGTAGAGGGATAAAGAACGAGGATAAAACTTAGGTTTAACAAAAATAGGACCATAAATAAAGAGAAGAGTGAAGGAGAATGAATGAAAGGAACAGAAGGAGACTTGAAAGAGCAAGGAGTGAAAGGAACTCAAGGACGAGGAAAAGGAATAGGAGGAGTGGCGAAAAGGAACCGAAGTAGGTTTTGGGATTTCTAAGACATCGTCATCGCCAGCTTACAAGATCAGACTAAGTCTCTCGTCGTCAAGTTCCGTCAAAAGATCTTTATGAACTGAAACTCAGACGTCAGCAAGAACCCAAAAACCCCAACACTGCTGATGCTGTAACTTTGAAGTATTCAAGAAACTCAAGCATGATATTGTGAAATAGTGTCATTATACACACACACACACACACACACACACACACACACACACACACACACACACACACACACACACATCGACAGGGTTGATAAAGAGGGAATCGACAGGGTTGATAAAGACAGGCTGTTTAACACAAGGGACACACGCACTAGGGGACACAGGTGGAAACTGAGTGCCCAAATGAGCCACAGAGATATTAGAAAGAACTTTTTTAGTGTCAGAGTGGTTGACAAATGGAATGCATTAGGAAGTGATGTGGTGGAGGCTGACTCCATACACAGTTTCAAGTGTAGATATGATAGAGCCCAATAGACTCAGGAATCTGTACACCTGTTGATTGACAGTTGAGAGGCGGGACCAAAGAGCCAGAGCTCAACCCCCGCAAGCACAACTAGGTGAGTACAACTAGGTGAGTACACACACACACACACACACACACACACACACACACACACACACACACACACACACACACACACACACACACACACACACACACACACATTATGTTCGTTACGAGGAAACGCTGCGGGAAATGCACCTTACAACACTGGAAGACAGAAGAGTAAGGGGGGACATGATCACAACCTACAAAATCCTCAGGGGAATCGACCGGGTAAACAAGGATAAACTATTCAACACTGGCGGGACGCGAACAAGGGGACACAGGTGGAAACTGAGTACCCACATGAGCCACAGGGACGTAAGAAGGAACTTTTTCAGTGTCAGAGTAGTTAACGGATGGAATGCACTAGGCAGTGATGTGGGTGAGGCTGACTCCATACACAGTT
The DNA here is from genome assembly GCF_040958095.1 of Procambarus clarkii. Classification (NCBI taxonomy): domain Eukaryota; kingdom Metazoa; phylum Arthropoda; class Malacostraca; order Decapoda; family Cambaridae; genus Procambarus; species Procambarus clarkii. The sequence goes on from NC_091169.1 coordinate 38,684,690, forward strand.
TCAAATGTAGATATGATAGAGCCCAGTAGGCTCAGGAACCTGTACACCAGTTGATTGACAGTTGAGAGGCGGGACCAAAGAGCCAAAGCTCAACCCCCGCAAGCACAAATAGGTGAGTACAACTAGGTGAGTACACAAACACACGCACACGCACTCTCACACATTTAGGTTTAAGAATTACCTAAGTGATATTCAACTGAGACTTTAAATCTTTTTATCTTTTAAGTATTTATATCTTTTCAGCTATATTTAACTTAATTTGTCAAGCACATTGTTAAAAATTAGAATATATATTGAAAAAAGTTCAAACCAGTTTTGCCATTGGTTGTATAAATTACATGATTCAAGCTAAAAACAAGAAAAAGACAAAATACAGCTTTAAAACTCAGCTTATTGATTACAGATACAGCTGTGTTTGAGCCACAGAACATTACAGATGGTATTTACCCTCTGTGGCCGAGAATCGACGATAAACCCCGAACTTTGGACCTTTCTCTAGTCTCTCCCTGGAGTGAAGTCCAGGTGTCGATACAAGATTCTTACATTTCATTTTTATTCTCAACTACCACTTATAAATTATTTTTATACAGACTGAAAATAACTGAGTTAAAGATGAACATTTACTCTGGAAATCCATTTGTAGTGCATGTTGGTTTAGATTTAGCTACTCAGAACGTAAGTATCAATGTAGCACGGGTTATAGTGAGCCCGTAATTTGTAGTGCACTTGTGAGGGGTTTATATATCACCGAGGGAAGCGTGTCAAATTACTAGTTCCCCAGACTCCACAGAAACATGATCTCCAACGCAAATTGTGAGTTGTGAGAGAAGCCAGCGAGGAATATGTAATGAAGGCGCTCTTACCCAAGAGAGTATTTCATCCTTGCAACCAGTAGTATATTTGCTCCTTGCACGCCTTACCCAACAGTGTATTTCCTTCTTACCTCAGTGCGTGAAGGGAGGGAAAAAAATCACTTGTGTAAGAAGCACTTTGAGGAAATACTGCTTGGGGGTAGGAGTCAGAGGTAGAAAATATTCCCTGGGGGAAAGAAATGTATATAATTATGACCAATCCACAAGGGCCGTGACGAGGATTCGAACCTACGTCCGGGAGCATCGAATCCTCATCACGGCCCTTGTGGATTTGTTCATTTGATCCATCACGTTACTGTGATCTATGTGTGTAATGTTATATAATTATGTGCAAGCGATGAGTCACAATAACGTGACTGAAGTATGTTGACCAGACCACACACTAGAAGTTGAAGGGACGACGACGTTTCGGTCCGTCCTGGACCATTCTCAAGTCGATCAAACTTATATAGTTATGCTTCTTTGAGTCGATGAAGAAGATAGACGACATGTAAACATCTGAAAGACGCGTGAATTCCTTGTTTCTTAGCTCCCCCTCACGAGTGCAAATACCGGATGATCATGTACTGAAGGTTTCCTTTGATGCCTCGACGTATTCACTAGCAGTCGCTTGTCTGAGGACACGGAGTAACGAGTGAAGAGCAGGAACCAGTGACCGAATCAGAAGGCAGCCAAAGGAGCCAACGGTTGTGTTTCACGAACCAGTGACTCTCTGAAGATGCTTTGCGTGTAGTGAGGATGATGCAGTTATTCATTCCGGGACCTCAAGAGTCCGTGTAGTGTACTCTAGACAGCGAAGGACACGAATGTCCTTGGGACGTCATGAAAGGACACCGTCAGGAGGACAGCTCATGGAAGCATTTGATTCAGACTTAAAGTGGGGAAGAAAAATAGGGAAGAGAGCGATAGAAATGTTTGTGAATCCATTCTGTATTAGACTTGCTTTTTAGACACGGCAGATAGACCTGAAACCATCACACATGTACGTGAATCAAATGAATATACGTGATTCTGACTTTGAAATAATTGACACATAAAAATGCAGGCAGTTTTTTTACATTTATTGCAACACTTGCAATTAAATAAGTAAAATATTTACAAGTGTCTGTTCATTATATGTTAACATTATCGAGGGATTTGCCTGGTGCATTTTGCATTACTGACATTTTACCTTAATAAGAATTAATCAAGTAAAAGTGCTGAGTTACAATATATGACTGTCTAAGAAGGTGGAAAAGAAGAAACATGGCATTTGAAAAGTTGTTGTTTTAAACAATAAATTCCTTTAGTACTTTGCATTGAAAGATATTTTACACACACACACACACACACACACACACACACACACACACACACACACACACACACACACACACACACACACACACTAAAGAATTCTGACCCGACCACAGTTCGAGCCTCCATTATCGGGGATCACCTCGTGACGTACAGGCACCATAACCATTTCACCAGGTTCACCGGACTTGACGAAGAATTATGCCAAAAATTGCACCACGAGTGTCGCCGGGGTTTGGTTAATCATGGATCTCAGTTAATACGCTTCAGGACTAACCACCCTTATAGCCGATCGCTGGTGCTGTGGTTATGGTACCATATATATATATATATATATATATATATATATATATATATATATATATATATATATATATATATATATATATATATACATATATATATATATATATATATATATATATATATATATATATACATATATATATATATATATATATATATATATATATATATATATATATATATATATATATATATATATATATATATATATATAAACAGAGTTAGTGCATATCCTACAGGCTCCTCCGGATACGATACTCCAGTGCTTACGTGTTTAATTGTCTCTTGAACACGTCCAGTTATCACATAGTAGCGATGAACTCCGCTACTTATTCGGACTTGCTTTAAAAGACTGTGGAAAGCCCTAAACAACTTTGTGCCAGTCTGTATGTCCCGTCGTGTTGGTGGTCAGGGAGTTATGTAGGGCTCTTGGGCGTTGAGCGGCTTCAGCACTCACAAGATTAGATGAGCTGAATTGTGAGGCTTCCAAGAGGTGACGTGGAAGGAAGGTGAGAGGGAGAGGAGAAGGAGGGAGTGAAGGAAGGAGGGAGACGGGGAAGGAGATGAGAGGGAAGTGAAGGAGGAGAGGGGGGAGCAGTAATCAAAAGTGCTAAGCACATACATAGAAGAATAGAGAGGGGTATAAAGAGTGAGAGTGAGGGTTATAAGGGAGATATGAGAGGAACTGAAGGAGGAAGGGAGAGGAATTGAAGGAGAAAGGGAGAGGGTGAGGAAGGGGACGAGACGCATTAAGAAAAGGGAGAGAAGGTAGAGAGTAAGAAGCAGAATTAAGGTGGATGAATGGTGGAAAATTATTTATATAACTTTACACACAGAAATCACAATAGCGTGATGCATCAAATGAACAAATCCACAAGGTCCCTGATGGTTCGAACCCTCGTCACGGCCCTTGTGGATTTGTTTATTTATTTACATGACTGTTTTTCATAGACCACTATGGCATGTCTTTATAGGCCATGACCGAAGACAAGAAAAACGCTGATATAATATGCACAAATTTCTCAAAAGACTTCGACAAATTTGACATTATGTTATTGCACAAAAAAAATGCCCTCTAAAGGGCATTTCTAGACACATAGGAAGATGGATCTTCAATTGTTTTAACCAACAGAACCCAGAGTGTAATAGTCAACAAAGTAAAATCCGGATCATCCACCGTGAAAAGCTCAGTCCTCCCAGAGTACTGTGCTTGCTCCAGTATTCCTTCTCATTCTCATATCGAACATAGACAAGGACACAAGGATGCAAAGCTTATCATCCCTTGCAAATCACACTAGGAAGTTTCTGAGAGTAGGCAACGTAAAGGAGATAGCAAACATCTAATTTTATGCAAATCAAATCTTTCAAAGGGCCATAGAAAATAGCATGATGCTTAACGAAGAAAACTTCCAGCTCCTGCGCTAGTGAAAAAAACGAAAATACATAACGGAAACCACATAACACACAGTCAAATCCCACTGTAGAGCGAACAAGCAATGTAAAGGATGTGCGAATAATCCTGTCAAAACCTATTAATTTTCTGCATATCTGCACACAGAAATAACACCACATGAGGCCAGGAGGCATGGCAGGATGTGCAGAATACCCCCGATGAAGAGCAGAGGTGCAACAGGTACTCTGAGAGAGAACTCTATCAACATCCAGAGGCCCGAGACTGTTCAACACGCTTCCACTACTATAAGGGGCATAACTGGCCGACCCCTCACAGTGTTCAAATACAAACTCGATGAACACCTCCAGAGGATACGTGATCAACCAGGCTGCGAGCAGCCGCGTCCAACAGCCTGGTTGATCGCAGACATTGATCCTCGGAATCACTGCAAGGCAAGGTACCTTTTATCTTTCAAATAATGTTTATATTCTTCACGTGAACCGCTTGATTTATTTAATTTTTGTTTTACTATTATAATTAATTAATTAATAATTATTTTAGTGTAAGATCACTACAGGCGTCAAATAGATGTGAGTGAACCATCACTTCACCCAGCAAAAGGTATTTAACTCCTAGGGGTCCCTATTTTCTGCTAGGTAAACAAAGGTATCAGGTGTAAGGAAACATTCCCAAACTTTCCGCCCTGTGCGGGAGTAAAACCCGGGACCATGCGGCTGTGGACCAACTACTCTGACGCAGTATGCCATCCGAAAACAGCACAAACTTGAAATTTAAGCAATAGATGGGAAGCACGTTGTTTGTTAGATTCAGCGACTGGGAACAAAAAGTTTTAAATAGCACTGGCTATGGTGAGCCCGTAGTGGGTTTACCCGGCACAGGAGCGGACCAAGTAGCACTGGCTATGGTGAGCCCGTAGTGGGTTTACCCGGCACAGGAGCGGACCAAGTAGCACTGGCTATAGTGAGCCCGTAGTGGACTTACCTGGCACAGGAGCGGATCAAGTAGCATTGGCTATAGTGAGCCCGTAGTGGACTTACCTGGCACAGGAGCGGACCAAGTAGCATTGGCTATAGTGAGCCCGTAGTGGACGTACCTGGCACAGAAGCGAGCCAAGTAGCACTGGCTACGGTGAGCCCGTAGTGGACGTACCTGGCACAGAAGCGAGCCAAGTAGCACTGGCTACGGTGAGCCCGTAGTGGACGTACCTGGCACAGAAGCGACCCAAGTAGCACTGGCTACGGTGAGCCCGTAGTGGACGTACCTGGCACAGAAGCGAGCCAAGTAGCACTGGCTACGGTGAGCCCGTAGTGGACGTACCTGGCACAGAAGCGAGCCAAGTAGCACTGGCTACGGTGAGCCCGTAGTGGACTTACCTGGCACAGGAGCGGGAGCTGTAACTGGTGAGCAATTGTCCTTACAAACAGCTTATATAGTCCTATATATATATAGTTACAGAAGGAATCCTTTACATAATCATCCTTTCCCACACGATGAAAGAGCCAGGCGTCTTGTAAACATTTGCGGGTCTCGTCTTTCGATCTTGCCATTGGGAGTTTCTTAACCCGTGCAAACCGCTAGTAATGATGTATTGAAGATTGCTTTTGATGTAGAAACTCTGAAGGAGGGTGGTCGGGTCGGGAAAGCAGGAGTTGGGATATATGACCGAGGGTAATATGGGTCATACCTCAGAAAGCATTGATCCTTGGGCAATGGGTCGTACCTCAGGAAGCACTAATCCTAGGCAGTGGGTCGTATCTCAGGAAGCATTGATCCTAAGCGATGGGTCATATCTCAAGAAGCACTAGTCCTGAACAATGGGTCGTATCTCAAGAAGCATTGATCCTGAACAATGGGTCGTACCGCAAGAAGCACTAATCCTGAACAATGGGTCGTATCTCAAGAAGCATTGATCCTCAGCGATGGGTCGTACCTCAAGAAGCACTAATCCTGAACAACGGGTCGTACCTCAAGAAGCGCTAGTCCTGAACAATGGGTCGTATCTCAAGAAGCACTAATCCTGAACAATGGGTCGTACCTCAAGAAGCACTAATCCTGAACAATGGGTCGTACCTCAAGAAGCACTAATCCCGAGCAATGGGTCGTATCTCAAGAAGCACTAGTCCTGAACAATGGGTCGTACCTCAAGAAGCACTAGACCTGAACAACGGGTCGTACCTCAAGAAGCACTAGACCTGAACAATGGGTCGTATCTCAAGAAGCACTGATCCTGAGCAATGAGTCGTATCCAAGGAAGCACAGATCCATGTAACAGGTCGTATCAGAAGGAGCTCAGAGCATGCAGGACTATGCTTACCTAGAGTTCAACATATACCACACATATTTATCCGGGGTCTGGCTTTTCAACCCAGGAAGCAGCGATCGTATAATGCTACAATCATAAAATAAATCCACCATTAGGGCCATTTTTGGAGTCAGTGGCCGTATGATGACGCATTTCAGCTTGCGAAGTCAACAAGCCATTTTCTTCAAGGAGTCTACATAAACCTCTATCATAGAGGCAAGCAATGCAACTTCAGCTTAAATATTGCAAAATATTTTTCAGTTTTATATTTTCATATATATAATTTCACATATTTTCATCATTGATGAAATATGTGTGCGCCCAAAATGGTCAAAGAGTGCTGTCGGGTATTGGGTTAATGGTCAGATGGTTTCCAATACTTTTGTACAGTCAGTTTGGCCGAGTGGTTATAGTACTGGACACGCCAAGAGACAAGGAGCTGACCAGGTTCGAATCCTTCAAGGGTCAGGGGATTTCCAATACATATTGGCTTGGGGACCATTCAAGCTTAACGTGTGTGTGTGTGTGTGTATGTATATATATATATATATTTATATATATATATATATATATATATATATATATATATATATATATATATATATATATATATATATATATATATGTCGTACCTAGTAGCCAGAACTCACTTCTCAGCCTACTATGCAAGGCCCAATTTGCCTAATAAGCCAAGTTTTCATGAATTAATTGTTTTTCGACTACCTAACCTACCTAACCTAACCTAACCTAACTTTTTCGGCTACCTAACCAAACCTAACCTATAAAGATAGGTTAGGTTAGGTTAGGTAGGGTTGGTTAGGTTCGGTCATATATCTACGTTAATTTTAACTCCAATAAAAAAAAATTGACCTCATACATAATGAAATGGGTTGATTTATCATTTCATAAGAAAAAAATTAGAGAAAATATATTAATTCAGGAAAACTTGGCTTATTAGGCAAATCGGGCCTTGAATAGTAGGCCAAAAAGTGAGTTCTGGCTACTAGGTACGACATATATATATATATATATATATATATATATATATATATATATATATATATATATATATATGTTGTACCTAGTAGCCAGAACGTCATATTCGGCCTACTATGCAAGGCCCGATTTGCCTAATAAGCCAAGTTTTCCTGAAATAATATATTTTCTCAATTTTTTTTCTTATGAAATTATAAAGCTACCCATTTCATTATGTATGAGGTCAATTTTTTTTATTGGAGTTAAAATTAACGTAGTTATATGACCGAACCTAACCAACCCTACCTAACCTAACCTATCTTTATAGGTTAGGTTAGGTAGCCGAAAAAGTTAGGTTAGGTTAGGTAGGTTAGGTAGTCGAAAAACAATTAATTCATGAAAACTTGACTTATTAGGCAAATCGGGCCTTGCATAGTAGGCTGAGAAGTGCGTTCTGGCTACTAGGTACGACATATATATATATATATATATATATATATATATATATATATATATATATATATATATATATATATACATATATATATATATATATATATATATATATATATATATATATATATATATATATATATATATATATATAGGGAGATAGAGAGAGAGTAATCCATCACATTGGCTCAAATTACAGACACTGTAAACTACGTTAGTGCCGGGGGACTATCACTTCATTCATATGCCAGGTTCAGCACATCATGTTGTATGACAGAAAAACATGTTTGACAGAAAAACATGTTTGACAGATGAGAATGAGGTCATACATGACAGACAGGTGAGTGAGAATACCACACTTCCAGATGAAAATAAATCCTGTCTAATACACAAAAGACTCCCCCCAAAAAAGACGGAACAAAAGTACGATACAAACAAAAAAAAAAAAGTTACAAAACACAGAGCAAAAGTAAAAATGTTGCATTTTTCAGCAGTTCACAAGTGGCTAGGCGGCACCCAGCTGGGAACGAGGCGGAGATTAAAGCGAAAATCGAACGTAACATTTACGACTGATAATAAAACAGTGATAACCACAACACTAACATTCATATCATAGGTGATAACTGCAAAAAAAAATAGATAATCCATCCTTGATCTATGATCAACATCACTCAACGGACTAAAAGCATTTGTTTTGCCTAAATGCTTTTGTTTTTTTGGGGTGGAGTGGGATTGGGCTTCACATTAAGGTATGCCCGTAAGTTAACGGGCAATATGCGCTGCAAAAATAGTGACAATGTTATGATAAATTGTATGGCATCAAAAGCTTTTATCTCTTTCAGTTTGGGAATTATGGAATAACACAGGCTTTAAAAATATATTTATGGAAAGGGGGTGAGGATCGAGGGAGGAGAGAGAGAGAGAGAGAGAGAGAGAGAGAGAGAGGAGAGGGAGAGGGAGAGAGAGAGAGAGAGAGAGAGAGAGAGAGAGAGAGAGAGAGAGAGAGAGAGAGAGAGGGAAGGGGAGGGATAGTAGAGAGGGAAACGATAAGCAAACAGAGGAAGAGTAGAGAGAGAGAGAGGATAGGGTTTGCTTTGGGGTAGAGAAAAGATCAGGGATAGAAAAGACTAACGGTCAAGGGAACTGGCTATAATCCCCAGGCAGAACAGAAACGCTTGTGCACATTTCCTTTCACCTGATGCACCTATTCACCCAATAGTAAAATAGGTACCTTGGAGTTAGGCAACTGTTGTGGGGTTGCATTCAGGGAAAAGTCAGTTATAGACCTAGGTGGAGGGTGGGGAAGGGGGACCTCGATAAGCCCACATACAGGCTTCCTGCCCCCTACTGCAGGGATTATTTATTGTATAACTATGGGATGTTAGTATTATACAGTGCAGAACAGTATTACAGTATATTAAAAAGAGAACAAAAACAGATCATACGTATAGAATGATAAGTAGACGGAGGTAAACATGGATATAAGAGGACATCTTCAGAGGTAGAGGGGCAGACATAAGCAAAGAAAGAAAGGTGCAGTCAGGCAGAGACATACAGAGTCAAATATAAACAAACATATAAACAAAAACACATTAATACAAACAAAAAGGGTCAACAGGAGACAGCTTGCAGCAGTGGAAAAAACAAACATAAAATTGTGGATTAAACAAAAAGGAGAATGCAATTTTTTTTTGTCTTCAATTCTCCATGCTGGAATGGCCTCAAAAGCTTCAATGCAAAATACCTGTACAAAGCCTTTAGCTGATGGGAGTACTAGTATGCACCGATCCTTTAATTTTGATATGGAAAGGGCAGAGGGCATCCGGGAGAGAGATACCGGGAATGGGTGGAATGATGCCATTAGAAAGGTGTCAACGGTGTAGCATATAGAGGTAATGGGTAACCTGAGTGCATGGAGGGATAGAATAATAAAGAATAGGTGGAGAGATAAGGGTAGCCTTAATGGAGAGATAGGGTTACTGAAGTAGGTGGAGAGATAGGGTTACTGAAGTAGGTGTAGTGATGAAGGCGAAAGGGAGATAGCCACAATACATGAAGAACTATATTTAACAGGAATAAGTGCAGTGATGGTGTTTTAAAGTGCACATAATATCCGCTAACATCAAGTGGGAGCTGCGTTCCTACCCACCGATCAGCCTGTATGAGCCGAACACCATAGCTCATTGGACAGTATATTTCCACTGGATTACGAACAACCACCACTGATCCACCATCAGCGCCCCACCGCTCAGATAATCCTCTCGCAAGACCTTGAATGGGCAATATGCCTCAATACTCAACCTCTCAGTACAGCTATACGTACCGCACTCAACCACGCACCTCAGCTCCGTACCTCAGCCACGCCCCTCAGCTACGTACCTCAGCCACGTACCGCACGCCCCATACACGACACACACGTGATTCATCCACACCTCCATTCCCCTCCAAATGAAGACGAGGAGTCACAATAACGTGGCTGAATTATGTTGACCAAACCACACAATGGAAAGTGAAGAGACGACGACGTTTCGGTCCGTCCTGGACCATTTACAAGTCGTTTGAGAATGATATGGAAAGGACAGGTCCGTCCTGGACGTTCTCAAGTCGACTTGAGAATGGTCCCGGACGGACCGAAACGTCGTCGTCCTTTCACCTCCCTCCAAATCCTTCATCCCTAGTTTGTTTTGAGAGATGCGACGTATTGTCCCCCCTCAGGGCACTTCCGCTTAATGAAATGTAAACAAAGACGGAGTATATTCGTTTCCATTCGCCTGAATCCGTTCCAGCGTTCGTCATGACGTCACCTGCCGGCTGCCAGGAAATCCACCAGACACTACTAGTGATGGACTGGTAAAAGTTACGTAACGGATCGTCATCCTGAACATAATAAAACAAATAATAACAACTTTATTATGACAATATTTGGGTTAAATATGAATTAATAATTAAATGCTGTGAGACACCTAGTCTACGGAGGAGAGATATATGAGAACACAACTGAATTAGAAGGTATTATATGAGGTAATGCAGTTGTTAATAAAGCAGCGCGATAAAGGTAGGTTAAAAAGGCCGTTGAACGATGAGTAGATCAATGAGAAAGGTGAGTTTATCAATAGCAAAGACAGATATAGCAATGAGAAACAGGTTAATATAGCGGTGAGATGTCAAGTGAATATAGTAATGAGAAAGACAGGTGAGTATTACAAGTAGATACACAGATGAGCATAACAATAAGAAAGACTAGTTATTACGTATATATATATATATATATATATATATATATATATATATATATATATATATATATATATATATATATATAATTTAATATATGTATAATATAATACGCAACTCAACAGGAGCACACATCTCATTAGTAAATAAGATACACTTAGTCTGTCTGCTATTTTTTAGCCTTTAGCCAATAACAACTGCCCTTTTGGGTCGTCAAAACATGCCTTTTTCCCACCTCAAGAAGCTGATATCTCAAATAGAGAACGAAAGGTTTAAGAACACGCTTTACCCTCTGCACTAATTAAACCGAATATTAAATATCTTTGTCATATCTAAGCAAATAAAGTTTTGTGAAATGAATATCACCGAGGAGCTTGTCCTCATTATCTTCAGCAACCAGTTAAGAACTTCATTGTAATAGACCCTTAGCTTGTTTAAGGACGATACATAATTTTTGTCTTCGTTATGTGGACACAACTTTGAAAGATTTCAAGACCTCTAATTGGAGATTTTTACATAAAACACAAATCAATAAAAAAATCCCGTTGTGCAATGCACAAGTTATACAGCACATGACACAGGTCGCATTGTATATGATAAACAACTGACGTTTCATAATATAATTCTATGAACAGGCCTCATAAATCAAACAAGAAAAAGAATGGAGTGCAGACAGAATTTTATTGGGCTGCCAGTACCTCCACAAGATGCTGGTGCATAAGATGGAGAAACAGGCGGAAGTAAGAGCTAGGGTGCTACAGTGGATTAGGAAGTACTTAAGCAACAGAAAAACGGGAAGTTTTTCTCTCAAGCACACAGTTACAGCCCCGCTCCTGTGCCAAGTAAGTCCACTATGGGTTCACCATAGAACGGGTGACCAGAAAGTTCAGACCACGGGTGGTACACAAAGAAGGGGACACAGGTGCAAGCTGAGTACCCAAATGAGCCACAGAGACGTTAGAAAGCTTCACATTAGTGCCGGAGTAGTTAACCAGTGGAATACACTAGGAAGTGACTTGGTGGAGACAGACTCCATACACTGTTTCAACTGTTGATATGATAGAGCCCAATGGATTCAGGAATCTGTTCACCAGTTGAATAAAGGTTGAGAGGCGGGACCAAACAGCCTAAGCTCAACCTCCACAAGTACAACTAAGCGAGTACAATACATAAGTCATTGTATATAGCGCCTATAAAATGCAGAACAGTTAAACAGCCATATAAATCCACTTGCATAAAATATAGAAACATATGCCAACCCAAAATTAAATTAATAAATATAAAGTCTTTGCAACAATTAACTGAATAAATAATATAATGTGCAGCTGTGGTATCTATGGAAACATTTAAACTCTGCTGTAATGCTTGAATATTAATGTTTTTCATCTGTTCACTATAGTTTAGCCTTTCTTTATAGTTTTCCTTAAAGTAATTTCAGTTAGGCAGTTAAGTAATTGTTATCGTTTTCTATAGTTTTGCTTATTTTTTCTCGATTTCACTCAATTCCGATTGAAAGTATCATCCCTTCAATCACAAAATTCTCAGTCACTAATCCTTTTCACATTTCTATCATATTTTCAATATGCAAAAAGTATTCCATATTCTTGCACACTGTGACATGAAATAAACACATAGCAAAAAAAAAAAAAGGAAATAGTTATTTCGGGAACAGGCGCAGAATATCCCTACACGATTGGCAGACTACACCAGAACGCGTGACATGGAATTGCTCTCATCCATTACCAACATTACTCTGATGCAGTTTTATTCATCTAGTGTATTATATATCGCGAAAGAGTTTCGCTGTGATTAGGCCCCGAATGTTGACGACAACAAAAATAAAAATCGTGACCCGACCAATCAGTGAAGCAGGATTCGAAGCTCCACCTACGTGATTGTGAGGTATTGACTGGCCAGTGTACTGTGAGAGAGTGCCTTGTGAGCCAAGCTGTCTGAGTGGATCGTAAAATTAGCCTTTAAGTATATTGGAAGTTGGGATCCTTGCAGCATCGGAGATCTCCCGGCAGTTAAGTAAATTACATTGAGTCTTGTGTGTTTATATATACATCTCCCGTGGACGAATCTTGAATCACTTCCGTGTTCAATTATGTTGTTAGATAAGTGAAGGTGGAATGAGGCCAGAAAGGTGAAGAAATGGGTTTGCATTAACAATATGTTATTGTAGTGTCAATTAAGCAAGTGGCGTTGCAATACTATACTTGTTCTTAATTCTGTTCGAAGGAGTTACAGTATTTAAAAGCGACAGACTTCGATCACTACCATTTCACATTGTTGTCATTCTCAATGACGAGTTTGGGAGTCTGTATAAAGTTGAAGGGTTGTTGCCCTTACGTGTGTGTGTGTGTGTAAGGCGAGCAGTTTTGCTGTTATCCACAGTGGGAAAAAATTGTGTACACCTGAATCCTTCGTTAAAAAAATTAAAAAAATTCAAATGTTTATTCAGGTAAAGTACATACATACAAGAGGTGATAGAAAAATTGATAGATTTATAGATAAAGCTAGTACATACAATGCCTAAACCCACTATTACGACAGATGACGATATTACGATTACGACAGTAATTACGTTACGGATTTTGTGATTACTTAGTTACAATGACAAGAAGTTCCTGTGTTCATTTCTGTTTTGACGACTTTTTTACAGTTTTGCTTCTGTTAATTGTCTTCACTGTAGTGAATGTACTGTGCATATGTTGACCAAAACTAGAAATAGAAGAGACGACGACGTTTCGGTCCCTCCTGGACCAATATCAAATCGAATTATCAAGTTGAGAATGGTCCAGGACGGACCGAAACGTCGTCGTCTCTTCAATTTCTAGTGTGATTTGATCAACATTTTTCAGCCACGTTATTGTGACTATTTATCTGCATACTGTGCATAATTTTATAGACATAAATTCAAATTATACGTAATGTATAATTTAATGACCCTTAAATGTAAAGTTATCCTTCCGCAGGTTGACCTTCGAAGACCTTGTTACGATTTTTACTTCCTCAATACCTTGAGTTGCAAAGTCTCGAAGCTCGTAGACTGTTTAATAAATTAAGATGTGCCAAAGTTTCGGCACATCTACCATTCATCCGGCAAGTCTTACCCTCATCCTGCACATCCTCCCTTCATCTACTTCCCCTCCCCCCCCCCCCCACCACCACCAATCCTACCCCGCTTATCCCGGTCACTCTAAACAGGGTAATTAATTGGCCAAATTCCGAGTGGGATTCATTGGGTTTATGGGGTCATTTGGTAGAATTGATTGATCATGGGACGCTGCCACTAATTTTTGGTTGTTAGTGCAATAACTGAGGATTAGGACTGGGATTAATAGGAAAGAGCATTGGACTGTAAACTTTATTCGTTAATTTTACTGTACAACTTTATTTCTAGTAAATAGAGTGGTTGCTCAATTATAAATACATGTGTATTTGTCTAGCTAATTAAGAACAAAACTCTACTAATCTACCCATTTTATATACCGGGCTTCCTGGAAAATCAGGTATTAATTGCTATTATTTGGAATAGTGACGCACCTGTGAAATGCGAAAACAAAGATTGCGAGAGGCTCAGGCGATATAAGTATTCCCTCTACGTCGAAAAATTTGCCAGCTAGCAATACCGTAAGAAATATAATGTCTGAATTGATCTAGTAAGTTCAGTAGTACTTCGGTTTACTCTGCCTGAAACGCTTTGCGTAATAGTGGCTTTAGGCATTGTATGTACTAGCTCTATCTATTAATCCAACAAACTTTGTAAAATCTCTTGTATGTATGTACCTTACCTAAATAAACATTTATTTATTTATTATTTATTTATTTATAAACTCTTTTACCTGTCGTAGCTCAGTCGATTAAGGCAGTGTCTGGGATGTTCCCGGACGCAGGTTCGAATCCTCGTCACGGCCCTTGTGGATTTGTTCATAATGTCTGAATATAATCATGTGGTGATAAATGTTTAAGAAATACGTCTGAAGTTTCAGCTGTGAGCTTAAAACGCCTCAGCTTTTACAGTCTTCAATAATCCGAGATTAGTTCTCTTGTTGGATTTTGCTGATCAATTTACAGTTCTACTTGAGGATCACATGCCATGTGATCCTCTGGCAGATCCTCGAACTTGAGACAAAGTGCTGTTTTAAGGAACCTTTGAGAGCTATTGTGCCATTTTAAGGAACCTCTGAGAGCAATTGTGCTGTTTTAAAGAACCTTTGAGAGCTATATTGTGCCATTTTAAGGAACCTCTGAGAGCTATTATGCTGTTTTAAGAACCCTTGGAGAGCAATTGTGCTGCTTTAAAAAAAATCCTCTGAGATCTGCTGTGTCGTTTTAGGAAACCTTCAAGTGCAATTGTACTGCTTTAAGAAACCTTCGAGAGTTTAAGAGTTTGAGACTACCGGTATCTTGAGGTGTTCGGTTATATTCCTCACGTCAAACCAGCGAGAGGAACGTCTTCATTTCACTTCATAAGTGTAAATTGAGATGTTTGTTTTCAGCCGCTGTATTGGTAATTCTCTTCTGATGTCACGTGAAATTCGTAACAGTTTGAATAATTCTTAACTCGTGCATAACAGATATATATTCTCCAAAAGGAAAATAAAGGAAAAGTCTTGATCAGAGGACCATTGAAAAGTTTGAAAGAGGAAGACAAAGTTCCCTCTGAAGGTGCCATCGACATTGCGTCCAAACTTGGCAAGAAATGGTAGATAGTTGTTGGATTTATCATTAGTCGTTGGGGCGGCACAGATAGTGGTGGAAAAGGCACAGATAGTGGTAGAAAAGGTTCAGATAGTGGTGGAAAAGGCACAGATAGTGGTGGAAAAGGACAGATAATGGTGGAAAGGGTTCAGATAGTGGTGGAAAAGACACAAATGCTGATGGAAAAGGCTACACCATAGGATTTCATTACTTCCACAGTAATGGTTTCATTCGGTAGCACATCTCTGTCCGATCTTTGCATTCCTCCCTAACCCCCTAAAGCAAGTCAATTCTTCAGGAAAGCCCCTGAAGGGGTTTCAGAATCCCATTTCCTCCCTGGAGTCCTTTCCTTTAGGTTCTAATAGTCTATAGGACTGGATGGAGGACTGCAAGTGACAAACAAAGCATTGTTTTATATATATATATATATATATATATATATATATATATATATATATATATATATATATATATATATATATATATATATATATATATATATAATATATACGCCCCACCTCCCTCACTCCATGTAAAGTTCTTCCCTTTTATCACTCATTGAAGCCCTCCTTCGCTCCCTCCTAAGCTCCCTCCCACACTCCCCTCCTACTCTCCCTCCCACTCTCCCTCCCTCCCACACTTCCCTCCTACTCTCCCTCCCACTCTCCCTCCCACTCTCCCTCCCTCCCACACTTCCTTCCCTCCGGTAGATCGCCTCCGTCATTAGTATGCGGGTTTGCTAACTTTTTCCTGCCGAAAATTAGTGCCGAGTTAGGTGTTAACTTCGACTTTTGTGAAGCTGATAAGGTCAGGTTATTTGGTAGGCTGCGTGACCCCATCCCGTTATTGGTAAGCACCGTGACCCCAGCCCGTTATTGGTAAGCACCGTGACCCCATCCCGTTATTGGTAAGCACCGTGACCCCATCCCGTTATTGGTAAGCACCGTGACCCCATCCCGTTATTGGTAAGCACCGTGACCCCAGCCCGTTATTGGTAAGCACCGTGACCCCAGCCCGTTATTGGTAAGCACCGTGACCCCATCCCGTTATTGGTAAGCACCGTGACCCCATCCCGTTATTGGTAAGCACCGTGACCCCAGCCCGTTATTGGTAAGCACCGTGACCCCAGCCCGTTATTGGTAAGCACCGTGACCCCATCCCGTTATTGGTAAGCACCGTGACCCCCAATCATTATTGTAACAAGCTTGTTAGTATCTCTGGATGATACAGTCTCATCATCCACTGTATTGTACGATTCCTAACCTATAAATGGCTTCCTCTTATGCATTAAGATTCTTATGCATTCTTAAAGAACCATTGTTCTGAGTGTGATTCCAAAAGGTACTTTTTTGAGCCTTTTGGCTCAAAAGGCACTCATCTTCTTTGTTGAATGTGTCAGTGAAATTCACAAAAATATATCTAATTTGAAACCAATTTGTAGAAGTTACACTGTTTCCATTAAAAACTATTTACATAAAAAATTTACTAATTTTTACATACAAAATATACTCATTACATAAAAATTAGCAAATTTTTACATAAAAATTTGCTAATTTTTACATAAAAAATTTACTAATTTTACATGAAAAATTTACAAATAAAAAAAAATAAAAAAAATTATGTCCTTTGTCTGAAATAAATTGCTTTATTTTAAAACATTGCTCGTCGCGTATTATGCTTTGCATAGGACATAATCTCAGTTGAAAATACTTCCCTTTAACTCGTAATAAACAATAGTATAGATGTCAAAGCAAATGCTACAATACTGAATTAGATTGAAAACTCAAACTCTGAATGTTTCTAAATCATTTAATGACACATAAACAAGAAGACACAAGTGTCTACCATCTTCTGTCCCCCTGGCCAGCCTCGAACCATTTCCCTAATATTGAGTGTTGCCAGTGCGACTAGGTTATTATGCCCCCCATACTAGATGTCACTGCAGTAACTGGCACGAGAATGAATGCAGAAACCTGGGACTTATTAGCTGAATATCAAATTATGGGAGTCAAATTATATCATACAGACAGATTAGACGAGGAGGGGGAGTCGCAATATGTCAAGGAAAATTTTAAATGTAGTGACATAGAGGGGTTCAATACAGAACCATATTCAGTAACTATTTGATTTGAATAATATTAATCAAATAACAGGAGGCCACCCAACTTCGACAGAAGGGAAGGGTGGCCTTCCCTTCTATATAGCACTGAGAAGGGATCAGGATAAGGATTTGGGATGGGACGGGGAGGGAAGGAATAGTGTCCAATCACTTGGACGATCGGGGATTGAACGCAGACCTGCATGAAGCGAGACCGTCTCTCTACCGAACTTCGACAGAATGGAAGTATGTTTCTAGAGCATCTAGGTTTAACAAATAATAGTCCAGAACCGAAAGATCGTCACTTTCTATATATGTGTGTGTATGTGAAAGAGTTTAGGTGAAATAAATAGGAAGCTGCCTTGTATTGGCAAATAGACCTTCTGTGATTTCCTTAATTCTTATGTTCTTATACTCATCATGTGAGCTGTAGCACAAAAAATGGATTGCATATGTTATAAAAAGTCTTAATCAGACCTTAGAGATTATTTTTAAATTTACAATTTTAGCGTAATCTGTATACCTTATAATGACAGTAAGAAACTAACTTTTTGCAGTGTCATATTTCGCTAAATTTACAATATATTGTTATACACTAGAGGTAAATCTTTTATTTAAAAGTAATTTCCTCGACACCTTACTTTCACCTTATACTCACCATCTCTTATTAATTATCCTCTTCCTATCCTCCAATCTATCTTCCTCCTTTCTTTAATTCACCTATCCCTTCTCTGCCCTCCTTCTATCTCCTGTCTACCTTGTTTCATGCTTACTCCCTCCTTGTGTGTCTCTCATCTCCTCTTCACTTCTCATTCGTTCCCGTTTATCACAAGTTCACTTCCCCTTCCTTGCACCTCTTCTATATATTCCTTCTTCCCTTATTTCTCCCTCGTGTCCTTCATTCTCCTCGTTAGAAGTTGTCGTCTAAAACACACTAATTGGTGACCACAAGTTGGTTGTCGTAAGTTGTAATGATCAGTTCTGGAAAAGTTGATGTCTCTCCTGCCTCTCCTCCTCTCCTGCCTCTCCTCCTGTCGTTATTGCATTTTGTTGTTCTTGCTGCTACTGTTGCTCTTGCTGCTACGGTTGATGCTGTTGCTACTTTTGGTGTAGCTGATGCTTTTGTTACTGTTTTATTATTACAAATACTTTAATTGTTAATGATGCTGATGCTGATGTGATTATTTTGGTGTTGAAGTGTTGTAGCTGCTGTTCCTCTGACATTCTGCTGTTGTAGTTACAGCAGATGCTGTTTGCTGCATTAGCGTAACACAAACAGTTACTGCAGCTGTTAGTGTAATCGGAACTAAAACGCTGCAAATATAGAGTTCTCTTTAAAAAATATATATATATTCTGAGGTATATTCAATTCTCTCTTACTTGATTTGATTTGGAAATCTAGCATATTTAAAGAAACAGTTCTGAAATACAAATAAGAGATGACATGGATTAAGAAGTAGCTTTAAAACATAAACAAATTGATATTCAGGTCTCCAAGAGGTTACAGCAACCCAGGACAACACACACACACTTCCTCGTAATAAACTGTTGTTCGCTGGTGCGAAACAGGAAATAGTTCGCAGGAACAGGGCCGCTTCGGGACGCATTCACTTAAGAACGAAGTTGAGGCTTTAATATAAGTGTGAGACGATCAGGTAGGTATTTAAGCTGCGGGTATATATAGACTGGAATGATGTGAAGGAAGGTTTGCATGTGTGAAATACACGCTAAGGAAGGGCCAAATAACATGGTTGATTGGTTGGTTTGTTGATTTGTGGCTGGTTGGTTGGGTTATTTATTGGTTATTTATTTGGTAGGTTTATTGTTTGGTTAACTAGTTAAATTGAGTGATTGGTTAGTTGGTTGCTGGTTGATTGGTTGTTGGATTGGGTGGTTAGCTAGTTGGTTAATTGGTTGGATGGTTAGTTGGCTTATTATTTTATTACTTGATTGATTAGTTAGTTACTAAAAGATTTATACGCGAGCTAATTCTTTACTGAGGTTTCTGGTCCCGACCAGATGACTTACCTGGATGACCAGGTATGCATAACCTTAGCGAATCAAAGATCGTCTTCAATCAGGAACAGTAAACAGGTGGATGAACACGTGGAAGGTAAAGTGGCAACCTTAACTGCGTTCACTACAGAGTTGTGGTAAACACAAGCTGCTGAGTCCATGTAATAGGTTCGAGCACACTTCCCTGGATTCCACAGACATACTTAACAGCGTTACACACAGATATCACAATTGCGTGATGCATCAAATGAACAAATCCACAAGGATTTGTGACCATGTCGTAGATCAGTCGATTAAGGCTGCGTCTGGGATGCTCTCTGACGCAGGTTCGAATCCTCGTCACGGCCCTTGTGGATTTGTTCATAATTAACAGTTACTACTCGTGTTAATAATAGTATATGTTGCTTACAAAAGATTAATGAGAAATTTAAGTATATTTGTGAATAGATAGGAAATAAACCAGATAATATTTCACATTTTCTGTGCAAAATTCAAAGTCACATATCCCTGAAATACAACTTTTCAAATACCACAAAAAAATTTGCTTTTGGCAAGCAGGAGGAGGAAGAGGGACAGTCTGCTTGAGTGACCGCGGTGCTCAAATTTACCTCCCCTCTCCAAGCACGTAAATTGAGCTTAACTTTGGTGAGTGTAACATGTACTCTGCCTGTGGTCCCTGGGCCCTCTGACGTTCGTATCCCAACAAATTGCTTTTAGCCCTCACACACACACACACACACGTGTAAGCTTTCGTTTAAACTTTTTCTTAAATACTTAATAACTTATATCTGTACTGCATTTCACCAGCTTCAGATGTTAGATTTTGTACATATTTTTTAATTTGAAGTTGGAATGTAACTACGTTGGTTAGAGGGTTGATGTGAAGGTGTTAATATGATTCCTTGTATGGTATTCCAATACCTTTCTGAAAGGCATCTGGGGAGCTTAAATTACGTTTAGGGTTTTCGAATGTTCATTTGCAGTCATTTATTTGGGATTATGGGTTCTCTAAGTGGATAAAAGGATCACCAAAGGCTATTTATTTTGACTATACTGAATAAAACATTAGTTCAGACGAGGCTACATGACTTGTTAACCAAGACTGAACCTGCAAAATTCTCAAAGAATATACTCAAAGAATCTCTCGTAAGTACGGGTTTTTCCGTTGTGAATCTACGGTATATGATCGTAGTCTCCATTAGTTTTAAACATTCCTTAGTGACCATGATTATTTACTTATTATGCAGTTAGTTTGGATTTGAACAATCACTGGTTTATGTTTTGTAATGTTTATTGCTAGAGTATTCAACAGAGGTTTGGGAAGGACGTGAAATTCTCGTGAAAACTTCGTATATATCGGTTGTATGAACAACATACTGTAGTACATACAGTATGTTGGTACTTTATGTACTAACATAACATACAACTATGTAACCATGTTTAACTATATTACAACTATGTACAACTAGTACATAGTTGAACTTTGTACTACTAGTTACAACTATGTAACAACGTAAGTGGGTTTGCATCAGCAGGATCTTCTACACTAGCAAAGGTCAAAACCTCATTCATTAATCTAAATAAGCAGGGGGCCAGATTCACGAAGCAGTTACGCAAGCACTTACGAACATGTACATCTTTTCTCAATCTTTGGCGGCTTTGTTTCCAATTATTAAACAGTTAATGAGCTCCGAAGCACCAGGAGGCTGTTTATAACAATAACAACAGTTGATTGTGAAGTTTTCATGTTTGTAAACTGTTAAATAAATGTAACCAAAGCCGTCAAAGTTTGAGGAAAGATGTGCAAGTTTGTAAGTACTTGCGTAAGTGCTTCGTGAATCTGGTTCTTGGCCTTTAGACCACTGTGCACTTACGTGAGACTATGGACTTAGAATATGGAAGTAAACAAAAGCCTCAGAAGCATTTTCAACTCAAGCTTAAGGCATTTACGAGTGAAGAAAGTTGAAAAGTTCAATATTAAGAGGGAAGTTAACAAGGAACTTAACAAGATATTTCAGTAAGTAAACAGAATAGAGCCAGAAGCTATGGAAGAAATAGAAAGATATTAACATAAGTGATATGGTGGTGACAGTGGTGCCACAGGGGTGACAGAATGGTGCCACAGGGGTGACATAGTGGTGCCACAGGGGTGACACAGGGGCACCTAGCTTAGAAAGCCCCCCATTCTGAAACACAGTATGTATGTATTGTATGTTAATCAGTGGTAGATTTCTTGTCAATACTGTATGTAACCTGCTTTAATCAGTGGTACACTTCTTGATATCCCTGTGTACCATGATATCTGTACATACCGTGCGTTAATCAGTGGTACTGTTTGTACCCTGCTTTAATCAATGGTACTGTGTGTACCCTGCTTTAATCAATGGTACTGTGTGTACCCTGCTTTAATCAATGGTACAGTGTGTACCCTGCTTTAATCAATGGTACTGTGCGTACCCTGCTTTAATCAGTGGTACTGTGTGTACCCTGCTTTAATCACGGGTACTGTGCGTACCCTGTTTTAATCAGTGGTACTGTGTGTACCCTGCTTTAATCAGTGGTACTGTGTGTACCCTGCTTTAATCAGTGGTACTGTGTGTACCCTGCTTTAATCACGGGTACTGTGCGTACCCTGTTTTAATCAGTGGTACTGTGTGTACCCTGCTTTAATCACGGGTACTGTGCGTACCCTGTTTTAATCAGTGGTACACTTCTTAATATCCCAGTACGTACTCACCCTGTCAAAGCTGAAGCACTCTCAACAAACCTGACACATATTACTTTGACAGGTTTTTCAATAAATTACCATGCATTAATAAATCCAAACTAGCAAAGCAGTTTTTTTCCCAATATGTAACACCAAAGGTTTTAAATTCACGAAGGCCATTCTATATTTTATGAAACCAAAAAAAAAAGGTGCGTTGTATAATGTAAAATAATAAACGCGGGTATTTTTGTATTTTTTTGAAGGCTTGTGGTTGTAACTTTTTTTTTTCACCAAATTCCAATGTCGGTGAGATGAAAACAGAGATAAAATTGTTGGATGACTTTTTGAAAGTAATAGAATAGTTGGCCCGCAATGGAATTTATTGCGTGATCTCTGTTCCTCTGGTGGTGGACCAGTCAACTGTGGGGGCTCTGGGTTCTGCGCACCTTTTGTTAAGGTAAAAATTGCTCGCGTTTTATTCCTCCGAATGCAAAAACGAATTCAAAAATGTGTAAAGGGAATCCAACTCGTTTGAAAGCGATGTGAAAAGAATCTTGTGAAATATAACTGATTGTTTCTGCAGTTTTTATGTTGGTGTGCGGATAGAGGGGGAGGGAATATTTTTAAGGTAATGAGAGTCAGGCGAGTGTCTACGTTTTTTGCAGGACTTATAATGAGATAAAAGAATTGTCATATTTACATCTGTGTGATCGGGGCCACTTTTGACTTTTCTTTAAAAATGGGGCTGTTGTCTACGCAATGCGGCTTTACAATTCTGAAACTTTTGTGTGGCGGTGGAAATGTCTGTCTATGTCACAGTAGGACTGTTGTACAAACAATGTTATAGATACAATGGTCAGAAAGCCCCCACTCTTATCGGCTTCTGCCTGGTGGTACACTATGCATAAATAGTATGTATATGTGTAGTGTATGTGGGTGTGTGTAGTGTCTGTGTTATTTGTACTATACCCTCTTTCTCTGTATTAAAACATGATCATCTGTACTAAGCCCGAATCTTGTGTACTAATCGCCGATTCTTTGAGCCCTGGATCGACAGTGGCGTCGAACCCACAGTCCTGGACCGACAATGGCGTCGAATCCACAGTTCTGGCCCGACAGTGGCGTCGAACCCACAGTTCTGGCCCGACAGTGGCGTCGAACCCACAGTTCTGGCCCGACAGTGGCGTCGAACCCACAGCCCTGTACCGACAACGGCGTCGAACCCACAGCCCTGTACCGACAACGGCGTCGAACCCACAGCCCTGTACCGATAACGGGTCGAACCCACAGCCCTGTACCGACAACGGCGTCGAACCCACAGCCCTGTACCGACAACGGCGTCGAACCCACAGCCCTGTACCGACAACGGCGTCGAACCCACAGCCCTGTACCGACAACGGCGTCGAACCCACAGCCCTGTACCGACAATGGCGTCGAACCCACAGCCCTGTACCGACAACGGCAGGAAGAGCATCAACAGAGACAGGATGCCTCTGATATTAACACATCTCCCGGAATCATTTGTCTCGGGCAAAAAGAGAACGATAATAAAAAGAGAGGGATTTAAGCTCTTGTCTGATGTGATGGTTTAGGAGAGGCAAGAACACTTCCGGACGGTCGGTTCAGTTTGATCGTTAGTGAGAGGAGGGATTTAACCCATGGTTGGCTTCGTAGTGTGTATACAAGAGAACTCCATTACTTACCCCAGAGTGTATGCGGATTACTGATAAATCTTAGCGGATTTCGGGTTATGTGGCCTTTAACGTACCGTTGTCCATTGGTATAGACGTGCGTCTGGGGGCATCCAGGACACTAGTTCGATCCCATCGTGAGCCACAGAGACATTAGAAAGAATTTCAGTGTCAGAGTAGTTAACAAATTGAATGTACTAGGCAGTAATGTGGTGGAGGCTGACTCCATACATAGTTTCAAATATAGATTTGATAGAGCACAATAGGCTCAAGAATCTGTACATCAGTTGATTGACAGTTGATGGCGGGACCAAAGAGCCATAGCTCAACCCCCGCAAGCACAACTAGGCGAGTATCGTCCTGCTCCGAAGATGTTTACAAAGATCTATCAGGTTATCATAATTTCATTGTGTATCTGGTAAACTGTTTCCTTGACAGCTTCTTTTTCATTGTCTTCCTCTCCACGACCTTCTTACAACTATTTCTTGACCTGGAAATGGTGTTCTGGTAGGTGTAGAGCATATGAGATAGCAATATATGTGTCCAGGACACGTGGAGCATAACACATGGAACGAGGACACGTAAACCAACACATGAACTAGAAGAAATAGAACCAAGACGCATGGGAGGACGACACATAGACCACAATACATGTGACCAGTACACAGGAATCCTGAACACACTGGGTCAGGACACAGAAACCAAACACAATTGAGCTAGAGAAAGAAAACAGAAGACATTTCGTCAGGGTGACAGAAGAGAACATGGGGGCATACGCTTGCAAATCTGGAACTCATCTCCCACAAGCTCAAACAGATGAGCGCACACACACACACCAACACAACCACACACACACACACACACACACACACACACACACACACACACACACACACACACACACATACACATACACATACACATACACACACATACACACCACACCTGCTCGCTACCTGACCCAGAAACAATCACTGTCCAATTCTTTCGCCAGACAGCCAAACACGAGTGACCTTATGCCAAGAGAAAACTCACAAAAGTACCTACAAAACAACGTTGGCTTTTGATACCCTTCGTTGTAGCAGTTACCTCGGTGTGTGTGTGTTTTATGTTGTCAGTGTGTCGTGTTTCCTCGGGAGTTTAACGACCCCTTCACTGTAAAACTCCGGCGCGATAAACTTTTCGGTAACGGCAGAACGTGACCTGAACAGAGTTCCTGCCTGGTCATTTCTAGTTGTTATTCGCGCGAAATGTTAGGTTGAATTTTTATTAATTCCAGTCTTTCAGTTTGCTTTTATCGCTTGAATAAATTCATGGTATATTGATTATGTAGAAAGCGTTATATAACGATCAATGCGAGTACGGCAGTGAGGTTTTTACTTTGAAATGTGTGCTACTAAAGAACTGTGGCCTCATTTAGCGTTTTTCAGTTTTTTCCAGCCTATTTTCAGCCTTTTTCCCGTTTTCTAAACTTTCCCAGCAATTCCCTGCTATTTTCTCTGGGGTCGGTATGGCTTGATATTAATGATTTCCTCAATATTGATCATTTGTTTACTGTTTTCATATCATTTCAAAGGTTAAAGATCTGTGTTCATGTTATCTCCATCTGTGCTCCATTCCCATTCACTGCTCCGACGAAATATTCATGTTTCCATAGACTCATCTTATCCAGTCTCACGTTACCTAGATCCAGTTTACTCGGAAGAGGAGCAAAATAAGATCATTCTTTACACACAGAAATCACAATAGCGCTTTTGTGATTTCTGTGTGTAAGGAAGTAAGGACGAAGAGGTAGAACGCCCTATCTCGATTGAGATAGCTCGAGTGCATGTGGGAATTGTGTAAAATCCTAGTTTGTATCTCGGAGAGGCTGCAGGATCCAAGTAAATTCAGTAGAATTTCTGGTTTTAATTCTTATTACCATGTCGTAGCTCAGTCGATTAAGGCAGCGATGCTCTTGGACGTCGGTAAGATCATTCTTCCCGTCATTTATAACCATCGGTGGCAGAACGGAACATTAAAGCCTCGCAAACACTTGAATGAGACGCATCCAACGCGAAAATAAAAATCTCAGGCACTAAGCGAGGAACAATAGCTGTTAAACACCGCACTACACCAGCAAACAAGAACCATAAAAACATCCGGGCGCCCAAACTCCTCAACAATGTCTAAATTCCCCCATTCCAATACTTGTGGCAGTTGTGGCAGAGGCAGCTCTCTCTCTCTCTCCACCTCCCCGTCTCCCACCAACTTTGCCCCAATACTGATATGAGACTCACAACTTTCACATCTATTTTATTGTGGCCCCTTTTTTCTGTTTTGACATTCCTGGAAATATTGCAAATAGTTGTTGTAGGGAGAGAGAGAAGTCGTGGCTAGTCAGGGGTAGGATAGGGGGGTTGGGGTATGGGTCGAGATTGAAAGCTTCTGTACATTTGTGTTCAATTTGTTCAAAATTCCTATCTTCTTTTGCTCTATCCTTTTCCTTTCTCTTTCTAACCGAGAAAATGTCATGTATAAAATTACAGAAACTATTATAAGCATGATGTATAGAGGTCAGACAAGACATTAGAAAAACTCTAAACAAATATGTTCCAAATTATTAATTAAAAAACTGTACACAGAAAGAAAGAGAGTGAAGATAAAGTTACTAAACTAGACCAGTAAAGAATGAATTCACAGCTCAGTGACGTGTTTTATGTGTGTGGGGTCTCTAAACTCTTCAGGGGGGAGGGGTACCAAGCCGGGACCGCATACTAGGTATATCTTCTTGACGTTATCTTGAGATGATTTCGGGGCTTTTAGTGTCCCCGCGGCCCGGTCCTCGACCAGGCCTCCACCCCAGGAAGCAGCCCGTGACAGCTGACTAGCACCCAGGTGCCTATTTTACTGCTAGGTAACAGGGGCATAGGGTGAAAGAAACTCTGTCCATTGTTTCTCGCCGGCGCCTGGGATCGAACCCAGGACCACAGGATCACAAGCCCCGCGTGCTGTCCGCTCGGCCGACCGGCTCCCCGGGTACCACATAGTTTGTTCATAGCTCTCGTAAGGTTCCTTTTTGTCCACGTTTAGACTCTCCAGATATTGGCCAGTATAGAGTACGTCGCTGATGTAATAATGTTATTGTGTGCCTCTGAAGGTAGTTTTAAAATCTTGTTTATTTCTATTTCTTTCTTTCTCCTTTTTGTTTTGATGCTGCAATTGTCTCCGTTTTGCTCTGTTTATGTGGGTCTTCTTACTCCTTTTCATGACCTTATAACTTATCATTTATTTTGGGTTACAGTCCAGCACACATTTTTCAGACTGCTTCTTGAGTGTGTCAAGTTCTCTTTAAGTATCACAGTACCTCTCTAATCTGATTCACGAATCTCTTCTTTTTACCTGCTCTTCAAACTGCGCGTCGAGTTGGTATCTTTCATGTATAAGTTGCCCATATACGGAGATAGGAAGGCTTTACTCAGACTTGTAGAGGTTTCTGGAGGCCAGGTATACTGTTAGACAGTTGTCTAACTACTGGGTATTTATTTTCTCTTAGACGTAGAGAGGTGCCGGAAGGGAAACGTTGCTCAAACGCTTCTGTCTTACCGCAGGATCCTTCGCTTGTGACCAGACTTGCTTACTGCTATGCAACAGTTACCTTCAAATAACTTTCATTTCAGCTCATTCGACTTACCTTGAGGTGCTTCCGGGGCTTAGCGTTCCCGCGGCCCGGTCGTCGACCAGGCCTCCTGGTTGCTGGACTGATCAACCAGGCTGTTGGACGCGGCTGCTCGCAGCCTGACGTATGAGTCACAGCCTGGTTGATCAGGTATCCTTTGGAGGTGCTTATCCAGTTCTCTCTTGAACACTGTGACTTGCACATAATTCTCACCTTCCTATGAATGATTTGAGTTGACAGTTACACTCATGTTCTTTCATTCTTTCCCTGTTCGTGATAAACATTTTGTTTTCGTTTACTACGGCAATTCCTTTCAGAATGGCTTCGGTTCTACACACTCCTCTAAGTTCTAGGACAAGTTACGTAGGAAACCTCTGAATTTTTCTTCTGTGTAAGGTCAGCCATTGGTCTAGGAAATCCTCGATCAACCCAAAAGGCTTCCGGTCCTCGATAATGGAAACCCCCTAATCATAATCCCTTCCACCCCATTCCCACTCCATCCAATCCAGGTTTCTCCCTCGCATCTCTCACCCAACCTTTCTCATCTCCACACCACACGACCATTATGACACTCCCACATATGAGGGAGATGTCTTCCTCACCTCCACCACACTACACTCTCCGTCCTTAGACTTCTTCCGCATTTCTCAGCCTTCTAACTCTCCCTATATATCGCGACCGTCGTAGCCTCCCACACCGCCCTCTCTACCAAACCTCTCTGCCACCCATACCTCTCCACTATACATATTTATCAATCCACACTACTGAATACCCTGTTCACTCGCCTCTAAATTGACATCGCGATTCATTCTTTAGACTTTGAAAGATGTGATAAATGAATTTCCTCAAAATTTGGTCCTAGGACCGAAAAATTGGAGGACCTTTGACAAACAGACGGCTTCCTGTCCCCTTAGAAGCCACTAGAGACATGGTAGCTCTATGGTAAATTCAAGTAACTCATGAAAAAGCATTGATTTTAGTTACTGCTGCTAGAAGTTGTTTTCTCTTATACTACTTATAGAAAATGGAGAATGGACGGCTGGCTTATGGGTATTCTTTAGTATTTTATCGTTGTTTAGTCTACATTAGTCAAGTCTCTGGCTGTCTCTGGTCAGGCCTTAGAAATTATATTGAAAGTTTAACCGTTAACCTTATTATTTTAGTGGAATTATGCACACTCTTTCCCAATATATGGCCATTATCTAGAAAATAACTTTGTAAGCAATCTTTCAGTTTGTTAATTTTCGTCAACAATCTCTCAAATTATCTTGAAAATATTTTTGTAAACAATATTTACGCTGATGATTTGATAGATTGGCCATTTAAGAATTAGTACTACGCGGCAGAAGCCTGTAAAACAGACCAATACAGAACACCAAAGTAAGATAACCGAGATGAGCAAAAGAATAAATAATAGCTCGATATTTATTCGTAAGCAATAACGTCAAAGATTTTGCCTAGTGGATGTCGTGTTTTATAGTTTAATACCTCGTCCATGAACTAAAGAGATTATAATTTTTTTTAGATTCACTTTCCCTCAAAAGCGAGTAGATTTAGGAAGGTAGAGGGTGAACCTCTACCCTTCTAAATCTTAGTCAGTCGAGAACCTCACCATGTAGATGGAGTGTGTGTTCCCTGCTTGGCTCGGGAACCAAGCCCAGAGTGTGTGGGAACCCCACACCCGTGTTCCCTTGAGTGTGGGTTCCCTGCTTGGCTCGGGAACCAAGCCCAGAGTGTGTGGGAACCCCACACCCGTGTTCCCTTGAGTGTGTGTTCCCTGCTTGGCTCGGGAACCAAGCCTAGAGTGTGTGGGAACCCCACACCCGTGTTCCCTTGGGTGTGGGTTCCCTGCTTGGCTGGATGTAATGGCGCCATTATTTGTATTGTTGTGTTGCTTGTGTCTTAGCAGTATTCAGAGCCAGTCATCACTTATTATGTGTTACTTTTAAATTTCCTTTTGTCGTGGTGTATTTGTCCTTTCCTAAACCCACCTCCCCGTCCTTGACACACTGACTTTACAGTCTTTAAAGTATTAAATGTTGAGACCACGGGAGAAAAGAGCAACTAGGCTGACAGCCAGGCCTAATTCGACCATGTAATCATTAAACTACTCGTAGGACAATATTCACACAGCGAACAGCACGAGACACTAACTATTAAATTGCTGTACATTATACCAGGTGCCCAGCCGACTAAGCTCGCTCATAATAACGTTAGTCTGGGCTTTGAAGTCCATTATGACCTTAGAAAAGTTAACAAGTTCTCTCTTTGAGGACATAACGTGACCCAAATACATTTTTGAGGATTTTACAGAAATCTCTTCACTCTGTAATATTTTTAATTTGAAATCTGGATAGTATCCATCCTCTCTATCCCATTCTCACTCCATCCCACACAGCTTTCTCCCTCTCATCTTTCACCCACCTGTTCCGTATTCCACACCACATGGCCACCATGGTCAACATACGCTTCTAGGCCTTGTTCATGTATCTTTCACCTCTCTATCAGTTACCCTAAGCTTCCTCTATATTCCTCCACCGCCTGACCCTTTCCTATATCTCCACCACCCGTAGCCTCTCACACTTACGGGTTCGCTATAGCCCGTGCTACATGGACATTTCGTTCTGAGTACCTAAATTTAAAACAGCAACAACAGTCTCTCGCATATCAGAAGTCGCCCCAGAGCCAAAGTAGCGGAAGGAAGATCCACTGCGATTTGGTACGAACAGGCCATTGGGTACTACTCTTTCAAGCGTGGCAAAATGATATCCAGAGACATTGCAGTAGCCATACACAGACTCAGACTTGGTTACGAGGGCTGCTGCAAGGTAATAAACCCAGTAGTTAAAGAGTGTCATATCTGTGGAACAGATGCAGAGGCGCCACTATCGCGTTACTTACTGGAATGTGAAGCAACTTAAGCCCGGCGCATCAAACTCTACATTAATCCAACGAGAGCAGCTGCATTGGATGCAAAATCCACAGTGACTACAATGATTAGAAATGTAGTTGAAGAATGGGACACACTAGTGAACACTGTGCATCTATATCCGCCACCAAGATAATGTTATTTAAACAAGAATAAAACCAGTGCTCTAAAACAGAAGCGGAAACGAAACGGGAGAAAAGGAGGAAACCCCACCTCCATTTCAAATTTTGACCCAAATATCACGGTAACAAGGGTGCCGCGAATAACCGAACTCAATTACGGGGCTCACCATAGCCCGTGCTACATGGACATTTCGTTCTGAGTAGCTAAATCTAAAACAACAACAGAATCTCGCACAAAGTGCCTTGTGTGTGAGAGGCTGTCTACCACCTCATTCCTTTCCACCACACCTGTCTGCCACATCCCTGCCCAATAAACCTGCTTGACACTTGTTCCTCTCAAAACACTTGCTCGTCAACCATTCTTCTCCAACACACACATCTGTCAGCTCATACTGCTAATGATACCTTGCTCACTCATTCTTCACATCTCTAGACGTTGACAGATGTGATAAACGGAGTTCCCAAAGTTTGGTCCAAGTGAATGTTAACTAGGACCGAACATGAGGTCCTAGACAGATTAATTAACACGGGTGATTTTCGAACAAGGGAAAACAGGTGGGAAAATGATACCCACATGACCCACGGAGACATTGGAAAGTATTTTTGTTAATGTTAGAATAGTTAATAAATGGAATGCATTAGGAAGTGATGTGGTGAAGACAGACTTCATAGACGGTTTCAAATATAGATATGATAGACCACAATAGGCTTAGAAACCTATCCACCAGTTCATTAACATTTGAGAGCGGGACCAAAGAGCCGAAGCTTAACCCCAGTAAGCACAACTAGATGAATACTCTCTCTCTCTCTCTCTCTCTCTCTCTCTCTCTCTCTCTCTCTCTCTCTCTCTCTCTCTCTCTCTCTCTCTCTCTCTCTCTCTCTCTCTTTCAATGACTTATTGATTTTATTTCATATCTTGCTCAGCCCTCCCTTACGCAGCTCTAATCACATCATATCATCAAACAAAATATCCAAGTTCTTTTTGCCAAATCCACCCTTATAGGAGTACCAACTGCCTTTCTCCCAATTGGTTCACTTCCCATCTTAACTCAATTGTTCCTCTCCCATTTTAACGCAATTGCTTTACCCCACATTTTAACCCAATAGCTCTTGACACACACTATGTAACCTTTCATATAGTCTGGGGTAGCCGGATAAATGCAGATGTAGCTAAGTATGTTAATATTAATAAAAATGTAACCCAATTCCACCGTTTCGTGGAGATCACACGGAAGTGTGAATCATCCAGCAATAAAAGGGTTTAATCTAGTTACCTCTCATCCAGGGTTACTGAAAGTGACGGCTGGGAGAAAGGAGAGTGGTTTGCCATTGTCTGTGTCATCTGTCTATGCTCAGACCGTCCGTTTTCGCTGATAATCTGTCTTCACTAACACCATCTTCGTATATACATATACCATCAGTATTCACCAACATCATTTGTCCTCACCAGCACCGTCTATCTTATCTACACCAATATTATCTTCTCGATATCTGTCTGACATTGTTTTGATTAACGTTCGATATTGGTAAATTTCTAAACTTGTTACAAAACTGCTATTCCGAAAAACGTTTAATGAAACACTGATAACTTTGACGTTTATTTTACTTTCCAATCCATTCTGTGTTTCCCAGACACAACAAGTTTCCCAGACACAACAAGGTTTCCCAGACACAACAAGTTTCCCAGACACAACAAGGTTTCCCAGACACAACAAGTTTCCCAGACACAACAAGGTTTCCCAGACACAAGTTTCCCAGGCACAAGTTTCCCAGACACAACAAGGTTTCCCAGACACAACAAGTTTCCCAGACACAACAAGGTTTCCCAGACACAACAAGGTTTCCCAGACACAAGTTTCCCAGGCACAAGTTTCCCAGACACAACAAGTTTCCCAGACACAACAAGGTTTCCCAGACACAAGTTTCCCAGGCACAAGTTTCCCAGACACAACAAGGTTTCCCAGACACAATAAGTTTCCCAGACACAACAAGGTTTCCCAGACACAACAAGTTTCCCAGACACAACAAGGTTTCCCAGACACAAGTTTCCCAGGCACAAGTTTCCCAGACACAACAAGTTTCCCAGACACAATAAGTTTCCCAGACACAACAAGGTTTCCCAGACACAACAAGTTTCCCAGACACAACAAGGTTTCCCAGACACAACAAGGTTTCCCAGACACAACAAGTTTCCCAGACACAACAAGTTTCCCAGACACAACAAGGTTTCCCAGACACAACAAGGTTTCCCAGACACAACAAGGTTTCCCAGACACAACAAGGTTTCCCAGACACAACAAGGTTTCCCAGACACAACAAGGTTTCCCAGACACAACAAGGTTTCCCAGACACAACAAGGTTTCCCAGACACAACAAGGTTTCCCAGACACAACAAGGTTTCCCAGACACAACAAGTTTCCCAGACACAACAAGGTTTCCCAGACACAACAAGGTTTCCCAGACACAACAAGGTTTCCCAGACACAACAAGTTTCCCAGACACAACAAGGTTTCCCAGACACAACAAGGTTTCCCAGACACAACAAGGTTTCCCAGACACAACAAGACACTGTGTTTTACGCAATATCTCGTAAACCATGAGAGATAAATGAGTTTGTTTTTTTAAATTATTTTAAATTAAATGTTTCCATTAGCAATTTCCTAATTTGCTGTGGAATTACGGTGGGAATAACCTTTATTACACTAAGCTCATTTAGTTTAGTATTTTTGGGGGGCATGGTGAAGATGGGGTGGTTAATTACTAACGCTGGCTGGGGGGGTGAGAATCTGTGTTAATTGCTGTGTGAAATATTTAAATTATATACAGAGAAAAAGTTGCAATAACGTGGTTGAAATTTAATAACCCCCCAACCCACACGTGTGAAATAAAAGTGACAACGTTTCGGTCCTCGTACCCGGATATATGGGTCTTCAAATCTTCCCATCAAGTAAATCTTGACACTTCCCTCCTATCATTTTTCTAAATCTGCGACAGAAAAGAGATTGGAAACCTCGCTCTGCTTCATTCGAAGACCACCAGATTTCTGAATCCACGAACGAATACAGCAGAAACCAACCTTAGAGTCCACTGTTAAATCGTTGTCCAAAAATGCTTTTAAGTGATGTAAAGAAGAGTATCGTGACCTGAGATAACAGCTCACTCATTCCTAAGGCAATGAAGCTCTTTGTCAACTGCAAGAGAGAGTGAAGGGATACAAGTCCATTAGATTTCTCAATGCAGAGTGGCAGCTGTAAATGCATTTTCCCCAATTCACGTCTCGAGGGATTCCAGAACAGGAGCTGTTGACTCGAAATGGAGGGAGAGGGAAAAAAATACGTGTTAGATATCAGCAAAGAATTTTTGTTTAGTTATAAATACATATGTAGACAAGAACATTATTTGCGTTGATTAGCAAACTGTGATGTAATTTTCGCGTGATGTTTTGGTGCTGTGCTGAAAGTAGTATATGTAAAAAGTCCATTACGGGCTCACCATTGTCCGTGCTACTTGCCGTGCTCCTGTGCCAGGTAAGCCCACTACGGGCTCACCATAGCCCGTGCTACTTGGAACTTTTATTCAGAGTGGCTGAATCTATTACAAAAACAACAATAGCACATCTGTGAGATTGGGGCGATTGTAGCAGCACTGAGTGAAGTCAAACACTTTACAATAACACGTCTATGAGATTGGGATGATTGTGGGAACATCGACTGCCGTCAAAGAAGTTAGAGAGACGTCTATGAGATTGGGTCGATTGTGGCACCTGTGTAATGAACGAGAATACAGCAATCAAATACAGTAATCAGAGATGACAATGGAGGTGATCATAGCGGAGTAGAAAGTTGATAAAGACGCTCATATATATGACTCATATAGACGAAGTCTTGAGTGTTAGCAAGACTCTAAGGTCCATGTATTCACATTGCTTTTGTAAGTTTTTACTTCATATTACTACTTCTATTTTTTTTTTTTTTGCAACTGTCTTGAATGAACTGTAGTTGTTATGGTCACACTGTGAGTTTTATTTGTTAGGTTTGTTTTGTGTACTTGCTCTGCGATCGTCGTAAAGACTTGTTAAATAATACACAAACAATGGACACTCTGACCTTTCGTTCTAATCGTATTAAATTGATAAAGTGCCACTTTTTTGTACATCAAAAATAGTTTTTCATATGTTTTATAATTATTCACGCAATGGTCAGTGAACATGAATATATATTTTAATAGCGAACTGAATCAAATAATTATTTTTTCACCATATATAATCATTTGTAATTCACTGTCCATGTGCTCACTTAAATGTGCTTGCAGGGGGTCCTTACCAGTTGTCAGATGCAATGACTTATGATCCTTCTATTTCCTGTGCTTGTAGGATTGAGTCCTAAAAGTCCTACATCTAGAAAGAATCAGATCCGGTCTTTCTAGTTGACGAATGTCTGGTGCAATGACTTCTTATCCTCCTATTTATCATCACTTCTACTTATGAACCTTTTTTATGGCGTCTGTACTACAAGTTCCCTTCCATATCCCAGTGTTATTCATGTCCTACACTAAGTATATATGCCACATCAACTTCATCAATTCACCTGGTAATTTAATATGTAAGATTGCTTTGCAGTATACCGAGCGGTTGATGCATCATTTCATTAATGTCTCTAGATTTGACTGATTCTCTTCATTAATATCGCTAGATTTTATTGATTCTCTTCATCAATGTCTCTAGATTTGATTGATTCTCTTCATCAATGTCTCTAGATTTGACCGATTCTCTTCATTTATTATACACCCGTAACGATACCGTGGTCGGTAGTGGAAAAGGTTAGAGGCACATAATGGGGTCAAGAACCGAAGCCCTAATTCACTTAGTTAAGCAAGTTGCAATCTGATTAGCTAGTTACATAATTTAAAATATATCAGTCGTCTTTTAAATCATTATTGGTCCAAGAAGCGGACCAAGATAGTTTCTAAACCGAGCAATTTACGTCTGTAGTGAGCCAGTTGCATTATTGTCTCTTTACGGTCGTTTGTCGCCCATTAGCGAAACACCACGTTGAATGCCGTCTTTGTTGCCCTCGAAAAAAAATAGGCAAAGCCTATTTATATGATATTAAATCAACGAACATGTCTGAATGTCTGACTAAGAGAGATGAATATGAAGACCAAAAACAAAATCTGCAGACCATTTTAGAATTAATTATTTCCACATTTTCGATATTTTTTATATTATGTAAATTTTGTTTCAAATTTTTAACTTTTACATAAAATTTTTAGTTTTACATATCGTCAACGATATCACTGAATGCAGCTTGGGGAAGACTTATTTTTCGTAAACGCTTTTCGAAGTTTTTATTCAAATTGTGACAAGTTTTAAGTATTCCTCGTTCGTTTTTTACACTCGAACCCATGCATTGAATTTATCAACTTCTCCCTCAACTCCAATGTTCACAACTGGTGTTAAAAAAGCAACTTCTGGGTGAGTGATAAGGGATTAAATGAGTGATAAGATGAACAGCCATGTAACTTATTTCCCAGTTCAAATCCTGCCATACATTTTCAATTTCTGCTCCCTAAACCAACGAGCCAAGATCACAGGTCATACCCCTACATTATCATATCTTCGACCCACCAGTCCTGGATCGAACTTGAAGGAGGTAATATTGACCCTCAGGGGAATGTGCCACTTCTTAAGAGTTGTTGACTTATTCATGGAAGGTCCCCTAGTGATTCAGATGATATTTATTGCATGCATTCCTGGAAATTTTATTGCCTAGACATAATATTCTAGAATGTCTTTCTTACATGTTTCATCACACACATTGTTATATTGCGAAAAAGGAAGTTCAAGATTATCAGTAGTAATGCTTCGTATCTTAGATTTTAAAAGAAAAAACTGTAGTATAAAAGGCTAAAACAGGAGGGAAGGCCGATCGGTGAAGGGTATTTGCACCTTCTTTGCATTTCCCCAGAATAGCCGTAAGTCGAGGCAAGCGCTTTCCCCCCTCTTGCTCCCTCCACTTTAATGCTCGCCGAATAAAAGAGGAACATGAAGGTTCATAAGAAGATTTTCAATTCAGTTGCATATTTGATGGGGCGATGCTGCGCTGATGTGAGTCTGGAGTAGCGGCCGCGTCAGAGATGCGTTTTCCTTGCGTCCCTTGGGCCCCCCGAATACGCTGTTAGTTTTAAGTTTAACGGAGATTGCTGGGGCCTCTAACTCCCGCTCCATCCTCTCAACTCTGGCGCAGCATAAAACTTATATGAACTATTTTGTGAAGTATTAAGAGGATACTCGTTCGGTAGCCCAGTTGATGGACTATAGGCTGAGGCTGGAGTGCTGCAGAAAGCTCAGTATTCTATATTTCCTTCCACCGGTGCAACCTCTGTTGGGTTTAATGTATTCGTTTTTGTATTTTCGTCACTCGAAGAATAAACGGCATAATGCCACCTGCTCAGAAACAAATAAATACAATCAATTTATGAGCCTCGTACAAAATCGAAATATAATTTAGTGGTTCTCAGTGGTTTAGTATTTTTTTTTTCTTTGCCCCCCCCCCCTATGCACCCTTTTCACCAATGTCAGTGTCATTCTCCCCTTTCCAAGTCTGACTCACAAGTTGCACTTCACATATAAATATATTATTGAAAATCTTAATGTTTTCTATATTGATTATTTTTACAGAAAATTATGTGTATAACTGTAGTTTGTAGTAAGATCAATATTACAACATGATAAGTCTATGGTCCCACTTGTCCCCCCATTCCCCTGAAATCCTTAATTTCCCAAAGTTGAGAATCTTTTTGCACTTCATAATTGTCCAGGATGGACCGCTTGGTGCCGGACCATTACCTCCTACTTCAACACCTTTTGTCGATTCTCAATTTGAATGTATTATTCAGCTTGTCATCAAACAATTTGACAACCCTGTAAAGGACGTCATATCACTTTACCCTTAGTACAGAATACGCAGTCATATACTAATTAATACTGCATGCCTCATACTGGTCATGAGTCACTGCATGCCTCATACTGGTCATGAGTTAATGAGCACAAGCTTAATAGTAAATGTCAGATTCTCTGAAACTGGAGAGCCAGTTTCTCTGAAACTGGATCTACTCATTAATTTTAATATCAGCTCGTAATTGATGATAGAGATGTTAAGTTTAAATGTGTATAAAAGCCGACAACAGCAGAATGTGGACTTATTGTCTGTACAAAACAAGTTTTCATTTCATGCGATAAACGACCAATCATAACTACTGATTGGTGTACAAAGGACAATTGCGAAACACAGGATACCTTAGTCTCCTTCGATAAAATACTGGAGACTTTCCAATATGCATATTTAAAGCAAAGATCTTTTAGTTGTTCTC
Organism: Procambarus clarkii; assembly: GCF_040958095.1. Taxonomy (NCBI): domain Eukaryota; kingdom Metazoa; phylum Arthropoda; class Malacostraca; order Decapoda; family Cambaridae; genus Procambarus; species Procambarus clarkii. The sequence continues at coordinate 38,722,841 of NC_091169.1, forward strand.
CAACGAATTTATCTGTGAACGGAAAGTAAATATTGTGATAAAAGTTACCTCCCTACTTAAGCCAATATTCAAGGAAACCTATGCGTATACCGTTATATCAGTGTATATACTGTCTGCCTTTGATATCTATTCAAGGCTTAAAATCTAGGGGGGGGGGGGCAATAGATTGATGATTAAACTTCAGAAGCTTTCCTAATGACACTAAAGTATCTATTTACTGTCTATCTAATGTTCTTAATATCAGAGTTGCCCATCTCCTGGTAGTCTTATCAAGATTAAAGAAACCCATGTATTATTTTGTCATCAAAAAAGAATTGGCTAAAGGTAACTCTATTACCATGAAATTTTTCCAGTAATAAGTAGGTATAATAAAGGTGGAGGCCTGTTGGATAATAAAAAATTAATGTTTAAAACATTTCAGTGTCTCTTCCGCTGATCTTATAGTATTGCAGCTCTAATTCATCATCAAAATTGCATAATAAATCAATGTTTTTTATTTTTTTTGATTGTACAAATTATTTAACAGTACAATTATAATTTTATTTATCTCTATTTCATGGAGTACACAATAACAAGAGCTTTCAGCTCGATAGATAACCCTTAATTTTTTTTATTTTATAAAATGATCACTTCAAATGTTGAAAACAAATTTGTTTCCATAAACAGTAAGCCATCCAAATAACTTTAAAAATGCTTCCAGTGGAACTTAAAAGGGCTTAAAATAATACTCCTTCATTCATCTGTTTTATGTTTATTTATAATTAGACATGTATAAAGTCGCACGTTGGCCATGGAATAGCATTCACTCCTTATTCATGGAAAGGGAAGGTTAATACTATTCCATGTTCACCGGCCCACCACGTTGAGGTCTGCGACTAAGGGCCGGACCGGGGATATCGTCCGAAGGAAATCCTATATGAAAAACTCCTCTGTAGAGGATTTCTTCAATTAAGATTTACCTCCGTTGCGTGGAACCCCAAACCACGAACCTAACGATAAAATATATATTTCTTAGTAAAAGAAATAAACACTTATTGTTAGAGGTACTTCGGGATTTCTCATGATAGCTATGTTACCATGAGAAATCACTCACCAACAGCAAGCTGCTGGTGATATTGAGAAGACCACCCACAAGGAGTGGCAAGGGGGTAAAGGATGACCACCCACAAGGAGTGGCAAGGGGGTAAAGGATGACCACCCACAAGGAGTGGCAAGGGGGTAAAGGATGACCACCCACAAGGAGTGGCAAAGGACGACCACCCACAAAGAGTGGCAAAGGACGACCGACCACCCACAAGGAGTGGCAAAGGATGACCACCCACAAGGAGTGGCAAAGGACGACCACCCACAAAGAGTGGCAAAGGACGACCGACCGACCACCCCCACAAGGAGTGGCAAAGGATGACCACCCACAAGGAGTGGCAAAGGATGACCACCCACAAGGAGTGGCAAAGGACGACCACCCACAAGGAGTGGCAAAAAGGTAAAGGAAATTTATGGAAGGTAACTGCACCTAACAACTCATATGCTATTATAGTGATACTGGACTTATCACTTTCTCCACCTGATCTTAATTCCTTTTCTTGCACTTAAATGCGAATCGTTAACAGTTATTGTTGATTTAGATAGCGTACGACCCGAGCACTGAATGCACCATAAATTGATAATGCAAATGATAACAGGTAAATGATGCTACTATTTACAGGGTTTTAGTAATGTGTGTTGGGAAACTGTTCAGTAGAATGTTTAGGTTTGGTGAGCAAGTCACACCGGACTAGTCTTGTTAGAAAAGTCATATCGGACAAAATCTCACCAGGAAAAATTATCTTGTGTTCAAGAGTAATGTGTGTTAGGAGACTGTTAAGGAGGATTTGTAGGTTTGGTGAGCAAGTCACATCGGACAAGTCCCGTTAGAGAAAGTCACATCGGACAAAATCTCACCAGGAAAAATTGTCTTGTGTTCAAGTTGGACGACTCTGGATAGGATAGGTATGGGAAGGTTAAATTAGAATAGGTAAGGGTTAGGTTGGATCAGTTTATGGTAGATTTGGCAGGATTAGCATTATTTAGATGTTACAATCTTATATCAAGTAAAGTAAATAGAGTAAATCTTCTTTGTCTAAGCATCCACAACTTTTGTGTGTGGATTGTCCAGTTGTTTAAAAATCTTCATACCATGACTATTTGCATAAAAATTATCAGATCAAAAAAGTTGTTTCACATATGCAAGCATTTACTGCATTCTACAACACTTCACCATCTCAGAGTTAAGATTGAACATTGCCATTATTTCATTTATTATAATTCTTATTAAATTGCACTTATTTTCTTCTTGAAATTCCCACAGATAATGTCAATAATTAACACATCCCTTCGGGGATTTTGCTCCACACACACACACACACACACACACACACACACACACACACACACACACACACACACACACACACACACACACACACACACACACACACCTTTTGTGCCCTTGCTCGGCACATCCCTTTGATGACTGCTCAAAAAACATCTTCTATGCCCTAAGCACATCCCTTTGAGGACTGCTTCTCACACCCCCCTTCTGTGCCTTTAGCACATCCCTTCGAGGACTTTGCTTCTCACACATTGTGCCCTTGCCTGGCACATCCCTCAAATGATCCAAACACACATCTTCTCTGCCTTTGTCAGAACATCTCACTGAGGTCTTTGTTCAACACACACATACACACACGTGCCCTTGCTCGGCTCGTCTCTTTGAAGACTTTGCTCAAAACTCTCACTTTGTGCGCCTTTGCCTGCCACATCCCTTTGAAGACTTTGCTCCAAACACACCCGTTCTGTGTCCTTAGCACATCCCTTTGAGCATCTTGCACCACACATACTTGTGCCCTTGCTTGACACATCCCTTTGAGCATCTTGCTCCACACATACTTGTGCCCTTGCCTGACACATACATCCCTTTGAGGATTTTACTACATATTCCTTTGAGAATGTTGTTCCATATATCCCTTGTGCCCTTGCTCGGCACATCCCTTTGAGGACTGTACTCCTCTTGCACACCTGTGCCCTTAGCACATCCCTTCGAGGACCTTGCTCCTCACACACACAGTTGTGCCTCGCTCGGCACATCGCTCTGAAGACTGCTTCAAACACACACCTGTGCCCTTAGCACATCCCTTCGAGGACTTTGCTCCTCACACACACACATCTGTGCCCTTAGCACATCCACTCCAAACACACCTTCTGTGCCCTTAGCACATCCCTTCAAGGACCTTGCTCCTCACACACCTGTGCCCTTAGCACAACCCTTTGAGGACTTTGCTCCTCACACACACACCTGTGCCCTTGCTTGGCATATCCCTTTGAGGACTTTACTCTAAACAAACACCTTCTGTACCTTTAGCACATCCCTTCAAGGACTTTGCTCCTCACACTCATACACATCTTTGCTCCTACAGAGCACATCTCTTGGAGGATTTTGCTACACACACACTTGTGCCTTCACCTGGCACATCCTTCAAATGTTCCAAACACACATCTTCTCTGCCTTTGTCAGCACATCTCACTGACGACTGTTCTACACACATGTGCCCTTGCTCGGGCATCTCCGAGGACTTTACTCAAAACTCTCACCTTTTGTGCCTTTGTTTGGCACATCCGTTTGAAGATTTATCTCCACACACACACCCTGTGCTCCTGATTAGCACATCCCTTTGATCCCTTTACTCCTCACACAAACCTTCAGTGCCCTTTCTTGGCACATCCCTTTGAAGACAAAGCTCCACACACACACACACACACACACCTGTGCTCCTGCTTAGCACATCCCTTTGAGCATCTTGCTCCACACATACATATGCCATTGCCAGACACATCCCTTTGAGCATTTTGCTCCACACATACGTGTGCCCCTGCCAGACACATCCCTTTGAGGATTTGACTCCACATATTCCTTTGAGAATTTTGTTCCATACATCCCGTGCCCTTGCTCGGCACATCCCTTTGAGGACTTAGCTCCTCACATACATACATACATACACCTGTGCCCTTTCTTGGCACATCTCTTGAGGACTACTCCTCACACACATCTGTGCTCTTAACACATCCCTTCGAGGACTTTGTTCCTCACACATACCAGTGCCCTTGTTTGGCACATCCCTTCAAGGACTGCACCTCACACACCTACTTTGCTCCTGATGAGCACATTCCTAGCGAGGATTTTGCTACACACACACACACACACTTGTGCCCTTGCCTGGCACATCCCTTAAATGCTTAAAACACACATCTTCTCTGCCTTTGTCAGCACATCTCACTGAGGACTTCTAATCACACACCTGTGCCCTTGCTAGGCACTTCTCTTTGAGAACTTTGCTCAAAACTCTCCCCTTTTGTACCCTTGCTTAGCACATCCCTTTTAAGCCTTAAATCCACACACACCCTGTGCTCCTGCATAGCACATCTCTTTGATCTCTTTGATCTCTTTCCTCCTCACATACAAACCTGTGCCCTTTCTTGGCACATCCCTTTGAAGACAGCTCCACACACACACTTGTTCCCTTGCCTGACACATCCCTTTGAGGATTTTACCCCCACATATTCCTTTGAGAATGCTGTTCCATACATCCCCTGTGCCCTTGCTCGGCACACCCCTTCGAGGACTTTGCTCCTCACACACCCATACACACCTTCTTTGCTACTACTGAGCACATCCCTTAAGAGAATTTTGCTACACACACACACTTGTGCCCGTGCTTGGCACATCCCTCAAATGTTCCAAACACACATCTTCTCTGCCTTTGTCAGCACATCTCACTGACGATTGTTCTACACACACCCGTGCCCGTGCTCGGGCATCTCTGAGGACTGTGCTCAAATCTCTCACCTTTTGTGCCCTTGCTTGGCACATCCCTTTGAAGATTTATCTCCACACACACACACACACACACTGTGCTCCTGATTAGTACATCCCTTTGATCCCTTTACTCCTCACACAAACCTTCAGTGCCCTTTCTCACATACACCCAGTGCCCTTTCTTGGCACATCCCTTTGAAGACATAGCTCCACACACACCTGTGCTCCTGCTTAGCACATCCCTTTGAGTATCTTGCTCCACACATACATGTGCCCTTGCCAGACACATCCCTTTGAGCATCTTGCTCCACACATACGTGTGCCCCTGCCTGACACATCCCTTTGAGGATTTGACTCCACATATTCTTTTGAGAATGTTGTTCCATACATCCTGTGCCCTTGCTCGGCACATCCCTTTGAGGACTTAGCTCCTCACATACATACATACATACACCTGTGCCCTTTCTTGGCACATCTCTTGAGGACTACTCCTCACACACACCTGTGCCCTAAACACATCCATTCGAGGACTTTGTTCCTCACACACACACCTGTGCCCTTGCTTGGCACATCCCTTCGAGGACTTTGCACCTCACACCTACTTTGCTCCTGATGAGCACATTCCTAGTGAGGATTTTGCTACACACACACACTTGTGCCCTTGCCTGACACAACCCTTTGGGGATTTTACTCCACATATTCCTTTGAGAATGTTGTTCCATACATCCCCTGTGCCCTTGCTCGGCACATCCCTTCGAGGACTTTGCTCCTCACACACCTTTGCTCCTACTGAGCACATACATCCCTTGGAAGATTTTGCTACACACACTTGTGCCCTTGCCTGGCACATCCCTTAAATGTTCCAAACACACATCTTTTCTGCCTTTGTCAGCACATCTCACTGACGACTGTTCTACACACACCCGTGCCCGTGCTCGGGCATCTCTGAGGACTTTGCTCAAATCTCTCACCTTTTGTGCCCTTGCTTGGCACATCCCTTTGAAGATTTATCTCCACACACACACACACTGTGCTCCTGATTAGCACATCCCTTTGATCCCTTTACTCCTCACACAAACCTTCAGTGTCCTTCCTCACTTACACCCAGTGCCCTTTCTTGGCACATCCCTTTGAAGACATCCTGACATTGACAGACATACCTTTGAAGACATAGCTCCACACACACCTGTGCTTCTGCTTAGCACATCCCTTTGAGTATCTTGCTCCACGCATACGTGTGCCCCTGCCAGACACATCTCTTGAGGATTTGACTCCACATATTCCTTTGAGAATTTTGTTCCATACATCCCGTGCCCTTGCTCGGCACATCCCTTTGAGGACTTAGCTCCTCACATACATACATACACCTGTGCCCTTTCTTGGCACATCTCTTGAGGACTACTACTCACACACCTGTGCCCTAAACACATCCCTTCGAGGACTTTGTTCCTCACACACACACCTGTGCCCTTGCTTGGCACATCCCTTCGAGGACTTTGCACCTCACACCTACTTTGCTCCTGATGAGCACATTCCTAGTGAGGATTTTGCTACACACACACACTTGTGCCCTTGCCTGACACAACCCTTTGGGGATTTTACTCCACATATTCCTTTGAGAATGTTGTTCCATACATCCCCTGTGCCCTTGCTCGGCACATCCCTTCGAGGACTTTGCTCCTCACACACCTTTGCTCCTACTGAGCACATACATCCCTTGGAAGATTTTGCTACACACACTTGTGCCCTTGCCTGGCACATCCCTTAAATGTTCCAAACACACATCTTTTCTGCCTTTGTCAGCACATCTCACTGACGACTGTTCTACACACACCCGTGCCCGTGCTCGGGCATCTCTGAGGACTTTGCTCAAATCTCTCACCTTTTGTGCCCTTGCTTGGCACATCCCTTTGAAGATTTATCTCCACACACACACACACTGTGCTCCTGATTAGCACATCCCTTTGATCCCTTTACTCCTCACACAAACCTTCAGTGTCCTTCCTCACTTACACCCAGTGCCCTTTCTTGGCACATCCCTTTGAAGACATCCTGACATTGACAGACATACCTTTGAAGACATAGCTCCACACACACCTGTGCTTCTGCTTAGCACATCCCTTTGAGTATCTTGCTCCACGCATACGTGTGCCCCTGCCAGACACATCTCTTGAGGATTTGACTCCACATATTCCTTTGAGAATTTTGTTCCATACATCCCGTGCCCTTGCTCGGCACATCCCTTTGAGGACTTAGGCTCCTCACATACATACATACACCTGTGCCCTTTCTTGGCACATCTCTTGAGGACTACTACTCACACACCTGTGCCCTAAACACATCCCTTCGAGGACTTTGTTCCTCACACACACACCTGTGCCCTTGCTTGGCACATCCCTTTGAAGACTTATCTCCACACACACACACACACCCTGTGCTTCTGCTTAGCACATCCCTTTGAGTATCTTGCTCCACGCATACGTGTGCCCCTGCCAGACACATCTCTTGAGGATTTTACTCCACATATTCCTTTGAGAATTTTGTTCCATACATCCCAGTGCCCTTGCTCGGCACATCCCTTTGAGGATTTAGCTCCTCACACCCACACACCTTTGCTCCTGAGCACATCCCTTAGAGGATTTTACTACACACACACTTGTGCCCTTGCCTGACACATCCCTTTGAGGATTTTACTCAACATATCCCTTTGAGAATGTTGTTCCATACATCCCCTGTGCCCTTTGCCTGGCACATCCCTTTTGAGGACTTTGCTTCTCACTCACACACACACACACACACACACACACACACACACACACACACACACACACACACACACACACACACACACACACCTGTGCCCTTCCTTGGCACATCCCTTTGAAGATTTAGCTCCACACACACACACACACATGCTCCTGCTTAGCACTTCTTTTCAGTACTACATCTCGCACACACTTGTGCCCTTCAACACATCCCTTTGGTAACTTGACTCCACACATACCTTCTGTGCCCTTGGCACATCCCTCTGAGGACTGCTCCAAACATACCCCTTGGGTCCTTGCTTCACACACAGAATTAGTCCTTACTCAAACCTCTTTTGGCCCCTTACTCATATCACCAATTTGGGCTCTTATGCTGTAAGGAAAAAAATGAATTAGGCTGTGATGGAAAAAACAAGCTTATACCAGGTTACACTGTAAAGGAAAAACAAGCTTTTAACATGGGTTATGCTATAAGGGAAAAAACATGATTATGGGTTAGGATAAATTTGTAAAATGGGTTAAGCTGTAATGTAAAAACATAAAATGGGGTATGCAATAATGGGAAAATAGTATATAAAATGGGTAAGAATAAATATATACAATGGGTTAAGCTTTAATATAAAACAAGAGTATAATATGAGTTATGCAGTGAGGGAAAAATAAGTATATTAAATGGGTTATGCTGTAAGGGAAAACAATAATAAAATAGGTTAGGATAAATTTATAAAATGGATTATGCTGTAGGGTAAAATAAGTTTACAAAATTGGTTAGGATGCATAGTAAAAAAGATTATAAAATGGGTAATGTTGCAATGGAAAAATAATATAAAATAGGTTATGCTGTAAGGGAAAAATAAGTATATATTTATTTATTTATTTATTTATTTATTTATTTATTTATGCATATACAAGAATGTACATAAGGAATGTGAGGATACAAATATGGTAATTACAGTCTTGTAAAGCCACTAGCACGAGCAGCGTTTCGGGCAGGTCCTTAATCTAAAATGGGTTATGCTGTAGGAGATAAACAAGATAATAAAATGGGTAATGCTGTAAGGGAAAAATAAATATATAAAATGGATTACGATAAATTTATAAAATGGGTTATGCTGTAAGCAAAAAGATTATAAAACGTGTTATGCTGTAAGGGGAAAAACAAGCATATAACATGGGTTATGCTGTAAGGGAAAACAAGCTAATAACATGGGTTATACTGTAAGGGGAAAACAAGCTAATAACATGGGTTATACTGTAAGGGGAAAGCAAGCTTATAACATGGGTTATGCTGTAAGGGGAAAAAACCAAGATTACGGATTAAGGATAAATTTGTAAAATGGGTTAAGCTTTAATATAAAAAAATATATAAAATGGGTTATGCAGTAAGGGAAAATAAGTTTATAAAATGGGTTAGGATAAATTTGTAAAATGGCTTAAGCTTTACAGCTTAACATATCAAACATATCATGTTGTAAAAAAAAAAAAAGTATAAAATGGGTTATGCTGCAAGGGAAAAATAAGTATAAAAAATGGGCTATGCTGTAAGAGAAAACATAATTATAGAATAGGTTAGGATAAATTGATAAAATGGGTTAGGATAAAATCTATAAAATGGGTTATGCCGTAAGGGAAAAATAAGTTTATAAAATTGATTAGGATGCATAGTAAAAAATATTATAAAATAGGTAATGCTATAAGAGAAAAATATAAAATAGATTATGCTGTAAGGGAAAAATAAGTATATAAAATGGGTTACGCTGTAAGGGATTAACAAGATTATAAAATGGGTATTGCTGTAAGGGAAAATTATATAAAATGGGTTACAATAAATTTAAAAAATGGGTTATGTAAGGGAATGTAATGCTGTAAGGGAAAATACATATATAAAATGGGTTACAATAAATTTATAAAATGGGTTATGCTCTAAGCAAAAAACAAGATTATAAAGTGGGTTATGCTATAAATGAAAAATGTTTATAAAAACGGTAATGCTGTAAATGAAAAACAAGATTATGAAATGGGTTATACAGCAAGGGAAATTTTATTTAATAAAATGAGTTAAGCTGTAAAGTTAAACAAAATTATAAAATGGGTTGGTCTGTAAGGGTACATATTAGAAAATGGGTTATGCTGAAAGGGAAAACAATAAAATTGGTTATGCTGTAAGGAAACAATTTAAGTGGTAAAGCTGTAAATACAAAAAGATTATATAATGGGTTTGGTTGTAAAGAAAAAAAAAGAAAATATTGGTTATGTTGAATACAAACCATTTAAAATTGGTTATGCAGCAAAGGGAAACATAATACAATTCATTAGGCAAAGAGAAACTTACAAAACAATTATAACAAATTATAAGCTTCTCAGAAAATCAGTATAAAATGGTTAGCTTGTATTGAAAATAATAAGAAAAAATTGTCAAGTAAATTACACAAATGGTCAAGAGATTAGGAAAAATTGGTTAAGCTCCCCTACAAGGGCAGCCAAGGGGTTAGGGTGACCCCTAACCCAAAGCTAATGAGTAACTCAAAGCTAGCCTTCTGGGATGAGTAACCCAAACCTAGACATCTGGGATGAGTAACCCCAGAGCTCACAAGTGTTGCTGAAGGGAAAGGAGTCCACCTCCTCATCCTCGCTGGTGAATGCAGATGAATTCCCGGCACCAGCCAGGAAAGCATCCTCCCCTGTGACTAGCCAGCTGAGAATCAGATATCCCAAGGCTAGCTAGCCAAGGATGGAGGAAAGGCGCCCATCATGCTAACCATAAGGCTAGCCTAGATGGTAAGGATTCCTTGTTTGGATGTAAGATGAATCCTGTAGCCTCAACTGGAGAGAGGGAGGCGACGTGAAGCTTAGTGGTTAGCCGAAAGGGTGGAAAACCCAAAGGCTAGCCAGGAAGGGTTAAGTTGAACCCCCTCCAAGCATGAAGGAACTTTTTTTTTCTTGAGGAAGACAATTCTCCTAAGCACTTTGAAGGAGTCTTCTTCTAAGGTTAATAAATAGTATTACAAGGAAGAAACGTTACATTTTAACCTAATAAAGATTTAAACAATATTAAAAAGATAACTTACTTCATTATTTTTTTCTAATGTCTAAAAATTTGCTAAAAATCTCATCATACTACTGACGTTACTAAGTTGTCACGTACATCCAAGATTTCCAGCACGTCTTTCAGGCTTTCACTTCAGAGGTGTATTTTCTGGAAAGAGAGAATTTTTTAAATATATTGTACCTATATAATACAATGCTAAATTTCATTCTACCTAAAAACTTTAATAAATAAAATGATGATGCTAGAAAACTCGGAAGCACTGAACTGAAAATAATTATATTTTGCCATAATTTAATATTTAAACCAAAAAAAGCTACAGGTCAGAAAAGATATTTGATCATTCCTTTCCTTAAGGGAAATTAAAAACTGCTCAATATATTTCATCTTAGACATTTGCCCGAAATTGCATTGCCCGAAACGCATTGCGTAATAGTGGCTTTAGGCATTGTATGTACTAGCTCTATCTATATATCAATCCATTAATGTAACATCACTTGTATGTATATACCTTACCTGAATAAACATCTGAATCTGAATCTGAATCTGATTTGTTCATAAAATAATTACAGTAAGTATGTTGGCACGATTTTCATACTAGGGCCAAACGAATTGCTTCAAATATGGATTGAAGGTTGTGTGTGCAACCTGTCCTTATAGAGCGTCACATTTTGACGTTTCTATTTTAGGCCAAAAATTTTTGTGCTAGAAAATGGTAGCGGCTCGCGAAACTGACATACTGTCCCGTTTTCTCTTTTGGGTCCTGTCAGGTTAGAATAAGGGCACTTTAGTACGACAGTTTCTTGACGTTGGGAAACTTAGGAATCAGAGCTGGTGTGGTGGGATGGAGTGGGGACATTGGAGAGTTGGGGATGGTTGCACACACCTTTGCCTGTGTGATGGGGATCTAGAATAGGCAGCTGGTTCTTCTAGATGATGGTTGTTGGGAAAGTGCAAGTGGTTGGAAAGGTGTAAGGGGTTAGGAGGGTTTGTAAGTGGTTGGAGGGTGGGTGGGGTGGTATGCGAAGGGTGGGGAAAGGTTGGGTGTGCAAATGGTTGGGGAGCGGGGAGGAGCGAGTGTGCAGGTGGTTAGGGAAGGGACTGTGCAAGTGGTAGGTAGGGAAAGGGTGGGTGTGCAGGTGGTTGTTAGAAAATGGAGCTGGGGAAGGGAGGGTGTCCAAGTGTCTGTGGAGACAGAGGGGTGTGAAAGTTGTTTAGGGGAGATGAGCAAGTGGCTGGAAGAGGGGAGAGAAATGGAGTGCAAGTAGTTTGGGAGAAGGTTGAGTCTTCAAGTTGTTGGGAAGTGAGGGAATATTAGTTGGAGGGGGAGAGTGGTTGGGAGAGGGAGTGGTTGGGGAGAGGGAGTGGTTGGGGACGGGGTACACGTGGATTACGGGTAGGCGTGGGTGTGCATGTGGTACTGTGCAAGTGGTTTGTGGGGGTGTACCATTAGTTCTGGGGAAGGGGGGGGGGTGTTCAAGTGGTTGGGGGAAAAGAGAGGTGCTCAAGTGGTTGGGGGGGGGGAAGGGGTGTTCAAGTGGTTGGGGGGAAGGGGGATGCTCAAGTGGTTGGGGGGGAAGGGGTGTTCAAGTGGTTGGGGGGAAGGCAGGTATGCAAGTTGTTGTGGGGCAGTGTGTAAGGTGGTAGGGGTGGTGTGCAAGGGGGGGTGAGGGCGGTGTGCAAAGGGGTTGGGGGTGGTGTGCAAGAGGGTTGGGGTGGTGTGCAAGGGGGGAGGTGTGCAAGGGGGGAGGTGTGCAAGGGGGGAGGTGTGCAAGGGGGGTGTGCAAGGGGGGTGGTGTGCAAGGGGGGGTGTGCAAGGGGGTGCAAGGGGGGTGTGCAAGGGGGGGTGGTGGTGTGCAAGGGGGGGTGGTGGTGTGCAAGGGGGGGTGGTGGTGTGCAAGGGGATGGGGGTGTGCATAGGGGGTGGCAGTGGTGTGCAAGGGGGGATGGCGGTGGTGTGCAAGGGGGGTGGCAGTGGTGTGCAAGGGGGGTGGCAGTGGTGTGCAAGGGGGGTGGCAGTGGTGTGCAAGGGGGGTGGCAGTGGTGTGCAAGGGGGTGGTGGTGGTGTGCAAGGGGGTGGTGGTGGTGTGCAAGGGGGGTGGGGGAGTGGTGTGCAGGGGGGGGTGGGGGTGGTGTGCAAGGGGGTGGGGGTGTGGTGTGTAAGGGGGTGGGGGTGTGGTGTGCATGGGGGGTGGGGGTGTGGTGTGCAAAGGGGGTGGGGGTGTGGTGTGAAAGGGGGTGGGGGGGTGGTGTGCAAGGGGTGTGGGGGAGTGGTGTGCAAGGGGTGTGGGGGAGTGGTGTGCAAGGGGTGTGGGGGGAGTGGTGTGCAAGGGGTGTGGGGGGAGTGGTGTGCAAGGGGTGTGGGGGGAGTGGTGTGCAAGGGGTGTGGGGGGGGTGGTGTGCAAGGGGGGTGGGGGGAGTGGTGTGCAAGGGGGGTGGGGGGAGTGGTGTGCAAGGGGGGAGTGGGGGTGGTGTGCAAGGGGGGAGTGGGGGTGGTGTGCAAGGGGGGTAGGGCGTAGTGTGCAAGGGGGGTGGGGGGTAGTGTGCAAGGGGGGTGGGGGGTAGTGTGCAAGGGGGGTGGGGGGTAGTGTGCAAGGGGGGTGGGGGGTAGTGTGCAAGGGGGGTGGGGGGTAGTGTGCAAGGGGGGTGGGGGGTAGTGTGCAAGGGGGTGGGGGGTAGTGTGCAAGGGGGGTGGGGGGTAGGTGTGCAAGGGGGTGGGGGGTGGTGTGCAAGGGGGTGGGGGGTGGTGTGCAAGGGGGTGGGGGGGTGGTGTGCAAGGGGGTGGGGGGTGGTGTGCAAGGGGGTGGGGGTGTGGTGTGCAAGGGGGTGGGGGTGTGGTGTGCAAGGGGGTGGGGGTGTGGTGTGCAAGGGGGTGGGGGTGTGGTGTGCAAGAGGGTGGGGGTGTGGTGTGCAAGAGGGTGGGGGTGTGGTGTGCAAAGGGGGGTGGGGGTGTAGTGTGCAAAGGGGGGTGGGGTGTAGTGTGCAAAGGGGGGTGGGGTGTGATGTGCAAGGGGGGATGGGGGGTGTTGTGCAAGGGGGGTGGGGGTGGTGTGCAAGGGGGTGGGGGTGGTGTGCAAAGGGGGGTGGGGGTGGTGTGCAAAGGGGGGTGGGGGTGGTGTGCAAAGGGGGGTGGGGGTGGTGTGCAAAGGGGGGTGGGGGTGGTGTGCAAAGGGGGGTGGGGGTGGTGTGCAAAGGGGGGTGGGGGTGGTGTGCAAAGGGGGGTGGGGGTGGTGTGCAAAGGGGGGTGGGGGTGGTGTGCAAAGGGGGGTGGGGGTGGTGTGCAAGGGGGTGGGGTGTGGTGTGCAAGGGGGTGGGGGGTGTGGTGTGCAAGGGGGTGGGGGGTGTGGTGTGCAAGGGGGTGGGGGGTGTGGTGTGCAAGGGGGTAGGGGGGTGTGGTGTGCAAGGGGGTGGGGGGTGTGGTGTGCAAGGGGGTAGGGGGTGTGGTGTGCAAGGGGGTAGGGGGTGTGGTGTGCAAGGGGGTGGGGGGTGTGGTGTGCAAGGGGGTGGGGGGTGTGGTGTACAAGGGGGTGGGGGGTGTGGTGTGCAAGGGGGTGGGGGGGTGGTGTGCAAAGGGGGGTGGGGGTGGTGTGCAAGGGGGTGGGGGGTGGTGTGCAAGGGGGTGGGGGTGGTGTGCAAGGGGGTGGGGGGTGGTGTGCAAGGGGGTGGGGGGTGGTGTGCAAAGGGGGGTGGTGGGTGGTGTGCAAAGGGGGTGGTGGGTGGTGTGCAAAGGGGGTGGGGGTGGTGTGCAAAGGGGGGTGGGGGTAGTGTGCAAAGGGGGGTGGGGGTAGTGTGCAAAGGGGGGTGGGGGGTAGTGTGCAAAGGGGGGTGGGGGGTAGTGTGCAAAGGGGGGTGGGGGGTAGTGTGCAAAGGGGGGTGGGGGGTAGTGTGCAAAGGGGGGTGGGGGTAGTGTGCAAAGGGGGGTGGGGGTAGTGTGCAAAGGGGGGTGGGGGTAGTGTGCAAAGGGGGGTGGGGGTAGTGTGCAAAGGGGGGTGGGGGGTAGTGTGCAAGGGGGGTGGGGGTGGTGTGCAAGGGGGTGGGGGTGGTGTACAAGGGGATGGGGGGTGGTGTGCAAGGGGGTGGGGGTGGTGTGCAAGGGGATGGGGGTGTGGTGTGTTGAGGGGGTGTGGTGTGTTCAGGGAGTGGGGTGGTGTTCAGGGGGTGGGGTGGTGTTCAGGGGGTTGGGTGGTGTTCAGGGGGGGGTTCAAGGGGGTGAGTTGGGGTTCAAGGGGGTTGTAGTGGTATTCAGAGGGGTGGGGTGGTGTTCAGGGGTTTGGGTGGTGTTCAGGGGTTGGGGTGGTGTTCAGGGGTTGGGGTGGTGTAATAGTGGGTTGGGGTGGTGTAATAGTGGGTAGGGTGTTCAGGGGGGTAGGGTATGCTGGGGTTTATAATTGTTGACATTAACTAAATATAATTTAAAATATATTATAAAATATAAAAAAGAGATATGTTTTTAAACACTTAGGTTAAACCCATCGAGGACTGATACATCACAAAGTTGAAATATTGTGACCGCGTTTCGGCCTAACACTTAATAATTAGAATGAATATATTTTGTCCATTAAGAAAACATTCGCCGTTTATCGCTAACACTTACAAAAATAATTATTAACTAAACTAAATCTGATTTACCTCCCCAAATAATGAACTATCTTATTTACCTTCACAAATTAATAAGATATTTTCAAAAGGATGATCGAGAAACCTTAACAGCATCTGAGACCTCGACCCAGGATGACAGCATTGGCACCAAACACTTGGCGCCAAAACACTTGGCGCCAAAACACTTGGCGCCAAGACACTTGGCGCCAAAACACTTGTCGCCAAGACACTTGGCGCCAAAACACTTGGCGCGCATTTTACAAGTACAGTTGGCGCCAGGAACACCCGCCCCTTCTCCTCCCTCGCCATTATAGCATATTCCCGCCATAATATGCTGCATCGGGGCCATTTTACATTAACCTCCAGCTCGGCCGCTTGAAACACTAAACATAATTTCCCTTCGCTTGCTTTGACTCCAAAAGTGACCAACTGTGTATGGCGATTTTTCTCGACCTCAAAGTAGATCTATTTATTTTTATTTTTTTTACGCAGGCGGATACAGGAACAAACGACTTTATTCCTGTTTGCATGAGTAAAGTTCAGCTTACACCTTAAGCTGCTGCTATCCTTTTGTTCACTACCCAGCACAATATTTTTCCCGCCACTCTTCATTCACCAGCAAATACCTCCGTTCCCGCCACTCTTCATTCACCAGCCATACCTCCGTTCCCGCCACTCTTCATTCACCAGCCATACCACCGTTCCCGCCACTCTTCATTCACCAGCCATACCACCGTTCCCGCCACTCTTCATTCACCAGCCATACCTCCGTTCCCGCCACTCTTCATTCACCAGCCATACCACAGTTCCCGCCACTCTTCATTCACCAGCCATACCTCCGTTCCCGCCACTCTTCATTCACCAGCCATACCACCGTTCCCGCCACTCTTCATTCACCAGCCATACCTCCGTTCCCGCCACTCTTCATTCACCAGCCATAATCACGAGCAAATTTTTCACGATTGAATATTACATACGATTATACACGGGACAAAATTTGCATACAGTTCCATATCAGCAAGAAATTTGTCTTACCTTAGTGTTGTTTCTTCCTTAGTTCTTCTTCGGTCTTAAGAGTCCTCCAGACTGCCTGAAATAATGGAAAAAAACACGTGACATGACTAGTTTTGAAATAGCAGAATTTTATCTTATTTTGGAGTTTTTCATATTTAGAGGCTGTGTAATGTTTCAAAATGGTGACAATCTATTGTGAATCAACTGTGTTAATCTGCGTGAGCACTGTCTTCAACAATGAATAGTGTTTATAGGGTTAAAAATGGGTAATATATGAGGAGTGACACTCACCTGCTCACCCGTCGAGGTCCCGGCGCGCTCTGAGGCCCACTTGCGCGCGGAGGCTGCGGGTTGCCCACGCTGCTGCAGCCTCCGTCGCTCTGATTGGTTCCCTCGGGGCTAGGCACAGCTTCTAACCTTCACTCTGATTGGCTGCCAGCGGTTTTTGGCATCAGACGCCGGCTGTGATTCGCTGCAGTCTATTTAGTTTCTATTGGATAGCTTAAAGTTGATTCTCATTAGTTGAGGCATGAGATACTTGATGCTTTTCGTGAGTTAAGGAATGAACCGCTGCAAACTGTGATTTTTTTCGGTTAAATAAGCTGATCTATTGACTTTATTTTTGCAAAACTGATTTCTATTTGCAAGCCTCGAACCTGTACCTGTTTTATATTTTATATTTTGGCGAGCAAATTTTAATTTTATACTGTACACAATCCCTTGATGAAAGAAATGTGGAATATAAATGAGCTAAATTAACTTCCTACTAAAATTTAAAAAAATAACAGCAAATATATATATACTTTTTCAGAATTAGTTCGTTTCCTCACTTTAAAAGTTGCATCAGAGAAAGCATGAAACTGTTAAGACCTGCCTCAACAATAAGATTTGTTTTTGCATAGCATTATAGTACAATAAGACATAACAATGGTTTTTAGGACAAATTTCACCAAGACTAGGCTATAAATCACAGCCATAAATAAATCATCAATTTATATCTATAGTGTATAGTGATGATACTACAAACTCATCCTGTGAATCGTAGTATATTGCGCAAAACCATATTCATCTTGTCAGCTGTAGTTTATTGTGAAACTTGTACTCATCCTATGAACATCAAACCTGAATATGAAAAGGCTACAAGGCTTCACAAGGCTTTTACAAGGCTACAAGAACAAAACAAGGCTTGAACTACGTAGTCAAGGGTAATGTGTCAACAAAACTTTACCTAACTTGGAATGCTGTGAATAAGCAATTTTTATATCGTCATAAATCCGTGTCTAAACTATACCGGCCCGACTTACCATGCTGTACATATTGCGCCAAGCCCAGAAGACCAAAACCAATTAAACATGTAACGTTATAGTGTGGAATATTATTGTCTGGTACAGGAAGCCTATTATGGTTATCGAGGACCAGATAGCCAAAGGCGAGGCTGTCCACGAGGTCACTCGTTCATTGATTGCCTAATTGTGCTTCCAGGAAAATATTAAATATTTTCCTAGGGAAGTAAATAGAAGAAGCCTCATGGTGTTATTTCGTATTGTTTCCCCCGTGGTTTTTGCCTAGTATTGAAGAAACTTATTTTAGTGATTAGTTGAGTTTGATCGTGACCACATGACTAATTGGTCACCTGATACATTTTTACGGAATCTACCAATTCGTTAAAAATGCGACTTATTAATAAAAATGAAGCATCGAGGATATGCGATCTAGCGCTCATGGCGTACCGTTAGTGCCATTGTAATAAAATTGTAAAAAAATAAAAAGTTATAACTGTAATGAGAGGTTTTACCCGATCACTATCTTGATATATTCCTGTAATATTTATCATTTCAGGTGGTGATGAGGTGCACCTGGCCCTATCACTGCGTCACAACTATGTAAGAGACACATCGAACACTTTATGTAGCATACAGAAATCCTGTGAATCTATGTATTTACGTATGTAGCTTAGCCTAGCAATTTAAAAGCACTACAGTCATCTTCTGTGGTTGATTGTTCGATAAATCCCTGAACTGTATGTTTGACAAATCTCTCACCCTCTCCATGGAGGACAGAAGAAAATGTATATAGGTGGTTAGCATTGTAAATGTGTGGCCACGTCTGTGGTAGAAAAATAATAATAATAAAAAAAACTGCGTCACAGGCGCCAGTAACTGGAAGTCGCCAGAAGTTTCATAATAAATGACTTCATTCCCCACACTTAACCAAAATACTTTGACAAAGTTTATGTGGCTATCAGTTGAATAATACAAATAAAAAACTAGTGACTGGAAAAATGCTGTCTCGTCTCACTACTTTGTGTTGTCGTTACACTGTAATTGTTTTACGTCAAAGTTCGACTGTGTTCCTCACTGTATAAACTATTTTCTGGAAATGTCACGGATTTCAACCTGCACTGAGAGAATACACTATTCACTCAATTATACTAACACAGGCAGTCTACTTGCACTGACGGCCGTTCCCACAAGCATACAGATGGCTTGATAACCACTAGCTCAGTCTAGCTTTCTCATGCAGGTCAGCCTTCAAATGCAGCAAATTGGATATCCTGACCCAATATTCTAATCGCATTGCCGACGGACCTGCTCCAGCCAAGGTTTCTCCTTTATGGCCCAAAATTTCAGGAGCCAAGATAGAATTGACGTCTCTTAAGAGTCTAGATCGTCTGAGGCATTCATAATTATATATGGCTTCTACCCTCTAATAGTAAACGACTTTCTGCCATAGCTTGCCCAGATATTCCACATACAATCCCACTCTCTATATCTAATCCCACTATATCTATATCCCACTCTCTAATACGAGGTATACTTGCTTCAGCAATGCATACACCGTTGAATACATTACAGGACATGTCTATATATATATATACACAACACATGGTCACCCACATACGCAGTACATGACCACACCTGCTACATAGCCTTCCCGGTTTGGTGCCTTCTTTTGATATTTAATTACTTCACATGGCCACAACTATTCACATCACATGACCACACCTATACGTAACACATACTCGTAAACAGTACATGGCCACACCCATACACAGCATATGGCCACACCTATACACAGCAAATGTCATTACGAACAATTTTTCTGATCTGGTAGCAGACGAAATTCGCAATTTTAAATTAATCCTATAACTTGGCAGAATAAAAAAATTACATTCAATTTTTTTTTTTTGGGGGGGGAGAGGGGACGGGGATCGAATAAATGGATTTCTATAGTAAACACACACAAAGCAACTGCCAAATATCAAAGAAATATATATCTGAAAGGATTATATATCCGAATTATTATGGTAAGCATTTCTCTTTGTACAGCAAGCACCATAGAGGAAAAACACTAAAGTACTGAAATACGTATTTTACCTTATTATAAAAAGTAAATTAATTGTACTGTATTAAAATTAATTAATTAATTTTAATACAAGTTTAACTCGCTCTGCTAATATCATAGGATATCTGAACTCCAGTTATCATCACCTATTAAACTAAATCGTCTGTCATTAATTAGTTTTGAATTGGTGTTAATTGTTTATTGTGACGCAAGTGTCTAGGAATGATACTTCGGTATTTATAATATAATAATCCTTGCTATAAAGATTAATAACTATAACAAGGTTAATAATCCTTGTTATAAAATATACTTAAGAACATGTTACAGTGGTTAATTAGTAGGTTCAGAAATTGTATATTTTATAAAGTCACTGATACGCACAGCATTGGGGGGAAATTAATTTATTATTAATTTGCATATATATAGCAACCCGTTCTCGCAAATTCGTAAAGTCAATATTGACTTATTAACTACGTGCATAGGTGATATACTAAACATAATAGATACCCTTAAAAAGCTTCATAGAAAACACCAACCTCATCTAACCTTATTAGTATCTTAAGATAAGCATCTTATTGCTTCGTAATTACGATTATTACTTAACCTATACCTATAATAGGTTAAGTAACAATTGTAATTATGAAGCTATAAGATGCTTATCTTAAGATACTAACAAGGTTAGGTAAGGTCGGTGTTTTCTATGAAGCTTTTTAAGGGTATCTATTATGTTTAGTATGTCACCTATGCACTTATTTAATAAGTCAATATTGACTTTACGAATTTGCGAGAACGGGTTGATATAGTCAGAGGTCATGGCTCGCTTTCTGTATAGCCAGGGATAATGCCTAAATTTTCCAGTCTGACTCAGATATTTTTAGATATGATACAAATTATTATTATCCTTCGTTACTACTGCTGCCATTATTATTATCTTTGTTATTATTATTATAAAGCTTCATTTCACTTCCACCACCAAAGACAGCTTTATCTCCCTCCCACCATAGGCAACCTCATCTGCCTTATACCAGAGATAGATAGACCTCATGTCTGAGATAGCCTAATCTCCCATACACCAAAAACCTGTGGACATTTAAAACCATTATTTGTAATCGTTGGTTCTCTTCTATAAATAAAGTTGTTTAAATTGTAATTTTGATTTTCGCTAAATGCATGCGTGCCATCTTCAAAATCAACATCAAAAGGAATGATTACAAAATAAATTGTTTATCCACAAGAAGTATATTGTGCAAAATAAACAAGATTCTCGGGCCGTATTTGCGAAAATCGCCTTAAGTTATTTGTTTTGAACCGAAGCCTCAAACCTTTTCCATTATAGAGTTATGGTCGAATGCCTGATTTTGACCTTAGGAGTTCGGGCAACTGAGTCGGTTTCACGCTGGCATTTGACCACTAGAGGTCAGGCAGTCTGCGTCAATTTCACTCTGACATTTAATCATCCTCGGTCAAAATCAATAAGCTTTTAGCCGCAAGTTGGAAGACTAAACTTGAACTGTCCATTAATAACGTCTAAACATGTTCTGTGAGTTTTCAGAAAGTGTGTTTCCGTGTGGTGTTTTTTCTACACACTGTTTGTGCAGAAGTAGATGACCTCTGACTCGTGTTAGCAAGTGTGTGTGTGTGTGTTTGTTTTATTGTGGGTTTTTCTATCCCTACCAACTCCTTTCTTTCTTAATATAATTGCTTTTAAAACTACTGAGGGAGGAAGTCTTTTTGATGTCCCTGATCAAACAAATTTGTACATCTGGATAACGTCCCTTACATTATTCCTTTATTCAAAGAGGTAATTAGATTGAGCCTAATCCTGTAGCTCAGATCTCCAAATTCAGGAACTAGTTCTGAAACAAACCTCTGTACTTTCTTCACCTTCATTTTGTACATTTTCCTATTTTATTAGATGAAACAGAAAAAAAATCTGACTTGTGTTTTCAGACTAAAAGTCCTCCCTCCCTCCTGCAGCTTATCTGAAGCCTATCCAACTTCTTTCTCCCCTCCAGAACATGATTGAAATAAGTCCAGGTATGCTGTATTTAATCTCCAAATATATACGCTTTACCCATGATAGACTCAACAACATGAACCATACTATTAATCAGATAAATAAAGAAGTAGCACTCTACGATGCCTCAATAAAAATAAAAGGAGCAACGAGTTAGATTAAGCGGTTCAATTTAGATCTCTGTACTATAGAATGGACATGAATTTACTTGAACACTTACTAAGAAGAATGACGAAACTAATCTCAGGAACTGGAAACCTCTTATAAAAATAAATTGAAAACGTGCATCTTACATTCTCTAGAAAGACGAAAAGTAAGGCGTGACATAACTACAGTATGTAAGTAGATGAAAGGGCATAACAATGGAGATATAAATAAAGTTTTATATCTACCACAAAATAGAACTCAAGAGTATATAAAATGGATAAGTTTGGATTTAACAAAGACCTGGGTAAATATTGGTTTGGAATAATAGACGTAGAGTTACTGGATTGTTTCATGCGTAGGTTAAAATTTAAATATATATATATATATTATATATATATATATATATATATATATATATATATATATATATATAAAAGAGCTGTTAGCTTTTGGATTTCGCCTTGCTAACCATTGATTGCCTAAAGGTCTGACTCCCGACCTGTTTTTCCTCTACCATATCTTCATATATTTCTGTCTTAACACACACATCCCCAGGATGCAACCCGTAGCAGCTGTCTAACTCCTAGGTATATATTTATTGCTAGGTGAACAGGAGCATTAAGCGAAAGAAACTCTGCTCATTTGTTTCTACCTAACTACTACTTTTTTTTTACACCACACACACACACACACACAAACACCCCAGGAAGCACCCCGTGACAGCTGACTAACTCCCAGGTACAGTACCTATTTACTGCTAGGTAACAGGGGCATTCAGGGTGAAAGAAACTTTGCCCATTTGTTTCTGCCTGGTGCGGGAATCGAACCCGCGCCACAGAATTACGAATCCTGCGCGCTATCCAACAGGCTACCAGGCCCTGGTGTTTGTGTGTGTGTGTGTACTCACCTAATTGTGCTTGCGAGGGTTGAGCTTTGGTTCTTTGGTCCGAGTGTGTGTGTGTGTTTTACTTCTCTCCTCATATTTAAAAGTTACTTGGAAAAATATTTTAGCCTTCACTTTTTTCTTTCTTTTTTTGCCACGCCCGCACACGTGTGTGATCCCAATCATCTTGTTTACACAGTTTGGGAAGAGCAAGGGGCGACTTTCCGGTCAAGTTTTCCTCAGAGAGGTAGGGAGAGGCGCTGCTGCTTCTTCGATTAAGGAAGAGAGACAGAGATTGAATATATCGATTTCGGGAGTGAGACAAAAACATACACCCAATCGGCGGCGACTTCGAGGGGTCAAGAAGAGAGACTAACCCCATCGGGTTAGGATGAAAAATAAGGGTACCGGATCGACTGAGGTTGCTTAGCAGAGGACGATGTGTTAAAGTCAGTAAAGGTAGAGAGACAAGGAGGGGAGCCATAACCGCGGTGATTGAAGGCGGCACTAGGCTTCGACGCTTTGACCTCATCAGCTGAGGGTACGGATATATGAATATTTAATTTTCTGTCAATACTTGCTAGAAAACTTTAACCACTTTTTTGGATTTGACCTTAAAAGAAAGCTGATCGATACCAAATAGTTTTAGAACTCGGATAACATTTTATAAGGCCAAAAATCTCGTCGCTTGTGACATTTCAGTATCAATACTGTCAAACACAGGTCAACATCGCGTCGTCCATACTACGGTAAATGCTTATTATCCTTCTCGGTTGATAACGTACACTGGACATCTTCCTATCCCTGAAGATAACCGCCATCCAGGTTGACATCTTCCATTACCGGCTGGAACCTTAAAACAATGGCGGACACATTTAATCAGAGATTTATCGCTGTAAGCACTGGCAGACTTTGTCAACAAACTCGCCTTTTTTGGAAGGAGAGATAAAAGACAAAGCAACTTTATTGGAAAACAAGGAAATCAGAAGTTGATTGCTAAGTACAGGACTAAAATGGTTATAATTATGATAAAGGAAAGACCTATGAGTAAATGTGTGGCTTGAAAAGTTGAAGTTCAGAATGTTACATAATAAAGGTACAATTGTGATGCCTATTCAGTACCAATGATGAATCCATTGTTTACGTGCAATAATTATTAAACTGTGAACCATGTGTGTCATTATACTAAGATCTTAAACATGAGGCTTACTATTATGACAAAAATGAGGCTTAATATAAAGATACAGTAAAATGACTCACTTTTTATTAAGATCCTTTCTACTTCCGGTTGGTAACTTACCACCAGCGGCTGGTACTTTCGACTACTCAAGTGGTATCATCCAACCACTCCACCTCTGTTAGTCCCCCGCCACCCCTGTCAACCACTCTTCATCCCTCGACTGCCACAGTTAGCCAGGCCCGACTGGTTGCTTTTATCTCCAGTTACCACGTTATTCCCTTGGCTATAACCTTCCATCCCTGGCTGTCACCTTCCATCACTGGCCATCACCTTGCACTCCAGGCTGCGACTTGCACCATTTGCTGACATACTCGGAAACATACCAGTTCCTGTAGGCACTCTGTGCTGTCATTTGCGGCTAAGAACCTCCATCAGCAATGGAGGCGTCTCTCACGAAGATTGGTTATTTATTGAGAATCTTGCGAGGACAGGGAGGAGAAATGAGAATAAATGGTAGCGTTCGTTCATAGGAAGCAACGTGAAGAGTACATGAAGCAGAGTGGTAAGAGAACAAGACGCAGAGTGGAGAGAGAACAAGACGCAGAGTGGATAGAGAACAAGACGCAGTGGAGAGAGAACAAGACGCAGAGTGGAGATAGAACAAGACGCAGTGGAGATAGAACAAGACGCAGAGGAGAGAGAGAACAAGACGCAGAGTGGAGAGAGAACATCACATTTGTGATATTCATCGCATCACGTCTAATAACGGGACATCTATTGAAGTCTAAGAACATTTTACCATAAGAAATTAACTTTATAAATCAGTATGTGGAAAAAATTCACTCGTACTGAATTGTAACTAAATGTAAACAACATGTTATCAAAACAAAGTACCGTCGCGTTCACAACTTATTAGTCAAATACGAATATTTAAATCTACTTATGTCAATATCTGAATTAAATTCACTGAACCATCCTTCATTCATATCCAGCATGGACTGTAAACACTCCCTAAATGAACGTACCTCAATTACGATATATATAATAATATTTAACATACGTTTCTACCCCATATGAAATATTTATCCAGTTAATCAAATACTGATATTAACGGGTCGTTACAAACCGCAAAAAAAGTTCTTTCACAAAGGCAAAAAGAATTCACTTAACGTTATTATTTAATAAATGCTATAGCTTTGCTCTAGTAATTTGGAATATAAAAATCCGAAGTATATGTGAATTCCTGGAATTGTACAAACTTTTTTATGAACCTTATGAATTTTCCTGTCCAAGAAATATAATTTATATTTGTTTAAATGTTGTTATAGACGAAATTATTTTAACAGACTCTCAGACTAACAGGTTCACAGCCTAACAAAGACATTAACAAACTCACGAACCGACAGACTCGTACTAAAAACATAATCATAAACTACCAGACTCGTAACTAACATATTCGTAAATCAATAGCTAACAGATTCACAACCAGACTCACAGATTAATATACTAACAAACATATAGGATCACAAACTAATGCTCACAAATAAGGACTCACAAACGTACACACTCACAGACTAAGACTCTCAAATTAACAAATTTGCAAACTAATAGATTCACAAACTAAGAAACTCTCAAATTAATAAATTTGCAAACTAATAGATTCACAAACTATCAGACTCACAAAGTAAGAGACTCATGAACTAACAGACTCGGACAGAACTCAATAAACGCATTTAACGCACATAATTACAGTCAGAATAGTATTACGTAATATTTTACACTAGAAGAGTGAATTTACATTTAAAATTTATCACAAAACTTCAATAAAATATCAGTTCTTCACGTTTACTGAATATTGTTAATTAAAAATGTGTACCATACGAACTTTTTATCATGTAAAGCTCATAATTACGATCAAATTTCAACACAATATGAAAAACTTTCGTTTTATGCTGAGAAGAAAAATTTCGGCTAACTTTAATACTTTACTACTCCGTGAACTATGGAGTCAAAGCATCTCCTTTGAGCACTTTACTACCAAGTGCTATCAAGAGACTCAAGCACCTCCAACAAGTACTTTACTAACAAGTGTACCGTGTACTTAAAACTCCTCCACAGGGAACTTTACTACCCAGTGTACAATGGACTCGAAGCATTTTCTCAGAGTACTTTACTTCACGGTGTACGAAGCATCCCTCCGAGTACTTTACTACACAGGGTATAGTAGTACTCTGAAGTAACTAAAGTGCAGTAGCTTGTCTCACCTTCCACAGCTCTCAGAAAATCTGTGTATCTATGTATTTACGTATGTAGCTTAGCCTATCATATTAAAAGCACTACAATCACCTTCTGTGGTTGATTGTTCAATAAATCCCTGAACTGTATGTTTGACAAATCTCTCACCCTGTCCATGGAGGACAAAAGAAAATGTATATATGCTGGTTAGCATTGTAAATGTGTGGCCACGTCTGTGATAGAAAATAATAATAATAAAACAGCTCTCAGAAGCCTCGTCTTCACGTCATTCTTTGGGCTCCCTTAGGCACAGTACAAAGCCGCTGCACATTTTGACTATATTCGCATATAATGTTCCCTTTATATAAAAAAAAGCTACAATATAATAAGATAACGTAAGACTGAAGAATGGGTATGGGGTGTATAATAAAGAAAGAAATTTAATACTGCAGAAGCCTATCAGCCAATACGAGGTATATCTTGTATATGAGTTTCAGTGGATATAAATATGTCTAACCTACGCTTGAAACAATTCCCTCGTTTATATGATTGCATTTTGTACTTTTCCCGAATGCTTATCCACCTAAGCATTTTCACTGGCGCACAGCATCAGTTGAGTTTATCACAGCATTGAGCTGCGGAATCTCTTCCCCGGAAAAATTGGGCAAATAACGATGGTATAATATGACCATCGTCATTAACGTTATCAAACAACATTGATAACGTTGATCCTACCAAGATTTAATCTTATTCGAGTATATTTAGCCTGTTGGGCTGTATAACTGCTCAGGTCTGTCCGTCTGCCAGGCAAGCTGTCGCCTCGTTCACCGGAATTCTCCACAGCTTGGCAACCAGTTTCTCTTCAGGGTAAAGTGGGGCAAGAGGACCATTATTCTTGACTGAGCCTTTCCGAATCCTAAGGCAAGGCATTTGAGACGGCACTCCCTCGAATTTAATTATTTTTATTGTTTTGGGAGGTAGGAGAGCAATAACAGCTGGCAATGTTGCTGAAAACGTTAAATCGTATAACTGACGCTGATAACCGTATACTGATAACGTTACGATAAAACTGTAGCACTGATAACGTAACGCTGATATCCGTACACTGATAACGTTACGATAATAACTGTGCACTGATAATGTAACGCTGATATCCGTACAGTGATAACGTGATGCAGATAACTTTGACAACGTGGTGCTGACAATTGTACACTGACAACGTATGCTGATGACTATACACTGACAACGTGATGCTTATAAGAGCATTAATTCTCAACCCCAACAGAGATACACTGTGTAAGGTTGAAACAAAGACCGTCTACAAAGCAGTCTTATTCTCGAATGTTTTTCATTCTCAAGTGTGAATTTTTATCTATAAGAAATAAAAATTCAGTATCAAGCATTCCCAATTGTCATTAACATCATCCTGTCTCATCGAGAGCGTCTGCTCCGCCATCTTAGTTTCACTAAAGCATCAGTTTCACCAACCTATCCTTGCTAGAATGTCAGTTGCACCAGCGTAGCCTCATCCAATTGAGCCAAACTCTCCCCGAACCACCTCTTCATCATCCCCTGTTTGTCGTTTTCTGGTACATAACCAAACCTGATATAAGCTTTAGCCTTCCCCATCTCGCCCAGAGTCGCTTAACACTAATTAGTTTATACTTCTCGGTGTCTTTGTTTCCACTAACCCTTGATGCGGCTGCACCTGGTTCGCTCTCTCCCACTTCCTCGTCACCTTCCTCCACCCTACATCATCCGATTAGCTATTGTTTCCCTTTTTCCTTCCTTCCTCTCGCCCTTTCCCCCTTAGAGTGCAGTGTACCCTTCGGTGTTCTTATCAAACACCACAAAATTCACTCATATATTAGCTCTGAACGATCTTAACTTTGTTATTGGATTTTTCGACTTTACGTAGTATAGTGGAGAAGTACTGTTATTGTAGTGAAGTTCACAGTAAAAATAGGATTACAAAGGAATAAAAAATGGCGTAAAAACTGCTGTGATTTGGGCCAATTAAAAAAAAACGTGGGTTACTGACGTTTTTTAGGGACTAATGAGTATCGGCGCCGGTTAGGTTCGGTGGGTAGCCTAGATTTTGACGCTTTTTTTAGTGAAGCTAATCCATAATATATTTTACGGAGGGGAAATCGAAAGAGAGGGCTGGTCTGCCTACATGCTTGCGTCTATTTTTTCTCTCTCTCTCTCTCTCTCTCTCTCTCTCTCTCTCTCTCTCTCTCTCTCTCTCTCTCTCTCTCTCTCTCTCTCTCTCTCTCTCTCTCTCTCTCTCTCTCTCTCTCTCTCTCTCTCTCTCTCTCTCTCTCTCTCTCTCTCTCTCTCTCTCTCTCTCTCTCTCTCTCTCTCTCTCTCTCTCTCTCTCTCTCTCTCTCTCTCTCGCTCGCGCGCGCGCGCGCATATATTGCATACATGACAACCGCACCGGTAAACAGAACATCCCATTTTTTTTTAACTTAAAATCAGCAATCCGCTCGCCTGATAAACTTTCTCTATTTTTCTGTTGTGTGCTCTATCGGAAGCAGGGTTGTGCCGTCCAAACCTGAAAAGGGAACCAATTTTCATTCAAACGTTCACAAAACGAGCAAATTAACTCTCAGATGTTATCAAATGGAGTTTTGTTGGGTACATTTAAAAAATTCAGAGGGAGAGAGCATGCCGATTGGTGGATATTTTGGATATGGCAGAGTGCGCATTAAAGAAAATTGATACGAGGAGAGGACAGTCCTATGAACAACTGATAAAAGTTTCCAACTCAATCCATTGAGGACAATTTTTTTTATATACGGTGGTTAGTTTCGTAATTGAATGTCAGACATGTGATACAAGTGGCCAGACATTTGTCATTACGTTAACAACCTATCCTCTTGTTTATATATATATATATATATATATATATATATAATATATATTATTCAATAAAGACAAAAACAAATCGTCCTATTTAGACAGTACCTATTGTGACGATCGTCAATAGTCAGAATTCGTACGTTCTTAGCTGTTAGATAGTAGTATACTGAGTAATAAGGAATTATTTTATTATAAATGAAGCTAAAACACTAACTTAAATATTCCCAGGCCTAGTATAGCACACATATGTACTATATTAGGCCTCAGATATCGCGTATTAGGCCTAGGAAGGTTAGGCTAGTTTAGTTTAGTTTGTGAACGCAACACAAGTAAAAAATAATTTTCCGGCTTGTCCAATTCAGATGTGATATTTCGAGGTTAGAAGGAGAATTATTGAAAATGTCATGTCACGGGGACTGTCATGGAAAGATACATGTTTTTTTAGTTGAACTTTATCTGGAAGGAACATAATTCTGTTATGAATTTCGTCTCGCTCAAGTCGCTGTTGTCAACTTGTTCTTGTAAACTTCTTAGAGTGAGGAGCGACAACTGTAGAATACAAAGTGAAGGCGAAAGCCTAGGCTAAGAAATGCAGGGTGGAGTTGATGCTATGAGTTATATGATTTATGGATTTGTGTCTATGGGAAAAATTTCCTGCCTTAATTTCAGTGCTGAAGTTTCTCTGAATCTTATCACAATAAGTGTTGCTCAGAGTCTTTCTTGAACGTTTAATGCAATGGAGCTTAAAAGTTCGTTTCCTCATTCTTTTGGAACAGAACACGCTTGGAGTTTAATTAGCCGTAATTAATAAATTTTCCTTCATGTCATTCAGCCTTACACAAAATCAATACACTGACTGGAGAAAGAAGAATCCTTCGTTACTCGTTGTTGATGATTTTAGTAATAAATCAAGCAAAAATTACATACCTGAATTTACTTGAGGGCTTTCTCTGGTGGCCTCAATGGAAACTGAAAACCAGTGGTTTATCAGAGGTTCCCCCATTATTCCCAAAGGAGTTTCCCTACATGAATTACAATCTAAAGTACTGTCTTAGCATTTACAGCTTCGGTAGGTAGGCGATTTCTTGGGTTTATTGCCCTATGGATGATACAGCTTCAAAATTATCTCTCTCCGCAAGCGTGCCGAACTTGTAATGAAAGTCAATCTCGGTTACAAATATCCAACCAAATGAGGGAGATAGAGCTTTCGGTCTCTTTGGACCTATGGCAGTGACTCTAAAATCATGAATAGGTTGTCTCATAAATACCTCCGTGGGCAACTTGAACTTATAGGGGACTGCGTCTTAGAGAGCATACATGCAGAAATTTGTGTTAAAAATTGTAAGCAATACTTTCCATGCTCTTGTCAGGTTCTGCAACTGCAGCTGATCCCAGAATCATGTAAAATATCTGTCAGCATTAAAACTATGATGTCATAATGACGTCACACACCTCATGCACACTACATATAAAGCACAGAATTGTATCACCTTATTTACGTTGGTCACATTCGGTTGTTACATTAGGTTAGATTAGGTTGGGTTAGGCTGAGTTAGGTTAGGTTAATTTAGGTTTGTTTAAAGAACAACGATAACGAAGCCAATTCAAACATTTTTCAAGTCTTAGACCCTGCTCTTTGATCTGTCATTTACAAAATAATGAAGATTCTGAGAGATTTAAAAAATATAAAAACTGTCATGAGCGTAAAACTTTGAAGTTCTTTCTCGGGGAGTAGGTTGCTTCCTCAGGAGGCGGTAGCAGATGGGTTGGACAGTTACATTTCCGAAGTTAAACCACAATCCCCCTAGAGCGTGCGCCCGTCAAAGCGAGCACAAAAAATATATACACTTTTATAATGTTGGTGCAATCTTTGTGGCGTGGTTATCAGGAAATATGAAAAATAAGCATCTTTGTGTCATGTCCAGATACTTGAAGGCTGCAGGATGGATTTTACACAGTATGGCAAGAGCTCACTCGTGAAAATCGTGTATATATATCTTTCAACCAGCGAGATGATACACCTGAGGACAACTCCTGTCATCAGGTTTAGTTTAGTGTTGGCCTTTAGGCCAGTCAATCTCTGGAGGGCTATTTAGGGTACCGCAATTGTTAACTGACCAGCCAGCGAGAATAATTTAGTCCTGAGCATAGTCCAGAACTATAGTTAACTCTGTGTATCTGAAAGCCTTACACCGTGTCGATGCTTCGCTTCCAGTAGATAAATGACATACGAGAATAAGGAACAAGTAGTATAGTGTGAAGATTATTAATAATATACAGAAGCTTTTCTATGAACCCGTAATGTCTCCATGGCTAAAACAGTTATGTATTAGCAAAATGACCTACCAATAATGTATAATGATTAATTATAAGTACATAATTATTGAAATGGAACAATCTCTGTAACTAGCTGACATTTTATAATTATAAGATGTGCAGGATAGATGTAATTGCTAATGTAATAATCTCTTCTGAGGTTTAATAATAACCTTTTGTATCCTCTGTTATCCTTTTTTGCGCTACCGCTCACAGGATGTATATAGTGGCTAGATTACAAACTAGCCACCTCTGGCGGCAACAATGAAGTCTCGCCTTTCCAGCCCATCCTCCTGTTTTGGTAGAACTTATAGTATCGGTGAAGACCATAGCATATATACCGACGTACAACGAAATTAGAACGCAGAAATCTGAACTATTGAGTTGGACAAACCGGAAAACAATTTTTTTACTTGTGTTGCTTTGACAAACTAAACTAACCTATCCTAACCTCCCTAGGTTATACACGATAGCTGAAGCCTAATATAGTACATATGTGTGCTATAATAGGCCTAGGAATATTTAAGTTTGTGTTTTTGCTTCATTTATTTTAACAGAGTTCCTTACTAGTCAATATACTACTATCCTATTGATACAATTACTAGTGTTAGTAATACAATGACTACGGTGTTACCAACGCAATTAATAGTGTTACAAATTCAATGACTACAATGTTACTAAAACAATTTCTAGTGTTATTAATATACTTATCTAAGTATTACTAATGCAATTACCAGTGTTACTAATACAATTACTACAGTGTTACTACTACAGATACAATCACTTACTAATTCAATAACTACAATATTACTAATGCAATACATTTGCTACAGCATTACTCAGACACTGTAACGTGACTAATACAATTACTACAGCATTACCAATACAATCACTAGTATTACTAATACAATTGCTAGTGTTACTAATTCAATCACTAGAACAGTTGCTAATACATATTCAGTTCTGCGAAACATTGAGTATAAATTTTAATAATTCCAATAAACTGCCGACGATAAAATATAAAGCTTTAGGCGTAAGATAATGGAACGAGCGAAGAAGTGCATTAGCGAGGGCAGCTGCCCGTGGGCGACACCTGTCTTGGTGGGGGATGAACATCTGTACTGTGTCTTGGTGGGGGATGAACATCTGTACTGTGTCTTGGTGCGGGATGAACATCTTCATTGTGTCTGGGTGGGTGGTGAACATCATGCCTACATCCACCACATTTATCTAACGTTTATACATCATAAATAAAGGAATAATGAAGGAAAAGATGGGGGAGACCAGCTGAATAGTTAAAAAAAAATTATTGTGAGATAAAAAGGATTAATAGACGGGAAAGACCTCCATTAATTCCCTTAATCAAATCAAACATTATACGTTAAAAAAAAATAATAATCATTGTTATAATTATTATTATTATTTAAAATGTTACTCTGGCGTGCAACAGCCTAATGAACTAGTTATAAATCCAATCTGTTTGCAATTATAAAAGTTAATAATTGGTCAGCAAATCACTATCGCGAATCAACGATACAATTAGTGATCAATCAGGCAATATGCCTAGCGAGGGGGATCAGTAATTTGTTCTCTTGTTTATTTCGAGTTTACATTTATTATTATACAAATTCCGGATCCTCTCCAAATTGCTAGGCTACATTGTATAGGTATTAACGCATAAAGTTTACCAAGTTGAAGACTCGATGCAACAGGCGTTCGTGCTTGAGTAGAGAGTAAACACTCGACATTTCTGTTATATTTAGAGGATTACAAAGGATTATCAACACGAATAGTCAGCTTATGGAGTAAACTTTCCAGCAGTAACCAATGCCAGCCAGTACCGAGCAACGCTAGCTAGCACTAACCAACGTTATTCAGTACCTATCAACGCTAGCCAGCACTAAACAACGCTAGCCAGCACTTTATCCAAATCACAACGATGAGGTTTGGGACTGCGTTAATAATCCGTTAGGTGAACTAACGTGGGCTCGTCCGGCTTATCAACGTGATGAAAAAATAATATATGTATTGAGGGCAAACGAACTGGTAACGAAAAAATTGACATGTGATGGAAACGATGTTTAATTAACTCGTCCAAATGCTACTCATTCATGACAAATTGCTAATTATTCACTAATTGGCTTCATTAACAGGTTAATCGCCAATATCATGATCGTGTTGTGTGATCTCAATAATTTCGCAGGTTAAGAAGCCTCCTGAAGTCATTTCTGTTACTTACGTTCGAAGAAAAAAAATGGACTATTCGAGACGACGACGTTTCGATCCGCCCTGGACCATTATCAAGTCCGATCAAGACAGTCGACTTCGGTCTAGGACGGACCGAAACGTCGTCGTCTCTTCACTTTCTAGTCAGCATTTTTCAGCCACGTTATTGTGACTCCTCGTCTGCAAATATCAATATATGGTGAAATATCAATGTTTGATGAAACATTAGTGTATGATGAAACGTACTAAAATTGCTTCCCGCAAAACTTCCTTGTAAAATACCGATTTCACATATTCAGCTTAATTAAGTTGAAGGATATTTGACCCGTAAAATAGGCTCATAACTCATTCCCTTTAAGAGAATAATGATATGCAAAGAGTACTCGAAATAGTATTATGCATATTGATGTTCCCTCCAACGTCAGAACTTTTTAACTGGTGCCGCAGCTGTGAGAGCGCATATATACTTTATTTTCATCGTAACAGACCTGTTTCTTTCTTATTTTTCATATAAATTCATATATATATAATATAAAATGTGTTTGTCTTTACAAAACTACTCAATGTTTTCCATGTTATATCTGAAATTATGTGATTGTTATTTAGGTATACTAAAAAAATCAAAGACCTGAATACTCATCTTTCATTCCCTTAAAAAAAATGAAAGCCTAACATGGAGGCACCCGAGGGAATAGAGCAACAAACCCGCCAGTAACTAGATTGTCATGTTGAAACCTGTCCCTTTCCTCCCCCTCCCATCCACATCACTTTCCTCTTCAACACCTACCCATCGCTCTCCCCTTTCCCATCTTCCACTCCGACAAGCTTCCCCTAATTCCCTTGCCCTAATACCCGTTTCCCTCTCCTCTCTCCATGCTCATTGTTTCTTTGTGTTGGCATCTATTACCTAACGTCGTTAGGTGGACAGAGCGCAGCTCCTGGGGCCCGCCTTTGGAACTGTGGTATGCTTAATGCGTATCTCTCAACACCTTTGTGTGTGCTTTCATTAACATTATCGATAGTTTGCCTCTGCATGTTTTACCTTCTAGTTCATGCCACTTATTGTCATTACACTTAAAATCTAATTCTTTAACATCTCTTTGGCTCTTCTGCATCTCTCAAATGTTGTCTATGTTGTAAACACCACACATGATGGATGTTTATCATGCGATCTGGATGTTTACGGTACAATTGGGAAATAGTAACAAATAGATTTACAGAATTTCCCGCGTTATATAATAGAAAGGATCACTGCATTTCTTCATTAATCAGAAACATTCACTGCATCTCAAGTAGTGGTTCTAGCCCTGGTCAGGGAGGATTGACTGGGCACTAATCTATAACTGTTCGACCTCGTTCACCCAACAGAAATTGGGAACATGGCTGTAAATGAATTGACGATGGTTGTGTTCCAGGGAAAAGAAATAGTGCAAGGCTTACCATGAACTATGGCAAGTGAATGCTCTAAGCTTATCACTAACAGGAGTTAGAAGACGAGCGCTCTTATACCAACCTGTGGAAAAATAATATATGCACCTTAATGGGCTTTGAGGTTGCTGCTGTCGACTAGGATAATAAAAAAACATATTTGTAGTTCAAACGGGTGTACATAAATCATTGTAAGTGTAATGTGAACAGGTAGTAAAATGTATGCTTTTTGTTCATGGAGTTTAAGCGGTAGATGTACAATTGCCTTGATATATTTAATAGCCTAGCAAATTTTCATAGTTTTTTTTGTTTTACTTCAACAATAACGAATCACATGAGCAATTTCCAGCCCATTTTACCTGCGATTTTTAGCATTTCTTTGCATATAAAATGTTTGGGTGAATTAAAATTTATATTAAAGTGACATAATCTCCAGCTCTTACGTTTAATATTGCTAATTGTTCACCGAGCTGTTGCATTTGATTCTTATTATAAACGAATCTGTCGGTTTGTTGGATTTTACACTTTTTCAAGCAGGTGGGTTAAAACGAATTTCTGTGGCACACTCTATAGTCCATTATGGAACACATTTCCAAAAATATTGAGAGGAAAGATGGGGGCATTGTATGGTGGTGGTAGTGTTGTTTTAGATTCAGCTACTCGGAACAAAAAGTTCCAAGTAGCACGGGCTATGGTGAACCCGTGGTGTTGCGTGTTGGCTTATAATATTATTATGGAGATGAATATCATGGGAACTAATTCTTGCATGAATTATCGCACTCAATAATACAAGTAACTGCTAATCTGCTTTAGCAAATTAAATTTCGGGGCTAATGAGTTGTTTAAAGATAGTAAGATAGTATTATAGACGACGATGAGCAAGCGATCGCTGTAATGAGGATCATGGACTATTTACCAAGTTATTTCTAGGTAATAGAGGCACAATAAAGATAAATACATGTTGATTTTGAACGATTGTCTGTGTGTATGTGTTGCTGTATGGTATTAGCAATTGATGATAAATGAATAGTCCTAAAAAAAAACATCCGCGAATGTTTGTGAGCGAATCACCTCATAAAACATGTCTGCAATGGCTGTTTTTATTATGTCGGGATTCAAGCCTCGAACCAGGCACTGCACTCGGCTATGTTATTAAGAGCTGTGTGTGATAACCTAAATGGGTTTGTAGGGTTGAACACTTCTGAGTGCCATCATAACAGCTGTCATTTATCTAACATTATCTAATGTAATATCACCATTTTCAAAACAATTCATCTCATAATACTTTGTGATAAGCCAAAGACCTGTTCATGACGTGATGAACACCTGGTTCCCTTCCTCGATACAATGTACTGATACCTGTGACACTGACACATGATACATATTAACATGTTTGATATATACTAGCACGTAGTTACACGTGACGCAAACTGACACGTACCTATGCTGCTTGGTACTTAACTTCCATAGTTCATGTCACTACGATATTGTGGTAGTTCCCACGTCCCCAAAACGTGAGGACTTAGGAATAGGTTTTTTACTATAGGGACTATAGCTGGTAAAAGGCTTTCTCCTATAGGGACTATAGCTGGAAAGGCCTTCTCCTATAGGGACTATAGCTGGAAAATGGTCTTTTCCTATAGGGACTATAGCTAGAAAAAGATCTTTTCCTATAGGAACTATAGCTGGAAAATGGTCTTTTCCTATAGGGACTATAGCTGGAAAAAGGTCTTTTCCCAAGCTATAACCCTTCACTCGGTTGGTACTATATAAGTAACAAGATCTTCCAGCTGGGTTGAATCTATAACAACAACAACGACCGTAGCACACAGCCTCGCTCCTGAGCCAGGTAAGTCCACTACGGGCTCACCATAGCCCGTGCTACTTGGAAATTTCTGTTCCCAGTAGCTGAATCTTAAACAACAACAACATCCTGCTGGGTCATGTGAGCACGTAATATATCCTTTCACGACCAAAGATCACATTCACTCCCCCAACAAAATCAACCACTTACGTGCTATTCATGCCCGTGCCACCTCTTGGGTGGCATAAACTTCACCAATCCATCATAACACTGATGTTTGTGACAACCTATGGGCTAAAAGCTGAGCCCACTCTGATGATATCTTACCGGAAGATAATACCTTCCGGTAAGATATTATCTTCTGAAGAAGATATTATCTTACCGGAAGTAGAAGAAGGAAGA
This sequence comes from Procambarus clarkii, assembly GCF_040958095.1. Classification (NCBI taxonomy): domain Eukaryota; kingdom Metazoa; phylum Arthropoda; class Malacostraca; order Decapoda; family Cambaridae; genus Procambarus; species Procambarus clarkii. The sequence goes on from NC_091169.1 coordinate 38,759,965, forward strand.
TATCGGAAGTTCGAAATCTTTTGACAGCAACAACAACAAAACCTCTAATTGTATCTTATGAGTGATGATAGTCTCCCTGTCTAGCTAAACACAGCCTCATCAAAGCTAGACCTAAGTCCAAATCCACAAGGGCCGTGACGAGGGCTCGAACCTACGTCCGAGAGGATCCCAAGACGCTGCCTTAATCGACTGAGCTACGACATGGTTAAAAGAAACCTGAGACACTCTTCCAGCCATTGGGAGGTCCGCCACTTTGTTAATGGCGATATAGGGTTTTAGATTTTACTGAATTTTTGTCGAATTTCGAGGTAAGGAAAGTAATTACTAACAGAAATCGCGAAAAAAAAGGATAGCAATATATCACATGGGTTCGACGTAGACCAGAGATGAGCAGTTTATGCTCTTATCAGTTATTGGATTGTGTATATTGGGTAAGAAAATAATAATTACCAAAACTGAAGCAGACCTAGTGGCCCTTACGACGCAGCTCCTATTCATATCTTCCCAAACTCATTCATATATGTCTAACCTGCGCCTGAAACAATCAAATGATCCCACCTCTATTATGTTTCCAGGTAATTTGCTCCTTACATCAACCACCCTGTTTTCAAACCGGTATTTACCCAGGTCTTTCCTGAAAATAAACTTATCCAATTGAACAGTTCCTCTATAATTTTAGGCCTAGAGCAACCTTCCTATAATCTACCGAGGCTGATCTCATTACATTTAACGCTTTAGTTATACGCTGTAATAGGGTGGGCTTAGCTCTAGATACACAGTAAACAAACCACTGTTGGCTCCAAAACAATGCAATTAGAACATAAAATACAATATCCTTTGTAGTGGGCTTTAGTTTTATCCTGTAATGGACTGCGGTTACAGTACATGTACTTTAAACGGAAAACGAGGTATTTTTTTTAATTAATTAAAAATGTGTAAGCTCTACTCTGTCATTTGTCTATTATGCTACAAATCAAACGAATTGTTTGTTTAAATTTAGACATAAAATGTACAGAATACCTGTAAATTTAGGTTCAGTTGGTTTTATTCAATAGTATTTTACTTTGTAATGACGATTGATGGTAAAACGCAGTATGGATACTTATGGTGTAAATCTGCTAAAATACGTGTACTGAACACTATACAAGTGGTATACACTATACACACTATACAGGTATTGTGTATCCGATATAATGCAGCCGGTAATATAAAACCGATTCAGTTTTTTCGATAAATATATGTGAAAATTGCAAATCATTAATATATTTTTGTAGGTTAGGTTAGGTTCTGTTAGGTTAGACGTTGTCTTGTCAGACGTTGCATTGCTTAACATACATCTAAGACACGAGTCTGCCACAAGTATAGTGTCTGTGCACAGCTGAGAGCTATCTTCTTATCTTGAGATGATTTCGGGGCTTAGCGTCACCGCGGCCTGATCCTCGACCAGGCCTCCTTTTTGTTACACATCCCCAGGAAGCAGCCCGTAGCAGCTAACTCCCAGGTACCTATTTACTGCTAGGTGAACAGGGCATCAGCGTGAAAAAAACTCTGCCCATTTGTTTCTGCCTCCACCGGGGATCGAACCCGGAACCTCGTGACTACGAATCCCGAGTGCTGGCCACTCAGCTGTCAGACCCCCCTCATTTGAGTTTTGAGACAGAGTTTTCCTCGTGTTACATTTTGCTTCGTTTCGTCTTTATTTAATAAATTAGAATAAATCGGAAATTTCTGTCTTCGTCACAATTTGAAAATCTAAGAGAAATTGAAATTGAAAGAGAGGGAAGGTCAGGTGATCCAGTAGAAGGGGGGGGGGGAATGATGAGCTTGCAAAATAATGATCTTAATAGTTATTGCAATAGTTTAGTCTTGCTCTTAAAAGAAATTTTGAAGTGGTTCTCATCATTGAGCAAAAAAGGCTTTTAATGACGTTATGTCAAAGTTTGTCTTAAAGCTTTGGAAAGTTGCGCAGTAATAAGACCCAAGCCAAACTCTTGGTTTTAAAAAGCTGTTGCCTCTGCCTGTAATTAAAACGGGCCTTTGGTGCCTTCCACTAGAAGCCTGACACCACACGCTGACACCACTGGTACAATACTGCAGCTACAGGGCTGACACCACTGGTACAATACTGCAGCTACAGGGCTGACACCACTGGTACAATACTGCAGCTACAGGGCTGACACCACTGGTACAATTCTGCAGCTACAGGGCTGACACCACTGGTACAATACTGCAGCTACAGGGCTGACACCACTGGTACAATACTGCAGCTACAGGGCTGACACCACTGGTACAATACTGCAGCTACAGGGCTGACACCACTGGTACAATTCTGCAGCTACAGGGCTGACATCACTGGTTCAATTCTGCAGCTACAGGGCTGACACCACTGGTACAATTCTGCAGCTACAGGGCTGACACCACTGGTACAATACTGCAGCTACAGGGCTGACACCACTGGTACAATTCTGCAGCTACAGGGCTGACACCACTGGTACAATTCTGCAGCTACAGGGCTGACACCACTGGTACAATTCTGCAGCTACAGGGCTGACACCACTGGTACAATTCTGCAGCTACAGGGCTGACACCACTGGTTCAATTCTGCAGCTACAGGGCTGACACCACTGGTACAATTCTGCAGCTACAGGGCTGACATCACTGGTTCAATTCTGCAGCTACAGGGCTGACACCACTGGTACAATTCTGCAGCTACAGGGCTGACACCACTGGTACAATACTGCAGCTACAGGGCTGACACCACTGGTACAATTCTGCAGCTACAGGGCTGACATCACTGGTTCAATTCTGCAGCTACAGGGCTGGCACCACTGGTACAATTCTGCAGCTACAGGGCTGACACCACTGGTACAATTCTGCAGCTACAGGGCTGACACCACTGGTACAATTCTGCAGCTACAGGGCTGACACCACTGGTACAATTCTGCAGCTACAGGGCTGACACCACTGGTACAATTCTGCAGCTACAGGGCTGACACCACTGGTACAATTCTGCAACTACAGGGCTGACACCACTGGTACAATTCTGCAACTACAGGGCTGACACCACTGGTATACCACCATTATATTTCCCGTATATGGATAATGCCATGCGCCGCATGCATGAATATCTATAAAGCCAACAAACTTTGTAAAATCTCTTTATGTATGTACCTTACCTAAATAAAAATTATTATTATTATTATTTATTATTATTAATATTGACAATTCATATAGTTGTATAGCGAGCCAGATACGTCATCAGTTGTGAGTCGTATATAAACCATTTTTCATTTATAAACAGGGGGTTTGGCGGGTGCTTGGAATGGATATTGGGTCTTTGTTTTTCCCATTATTTCTATCTTTCATTCTGCTGTTATTAAGGCCCACACCTCACTGGTCTAGAACTAACAGACCCTGGCTTCCATCGTGATGGCATTCTTTAGTTGTCTTGATGTAACAATTTCGTCTACAGGTATATTCTGAGTCAACGAACTTTGACACGCCAAATATTTCTTAAAATTGAATTTAAGAGTTGTCAGCAAAACATGTCGTTTGAGAGCTAGAACAACAGATTGGAAAGCAGTCATGTTGTCACCTGCACCCCAAGTAAATGTCATCTATTGGACTTGGGTATAGGAAAAACACAGCTGGACTAAGGTATTGGAAAAACACTGTTAACTTGAATTTGCATTTCTTGCCCGGTCCATCTGCGTGCACTCCACTGGCGCCTCTCAGGAGAGTGAGCTTTCACAGATACTGTACTTTGGTGTGAATCATCCGTACGCTCACAGGCATGATAGTTTCACAATGATCTATCTTGAGATGATTTCGGGGCTTTAGTGTCCCCGCGGCCCGGTCCTCGACCAGGCCTCCACCCCTAGGAAGCAGCCCGTAACAGCTGACTAACATCCAGGTACCTATTTTACTGCTAGGTAACAGGGACATAGGGTGAAAGAAACTGCCCATTGTTTCTCGCCTGCGCACGGGATCGAACCCGGGACCACAGGATCACAAGTCCAGTGTGCTGTCCGCTCGGCTCCATATTGCTGGAGATACTGTCTAAAATCCTGGATGATTCAAGAACACAGACAGAAACAAAGATTTTTTTTTACTTTACATTTAATTATTTAATATATACAAATTATAATTTAGCTATGAAAAGAGGGCGCATGGAATCACTTTTGGGTCTTTGTTTGGAGAATAGGCTGGAATCCCAACCCATTGCGTTCGAACTTTACTCGAACAGTATTTCGCTCACTATTTATTGTCCGAAGTTCAACTCTTAAATACTTCACCTACGTACTGTAAATGCAAATATTGGCTCAGATCGTCCTCATCAACAAAGACCAAAGTGATTAAGTGCAGCCACCAAACTCGCTGTTTATAAATGGAAAACGCTTTATACACGATTTACACGTTCACAACTGATGACATTCGATTATTTGTAGAACAGTGCTTCGCTAACGACCTATGTTCGAATCGCAATTCTGTAAATGCTTCACCGTTCTACAAATACAAATAATTGCCCACAAAACCTAAACATTTAACCTAATCTACGCCTAAAATTGCACAATATGATTATATAATGGTAATTTATATTTGAGAAAATTCCTATTTTGAATTAACAGAATGTTAAAATTTATAAAGGCTTTGTTGAGGTTGGCCGCTGGATGGAATGAACATTGCTTAAAGACGGGTATGTGATTGTCTCAGCCTAACCTTTAGAACTCGTATAATCTACATGAATATTTTACATATTTTTTGTTTAAAAGAGATTGATCATCCTTAGTACTGAATTATGCTCTTGAGCGTTTTCCTAGTAAACAAATTCTTACATTGCTGGATATTCTTTCTTATTCCTATTTTTTCTATGAGGATTGCTGGCATACACGAGTCCATCTGTATGCTATCTGCCTCTCGGCACCGAATCCAGTTACTACACCAACGACAACCACATTATTATTTTCTCTACATTTGCCACCGGGAAGAAAGAGTACTGTAGTAAGCTTGCTTGAGGATTGCGGCTTCTAGAGGGCCATTTGAAGCGGCACTTCACAATGCCGCTTCATACGTACCTTGCCACCCCTGTGGCTGAGGCTGCATTCCGAGTCCAACACCTCCAAATTTTGTTAGAGCTCACTTCTCTCGAAATCTGGAGAGCCCCCTACGGCTTGCTTGAGAGGGTGCGTATGCTCTTAGCTTTCTCTCTTGAGAGGATTCGTGCTTTTATCTTTGTCTCTTGAGAACGGGAACATCTCGGCACAAGACGTACTCATCCTTTCACACAATGTCTGCAACAGCAACCATGACGTAGTCTTGCTTCGTCAGGAGAACGGAGAATCTTTTGCAAAACCATTACCTACAGGGTCTTCCTTCATGTAGGACCTGTATAAAGACAATGCAAACAACATACATCATTATTAGAAACATTAGAAATAAAACATTATTCTTCAGGTATATCATGCTCTTGTTTGGCTCCATTTAGATTAAGCAGTTGAGTAAGAGTAGCCTCGTGCTAATGTCTCTTGTCGGTGAAAGTAGCCTCTTGCTAATGTCGGTGAAAGTAGCCTCTTGCTAATGTCTCTTGTTGGTGAGAGTAGCCTCTTGCTAATGTCTCTTGTTGGTGAGAGTAGCCTCTTGCTAATGTCTCTTGTCGGTGAAAGTAGCCTCTTGCTAATGTCACTTGTCGGGGATAAGTTAACGTTAAAACATATAGAAAAATAATCTCATGAAAATATGGATCATGAATTTCAGCAAGAGACGGTACCATCCTACTTCATTATTATCGATTCAATTTCGAAATATAATGATTTACGAATTGCGTTCCCTATTGGGACACCATTTCCCTTGTCTGCAGCTTAAAGAAATTGCGAAAAACCATAAAAAAGGGATTATGGACCCCCGCTTCGTCGTGATGCCTAGCATATTACGCCTATTTTTGGAGAAGAGGCTATTGGAAGCTCTGTCCCTATAACAAGAAGTTTGAGGCTGTTAGCTCGTGTAAAGCAGCATCTGCAGGCGTTATCGTTTCATGGTGTACTTTAATCTAGCAAAGAGCGCTTAACGTCGGTATCCCTCACACGGAGGGGCTTTCCACTTACGCAAACTGCGGTAGTATATATTGAACATTATTGTTATCAAAGACGTTTAGGACATTCCCAAGAGCTCGCAGTGAAAAGCGATTATTTTCCCTTATGAGGGGGCCATTATTATTTATACCGGGCATATTAAGGTTGTTCACTAACTCTTATATGGTTCAGGGCATAGCTTGAATAGACAGCCTGATTCGCTTATGATGGAACATTGATCTTTGTGATGTATTGTGCAAAGAATAAGCGCAGGACAGACGGGGAGTATCCCCTAGAGGTACATCTACACTACTACTAATATACTATAGTATAGTAGTATATGTGCAAGTGATAATAGGATAGAAATAGGACACTCGGGTTTATTAATCGATTAAACGGACAGTACATAATCCTGAGTGATCTGGGTACCCACAGAATAGGTCCTGTAGAATACTCACCCACCTTCCTACCTCTCCTGACCCACAGGCAAGCATTTAACCAGGCAAGTTCAATGTAATTGAACTTGCCTCTGCAAGTTGGTCTATGAAAAACAGCCTCCTGTTTCTCTGCAGACCTGTGCAACCTCTTACATTTTCCCTACTTGAGCTAATGGGTGGTTTTATAGCCCCTTTGGAATTTTATAAGACTAACACTATATGGCTGTTCTACCGAGGGCGTAGAGACTTGGTAATGTCAAGTCTTGCCATGAGTTAAGACTTCTTACCACCTATAAGGTCAATTTTCAGTGGCATTATTAAATGAAAGATACGAGGAAGGTGTTGTATGAAGAGGGGCCAAGTTAATCTAATCTACCTTAGAACCGATTCTAGGGTCTATGAACATCAAACTATACCAAATCCTCCGGGTTGTGGGTTCAGAATAGCATCTAACAGCCTAGTCAGAGACCGGGCCGCGGGAACATTAGTGCCCAGCAGTACAAATCAAATTTAAGTAAGGTAGGGTAAAATGCCAGTGGGAGGTAGCAATTTAGTATTGAAATTAACATCAGCGCGAGGTGTCAAATCGAGCTCTTAGATCAGATGAGCCAAGTGGTGACAGGCGGTGAATGTTTTAATTCCATCGTTGTAGATGTTTAGTACAACTACTGTCCTTGTTGCCATCTCTTGTATGGCTGTAGTCGGCCGGACCTGAGAACGAGAGAATTTTCCTAGTCAGGTTTAAGATGGTTAATATTGCAAAGTGTTTATCGTTACATAAATGCAGGTCATTAAAGCTTTCGCTAGACACTAGCAACCTTCATTACCGCCTACAGGATTGATATAGGGTGCACAACTAGTCTATGTATATGGGGGCAAATACTACCCACAGCATGGGTATGGGGTCCACTACCACTATATAAATAGAACAGACAAGTATGGTCTGGAGACGAAGTTGTATTTAAAGCTTGAGAGCTCATTAACAATGCTGGATTATAACAAAGACTTGTCTAATATTAATGTGCAAATATGTAAGAAAATTAATGATTGACGGAGGGGAAGGGGGACGCTACATGTGACAGGGGAGAGGAGGAGAGGGGGTGAGGGCACGACACATGTGGCAGGGGGTAGGGGTGTGCTACATGTGCCAGGGGAAAGGGAGGGGGTGGGGGTGCGCCACATGTGGCGCAAATAATTATCAAAGGCACAAAGTCGGGAACGGAAATCTTTGGATAGTCAACCCCTTCCCTGTCCAGCTCGTTGCCGTGAGGGAAGGCTTGGTGGATGGCTGCCGGATTGTGATGCTCCTTAAGACAGTCCTCTGTCCTTTTGTAGCCTTGTGCTCCTGCTGCTGTCCTCTCTAATTCTGCAAGACACCTTTTTTTCTCTTTTCATTTTTTTCTCCCTCTTATTTCTCGTTATTTCCCTCTGACCTTAATCAAGTTTTGATCAATCTTTTTGGCCTAATTTTGTTTTGACGCCCGGGTGTTTGAGGAGGCATACTCTTGCCCTCTTAGAACTGGAGTACCCAAAGTCTCGAGCGAGGGGATCCTTTTAGTGCCAATCCCCCTTTCGACACTGAACCAGATCTCGACAGACTGACGGTTCTTAAGGTGTTGGTAATGGGGCGTATACTCTCGACGCACCCCTGGAGGGGCCCCGGCAAGATCGGTCGCACTCGCTAGAGTGCGTACTGATCTTCCCGTACTGATGCGTACCAAGCCTTGTTTGGTCCCTCTTTGTGGGCCAAATACTTTGATCTCCCTCTTGATTCTACGCCTCCTGACTATTTCTCCCTCCATAGGCACCTTGTTGATACCATAGATGCCTCTGTTACTTTCCACCCCCCACCTGTCTCGATACATGTGTCGTTGCTGCTGCTGCTCAGGATGCAGACTCCCGCTTGGCCGCCTTGTCCTGCCTTGGCAGGACAAGGCGGCCAAGGACAATTTCTAGTAGGATTTCTAGTTGGATTCCCAAGATATCTAGTAGGATTCAAAGGATTTCTAGTAGGATTCCTAGGATTTCTAGTAGGATTCCCATAATTTCTAGTAGAATTTCCAGGAGGTTTCCAAAAGATTTTAAGTAGGATTCCTGGGATTCCTAGGATTTCTAAGATTTTTAGTAGGATTCCAAGGATTTCCAGTAGGATTCCTTGGATTTTTAGTAGCATTCCTTGGATTTTTTGTAGAATTCCTAGGATATCTAGTAGGATTCCAAGGATTTATAGTAGGATTCATAGGATTTATAGTAGGATTCCTTGGATTTCTAGTAGGATTTCTAGTAGGATTCCTAGAATTTTTAGTTACATTTCTAGGATTTCTAGTAGGATTCCAAGGATTTCTAGTAGGATTCCAAGGATTTATAGTAGGAATCCTAGGATTTCTAGAAGGATTTCTAATATTTTAGTAGGATTCCTAAGATTTCTAGTAGGATTACAAGGATTTCTAGTGGGATTCCTAGGATTTCAAGTGAGATTAATAGGGCTTCTAGTAGGATTCATGGGATTTCTAGTAGGATTTCTTGGATTTCTAGTAGGATTCCTTAGATTTCTAGTGGGATTCATGGGATTTCTAGTAGGATTCCTTTGATTTCTAGTAGGATTCTTAAGGCTTCTAGTAGGATTTCTAGTAGGATTCCCTGGATTTGTAGTGGGATTCGTAGAATTTCTAGTAGGATTCCTTGGATTTTTTGTAGGATGCCTAGGGGTTCTAATAGGATTCCTAGTGGGATTCATAGGACTTGTATTAGGATTCCTAGGATTTATAGCAGGATTTCAATGATTTCTAGTAGGGGGGTTTGGGCAAAATGTGACCCACCGCCGCTTTCAGTAATTGGCCTATTTTCGGTATAAAAAGTAGGAATTTCAAACTGTGAATAGGTGCAGAGAGCCAGAATTTGGCTCCAAAATATGGCTCAAGTATCGAATTTGGGATATTTGGGATATTTTGAAAACTGCAGGGGGGTTTGGGCAAAATGTGACCCACCGCCGCTTTCAATAATTGGCCTATTTTCGGTATAAAAAGTCGGAATTTCAAACTGCGAATAAGGGCAGAGAGCCAGAATTTGGCTCCAAAATATGGCTCAGGTATCGAATTTGGGATATTTGGGATATTTTGAAAACTGCAGGGGGGTTTGGGCAAAATGTGACCCACCGCCGCTTTCAGTAATTGGCCTATTTTCGGTATAAAAATCGAAATTTCAAACCGCGAACAGGTGCAGAGAGCCAGAATTTGGCTCCAAAATATGGCTCAGGTATCGAATTTGGGATATTTGGGATAATTTAAAAACTGCAAGGGGGTTTGGGCAAAATGTGACCCACCGTAGCTTTCAGTAATTGGCCTATTTTTGGTATAAAAAATTCGGAATTTAAAAACTGCAAATAGGTGCAGAGAGCCAGAATTTGGCTCCAAAATATGGCTCAGGTATCGAATTTGGGATATTTGGGATATTTTGAAAACTGCAGGGGGGTTTGGGCAAAATGTGACCCACCGCCGCTTTCAGTAATTGGCCTATTTTCGGTATAAAAATCGGAAATTTCAAACCGCGAATAGGTGCAGAGAGCCAGAATTTGGCTCCAAAATATGGCTCAGGTATCGAATTTGGGATATTTGGGATATTTTGAAAACTGCAGGGGGGTTTGGGCAAAATGTGACCCACCGCCGCTTTCAGTAACTTGGCCTATTTTCGGTATAAAAAGTCGGAATTTCAAACTGCGAATAGGTGCAGAGAGCCAGAATTTGGCTCCAAAATATGGCTCACGTATCGAATTTGGGATATTTTGGATAATTTGAAAACTGCAGGGAGGTTTGGGCAAAATGTGACCCACCGCCGCTTGCAGTAATTGGCCTATTTTCGGTATAGAAAGTCAGAATTTCAAACTGCGAATAGGTGCAGAGAGCCAGAATTTGGCTCCAAAATATGACTCTTGTATCGAATTTGGGATATTTGGTATATTTTGAAAACTGCAGGGGGGTTTGGGCAAAAAGCGACCCACCGCCGCTTTCAGTAATTGGCCTATTTTCGGTATAAAAATTCGGAATTTCAAACTGCCAATAGATGCAGAGAGCCAAAATCTGGCATCAATATATGGCTCAGGTATCGCATTTGAGATATTTGGGATATTTTGAAAACTGCAGGGGGGTTTGGGCAAAATGTGACCCACCGCCGCATTCAGTTATTGGCCTATTTTCGGTATAAAAAGTCGGAATTTTAAACTGCGAATAGGTGCAGAGAGCCAGAATTTGGCTCAAAAATTTAGCTCAGGTATCGAAATTGGGATATTTGGGATATTTTGAAAACTGCAGGGGGGTTTGGGCAAAATGTGACCCACCGCCGCTTTCAGTAATTGGCCTATTTTCGGTATAAAAAGTCGGAATTTCAAACTGCGAATAGGTGCAGAGAGCCAGAATTTGGCTCCAAAATATGGCTCACGTATCGAATTTGGGATATTTTGGATATTTTGAAAACTGCAGGGGGGTTTGGGCAAAATGTGACCCACCGCGACTTTCAGTATTGGCCTATTTTAGGTATAAAAATTCGAAATTTCAAACTGCGAATAGGTGCAGAGAGCCAGAATTTGGCTCCAAAAAATGGCTCAGGTATCGAATTTGGGATATTTTGGATATTTTGAAAACTGCAGGGGGGTTTGGGCAAAATGTGACCCACCGCCACTTTCAGTAATTGGCCTATTTTCGGTATAAAAATTCGGAATTTCAAACTGCCAATAGATGCATAGAGCCAGAATCTGGCATCAATATATGGCTCAGGTATTGCATTTGGGATATTTGCGATATTTTGAAAACTCCAGGGGGGTTTGTGCAAAATGTGACCCTCCGCCGCTTGCAGTAATTGGCCTATTTTCGGTATAAAAATTCGGAATTTCAAACTGCGAATAAGTGGAGAGAGCCAGAATTTGGCTCCAAAATATGGCTCAGGTATCGAATTTGGGATATTTGGGATATTTTGAAAACTGCAGGGGGTTTGGGCAAAATGTGACAAACCGCCGCTTTCAGTAATTGGCCTATTTTCGGTATTAAAATTCGGAATTTCAAACTGCGAATAGGTGCAGAGAGCTAGAATCTGGCTTCAATATATGGCTCAGGTATCGCATTTGGAATACTTGCGATATTTTGAAAACTTCAGGGGGGTTTGGGCAAAATGTGACCTTCCGCCGCTTGCAGTAATTGGCCTATTTTCGGTATAAAAATTCGGAATTTCAAACTGCGAATAGGTGCAGAGAGCAAGAATTTGGCTCCAAAATATGTCTTAGGTATCGAATTGGGGATATTTGGTATATTTTGAAAACTGCAAGTGGTTTGGGCACAATGTGACCCACCGCAGCTTCCAGTAATTGGCCTATTTTCGTTATAAAAAGTTGGAATTTCAAACTGCGAATAGGTGCAGAGAGCCAGAGTTTGGCTCCAAAATATGGTTCGGGTATCGAATTAGGGATATATGGGATATTTTGAAAACTGCAAGGGGGTTTGGGCACAATGTGACCCACCGCTGCTTTGAGTAATTGGCCTATTTTCGGTATAAAAAGTTGGAACTTCAAACTGCGAATAGGTGCAGAGAGCCAGAATTTGGCTCCAAAATATGACTCAGGTATCGAATTTGGGATATTTTGGATATTTTGAAAACTGCAGGGGGGTTTGGGCTAAATGTGACCCAACCGCCGCTTTCAGTAATTGGCCTATTTTCGGTATAAAAATTCGGAATTTCAAACTTCGAATTAGTGCAGAGAGCCAGAATTTGGCTCCAAAATATGGCTCAGGTATCGAATTTGGGATATTTGGGATATTTTGAAAACTGCAGGGGGGTTTGGGCAAAATGTGACCCTCCGCCGCTTTCAGTAATTGGCCTATTTTCGGTATTAAAATTCGGAATTTCAAACTGCGAATAGGTGCAGAGAGCTAGAATCTGGCTTCAATATATGGCTCAGGTATCGCATTTGGGATATTTGCGATATTTTGAAAACTTCAGGGGGGTTTGGGCAAAATGTGACCCTCCGCCGCTTGCAGTAATTGGCCTATTTTCGGTATAAAAATTCGGAATTTCAAACTGCGAATAGGTGCAGAGAGCCAGAATTTGGCTCCAAAATATGGCTCAGGTATCGAATTGGGGATATTTGGGATATTTTGAAAACTGCAAGGGGTTTGGGCACAATGTGACCCACCGCAGCTTCCAGTAATTGGCCTATTTTCGTTATAAAAAGTTGGAATTTCAAACTGCGAATAAGTGCACAGAGCTAGAATTTAGCTCCAAAATATGGGTCAGGTATCGAATTTGGGATATTTGGGATATTTTGAAAACTGCTGGGGGGTTTGGGCAAAGTGTGACCCACCGCCGCTTTCAGTAATTGGCCTATTTTCAATATAAAAATCGGAATTTCAAACTGCGAATAGGTGCAGTGAGCCAGAATTTGGCTCAAAATATGGCTCAGGTATCGAATTTTGGATATTTGGGATATTTTGAAAACTGCAGGGGGGTTTGGGCACAATGTGACCCACCGCCGCTTTCAGTAACTGGCCTATTTTCGGTATAAAAAGTCGGAATTTCAAACTGTGAATAGGTGCAGAGAGCCAGAATTGCTCTCCAAAATATGGCTCAGGTATCGAATTAGGGATATTTGGGATATTTTGAAAACTGCAGGGGGGTTTGGGCAAAATGTGACCCACCGCCGCTTTCAGTAATTGGCCTATTTTCAATATAAAAATCGGAATTTCAAACTGCGAATAGGTGCAGAGAGCCAGAATTTGGCTCCAAAATATGGCTGAGGTATCCGATTTGGGATATTTGGGATATTTTGAAAACTGCAGGGGGGTTTAAGCACAATGTAACCCACCGCCGCTTTTAGTAATTGACCTATTTTCGGTATAAAAAGTCCGGAATTTCAAACTGCGAATTAGTGCAGAGAGCCAGAATTTGGGTTAAAAATATGGCTCAGGTAATGAATCTGGGATATTTTGAAAACTGCAGGGGGGTTTGGGCAAAATGTGACCCACCGCCGCTTTCAGTAATTGGCCTATTTTCAATATAAAAATCGGAATTTCAAACTGCGAATAGGTGCAGTGAGCCAGAATTTGGCTCAAAATATGGCTCAGGTATCGAATTTTGGATATTTGGGATATTTTGAAAACTGCAGGGGGGTTTGGGCAAAATGTGACCCACCGCCACTTTCAGTAATTGGCCTATTTTCGGTATAAAAATTCGGAATTTCAAACTGCGAATTAGTGCAGAGAGCCAGAATTTGGGTCCAAAATATGGCTCAGGTATCGAATTTGGGATATTTGGGATATTATGAAAACTGCAGGGGGGTTTGAGCAAAATGTGACCCACCGCCGCTTGCAGTAATTGGCCTATTTTCTGTATAAAATTCAGAATTTCAAACTGCGAATAGATGCAGAGAGCCAGAATTTGGCTCCAAAATATGACTCAGGTATCGAATTTGGGATATTTGGGATATTATGAAAACTGCAGGGGGGTTTGGGCAAAATGTGACCCACCGCGACTTTCTGTAATTGGCCTATTTTCGGTATAAAAAGTCGGAATTTCAAACTGCGAATAGGTGCAGAGAGCCAAAATTTGGCTCCAAAATATGGCTCAGGTATCGAATTTGGGATATTATGAAAACTGCAGGGGGGGTTTGGGCAAAATGTGACCCACCGTCGCTTTCAGTAATTGGCCTATTTTCGGTATAAAATTCGGAACTTCAAACTGCGAATAGGTGCAGAGAGCCAGAATTTGGCTCCAAAATATGGTTCGGGTATCGAATTAGGGATATTTGGGATATTTTGAAAACTGCAAGGGGGTTTGGGCACAATGTGACCCACCGCTGCTTTGAGTAATTGGCCTATTTTCGGTATAAAAAGTTGGAACTTCAAACTACGAATAGGTGCAGAGAACCAGAATTTGGCTCAAAAATATGGCTCAGGTATCGAATTGGGGATATTTGGGATATTTTGAAAACTGCAAGGGGTTTGGGCACAATGTGACCCACCGCAGCTTCCAGTAATTGGCCTATTTTCGTTATAAAAAGTTGGAATTTCAAACTGCGAATAGGTGCACAGAGCTAGAATTTGGCTCCAAAATATGGGTCAGGTATCGAATTTGGGATATTTGGGATATTTTGAAAACTGCTGGGGGGTTTGGGCAAAGTGTGACCCACCGCCGCTTTCAGTAATTGGCCTATTTTCAATATATAAATCGGAATTTCAAACTGCGAATAGGTGCAGTGAGCCAGAATTTGGCTCAAAATATGGCTCAGGTATCGAATTTTGGATATTTGGGATATTTTGAAAACTGCAGGGGGATTTGGGCACAATGTGACCCACCGCCGCTTTCAGTAATTGGCCTATTTTCGGTATAAAAAGTCGGAATTTCAAACTCCGAATAGGTGCAGAGAGCCAGAATTGCTCTCCAAAATATGGCTCAGGTATCGAATTAGGGATATTTGGGATATTTTGAAAACTGCACGGGGGTTTGGGCAAAATGTGACCCACCGCCGCTTTCAGTAATTGGCCTATTTTCAATATAAAAATTGGAATTTCAAACTGCGAATAGGTGCAGTGAGCCAGAATTTGGCTCAAAATATGGCTGAGGTATCGAATTTTGGATATTTGGGATATTTTGAAAACTGCAGGGGGGTTTGGGCACAATGTGACCCACCGCCGCTTTCAGTAATTGGCCTATTTTCGGTATAAAAAGTCGGAATTTCAAACTGCGAATCGGTGCAGAGAGCCAGAATTGCTCTCCAAAATATGGCTCAGGTATCGAATTAGGGATATTTGGGATATTTTGAAAACTGCAGGGGGGTTTGGGCAAAATGTGACCCACCGCCGCTTTCAGTAATTGGCCTATTTTCGGTATAAAAGGTCGGAATTTCAAACTGCGAATAGGTGCAGAGAGCCAGAATTTGGCTCCAAAATATGACTCAGGGATCAAATTTGGGATATTTGGGATATTATGAAAACTGCAGGGGGG
This sequence comes from Procambarus clarkii, assembly GCF_040958095.1. Classification (NCBI taxonomy): domain Eukaryota; kingdom Metazoa; phylum Arthropoda; class Malacostraca; order Decapoda; family Cambaridae; genus Procambarus; species Procambarus clarkii. The sequence continues at coordinate 38,775,455 of NC_091169.1, forward strand.
TTTGGGCAAAATGTGACCCACCGCCTCTTGCAGTAATTGGCCTATTTTCAATATAAAAAGTCGGAATTTCAAACTGCGAATAGGTGCAGAGAGCCAGAATTGCTCTCCAAAATATGGCTGAGGTATCGAATTTGGGATATTTGGGATATTTTGAAAACTGCAGGGGGTTTGGGCAAAATGTGACCCACCGCGGCTTTCAGTAATTGGCCTATTTTCGGTATAAAAAGTTGGAATTTCAAACTGCGAATAGGTGCAGAGAGCCAGAATTTGGGTTAAAAATATGACTCAGGTAATGAATTTGGGATATTTTGAAAACTGCAGGGGGGTTTGGGCAAAATGTGACCCACCGACACTTTCAGTAATTGGCCTATTTTCGGTATAAAAATTCGGAATTTCAAACTGCGAATTAGTGCAGAGAGCCAGAATTTGGCTCCAAAATATGGCTCAGGTATCGAATTTGGGATATTTGGGATATTTTGAAAACTTCAGGGGGGTTTGGGCAAAATGTGACCCACCCACGCTTTCAGTAATTGGCTTATTTTCGGTATAAAAAATCGGAATTTCAATCTGCGAATAGGTGCAGAGAGCCAGAATCTGGCTTCAATATATGGCTGAGGTATCGAATTTGGGATATTTGGGATATTTTGAAAACTGCAGGGGGTTTGGGCAAAATGTGACCCACCGCGGCTTTCAGTAATTGGCCTATTTTCGGTATAAAAAGTTGGAATTTCAAACTGCGAATAGGTGCAGAGAGCCAGAATTTGGGTTAAAAATATGACTCAGGTAATGAATTTGGGATATTTTGAAAACTGCAGGGGGGTTTGGGCAAAATTTGACCCACCGCCGCTTGCAGTAATTGGCCTATTTTCTGTATAAAATTCAGAATTTCAAACTGCGAATAGATGCAGAGAGCCAGAATTTGGCTCCAAAATATTGCTCAGGTATCGAATTAGGGATGTTTGGGATTTTTTGAAAACTGCAGGGGGGTTTAGGCAAAATGTGACCCATCGCCGCTTTCAGTAATTGGCCTATTTTCGGTATAAAAAGTTGGAACTTCAAACTGCGAATAGGTGCAGAGAGCCAGAATTTGGCTCAAAAATATGGCCCAGGTATCGAATTAGGGATGTTTGGGATTTTTTGAAAACTGCAGGGGGTTTTGGGCAAAATGTGACCCACCGCCGCTTTCAGTAATTGGCCTATTTTCGGTATAAAAAGTCGGAATTTCAAACTGCGAATAGTTGCAGAGATCCAGAATTTGGATCCAAAATATGGCTCACGTATCGAATTTGGGATATTTGGGATATTTTGAAAACTGCAGGGGGTTTTGGGCAAAATGTGACCCACCGCCGCTTTCAGTAATTGGCCTATTTTCGGTATAAAAAGTCGGAATTTCAAACTGCGAATAGTTGCAGAGATCCAGAATTTGGATCCAAAATATGGCTCACGTATCGAATTTGGGATATTTGGGATATTTTGAAAACTGCAGGGGGGTTTTGGGCAAAATATGACCCACCGCCGCTTTCAGTAATTGGCCTATTTTCGGTATAAAAATCGGAATTTCATACTGCGAATAGGTGCAGAGAGCCAGAATTTGGCTCCAAAATATGACTCAGGGATCAAATTTGGGATATTTGGGATATTTTGAAAACTGCAGGAGGGGTTTGGGCAAATTGTGACCCACCGCCGCTTTTAGTAATTGGCCTATTTTCGGTATAAAAATTCGGAATTTCAAACTGCGAATAGGTGCAGAGAGCCAGAATTTGGCTCCAAAATATGGCTCACGTATCGAATTTAGGTTCTTTTGGATATTTTGAAAACTGCAGGAGGGGTTTGGGCAAATTGTGACCCACCGCCGCTTTTAGTAATTGGCCTATTTTCGGTATAAAAATTCGGAATTTCAAACTTCGAATAGGTGCAGAGAGCCAGAATTTGGCTCCAAAATATGGCTCAGGTATCAAATTTGGGATATTTGGGATATTTTGAAAACTGCTGGGGGGTTTGGGCAAAATGTGACCCACCTCAGCTATCAGTAATTGATCTATTTTCGATATAAAAAGTCGGAATTTCAAACTGCGAATAGTTGCAGAGATCCAGAATTTGGATCCAAAATATGGCTCACGTATCGAATTTGGGATATTTGGGATATTTTGAAAACTGCAGGGGGTTTTGGGCAAAATGTGACCCACCGCCGCTTTCAGTAATTGGCCTATTTTCGGTATAAAAAGTCGGATTTTCAAACTGCCAATAGGTGCAGAGAGCCAGAATTTGGCTCCAAAATATGGCTCAGGTATTGAATTTGGGATATTTGGGATATTTTGAAAACTGCAGGGGGGGTTTGGGCAAAATGTGACCCACCGCCGCTTTCAGTAATTGGCCTATTTTCGGTATAAAAAGTCGGAATTTCAAACTGCGAATAGTTGCAGAGATCCAGAATTTGGATCCAAAATATGGCTCAGGTATTGAATTTGGGATATTTGGGATATTACCCTAGATTGCGCGGGTAAAAATCGGGCGATTTTCGCCGCTAGCGGGTAAAAATCGGGCGATTTTCGCCACTAGCTGCCAAAAATCGGGCGAATTTCGCCACTAGCTGCCAAAAATCGGGCGAATTTCGCCACTAGCGGGCAAAAATCGTCGATTTTCGCCGGTAGCGGGCAAAAACAATGCGATTTTCGCTGCTGGCGGGCAAAAATCGCGTGATTTTCGCCGCTACCGGCCAAAAACCGCGTGATTGTCGCCGCTAGCGGCCAAAAACCGTGCTATTTTCACAGCTGGCGGGCAAAAATCGCGCGATGTAAGCCGCTACCGGCCAAAAATCGCGCGATTTAAGCCGCTAGCGGCCAAAAATCGTGGAAATTTCGTCGCTAGCGGCCAAAAATCGTGCGAATTTCGCCGCTAGCTGCCAAAAACCGGGCGAATTTTTGCCGCTAGCGGCCAAAAATCGCGCGATTTTCGCAGGTAGCGGCCAAAAATCAGGCGAATTTCGCCGCTAGTGGCCAAAAATCGGGCGATTTTTGCCGCTAAGCTGCCAAAAATCGGGCGAACTTCGCCGCTAGCTTGTAAAAATCGGGCGAATTTCGCCGCTAGCGGGAAAAATCGGGCGATTTTCGCCGCTAGCGGGTAAAAATCGGGCGATTTTCGCCACTAGCTGCCAAAAATCGGGCGAATTTCGCCACTAGCGGGCAAAAATCGGGCGATTTTCGCCACTAGCTGCCAAAAATCGGGCGAATTTCGCCACTAGCGGGCAAAAATCAGGCGATTTTCAACGCTAGCAGTAAAAAATTGGGCGATTTTCGAAGCTAACGGACAAAAATCGTGCAAATTTCGCCGCTAGCGGCCAAAAATCGTGCGAATTTCGCCGCTAGCATCGAAAAACCGCGCGATTTTCGCCGATAGCGGCCAAAAATCGTGCAAATTTCGCCGCTAGCGGCCAAAAACCGTGCGATTTTCGCCGCTGGCGGGCAAAAATCGTGCAAATTTCGCCGCTAGCGGCCAAAAATTGTGCGAATTTTGCCGCTAGCGGCCAAAAACCGTGCGATTTTCGCCGCTAGCAGCCAAAAATCGGGCGATTTTTGCCGCTTACGGCCGAAAACCGTGCTATTTGCGACGCTAGCGACCAGAAACCATGCGATTTTTGCATCTGGCGGGCAAAAATCGCGCGAATTTCGCCGCTACCTGCCAAAAATCGACCAATTTTCGCCGCTAGCGGCCAAAAAAGTTTTTTTTTTTCGCCGCTAGCGGCCAAAAATGGGACGATTTTCGCCGCTAGCGGCCAAAAATCGTGCAAATTTCGCCGCTAGCGGCGAAAAATCGCGCGATTTTCCCTGCTAGCGGCCAGAAACTATGCGATTTTTGCAGCTGGCGGGCAAAACTAGCGCGATTTTTTCCGCTACCGGCCAAAAACCGCGCGATTTTCGCCGCTAGCGGCCAAAAATCATGCGATTTTTGCAGCTGGCGGGCAAAAATCGCGATTTTCGCCGCTACCGGCCAAAAATAGCGCGATTTTCGCCGCTAGCGGCCAAAAACAGTGCGAATTTCGCCGCTAGCGGCCAAAAATCGCGCGATGTAAGCCGCTACCGGCCAAAAATCGCGCGATTTAAGCCGCTAGCGGCCAAAAATCGTGGAAATTTCGTCGCTAGCGGCCAAAAATCGTGCGAATTTCGCCGCTAGCTGCCAAAAACCGGGCGAATTTTTGCCGCTAGCGGCCAAAAATCGCGCGATTTTCGCAGGTAGCGGCCAAAAATCAGGCGAATTTCGCCGCTAGTGGCCAAAAATCGGGCGATTTTTGCCGCTAAGCTGCCAAAAATCGGGCGAACTTCGCCGCTAGCTTGTAAAAATCGGGCGAATTTCGCCGCTAGCGGGAAAAATCGGGCGATTTTCGCCGCTAGCGGGTAAAAATCGGGCGATTTTCGCCACTAGCTGCCAAAAATCGGGCGAATTTCGCCACTAGCGGGCAAAAATCGGGCGATTTTCGCCACTAGCTGCCAAAAATCGGGCGAATTTCGCCACTAGCGGGCAAAAATCAGGCGATTTTCAACGCTAGCAGTAAAAAATTGGGCGATTTTCGAAGCTAACGGACAAAAATCGTGCAAATTTCGCCGCTAGCGGCCAAAAACCGTGCGATTTTCGCCGCTGGCGGGCAAAAATCGTGCAAATTTCGCCGCTAGCGGCCAAAAATTGTGCGAATTTTGCCGCTAGCGGCCAAAAACCGTGCGATTTTCGCCGCTAGCAGCCAAAAATCGGGCGATTTTTGCCGCTTACGGCCGAAAACCGTGCTATTTGCGACGCTAGCGACCAGAAACCATGCGATTTTTGCATCTGGCGGGCAAAAATCGCGCGAATTTCGCCGCTACCTGCCAAAAATCGACCAATTTTCGCCGCTAGCGGCCAAAAAAGTTTTTTTTTTCGCCGCTAGCGGCCAAAAATGGGACGATTTTCGCCGCTAGCGGCCAAAAATCGTGCAAATTTCGCCGCTAGCGGCGAAAAATCGCGCGATTTTCCCTGCTAGCGGCCAGAAACTATGCGATTTTTGCAGCTGGCGGGCAAAACTAGCGCGATTTTTTCCGCTACCGGCCAAAAACCGCGCGATTTTCGCCGCTAGCGGCCAAAAATCATGCGATTTTTGCAGCTGGCGGGCAAAAATCGCGATTTTCGCCGCTACCGGCCAAAAATAGCGCGATTTTCGCCGCTAGCGGCCAAAAACAGTGCGAATTTCGCCGCTAGCGGCCAAAAATCGCGCGAATTTCGCCGCTACCGGCCAAAAACCATGAGATTTTCGCAGCTGGCGGGCAAAAATCGCGTGATTTTCGCCGCTACCGGCCAGAAACCGCGTGATTGTTGCCGCTAGCGGCCAAAAACCGTGCGATTTTCACAGCTGGCCGGCAAAAATCGCGCGATTTAAGCCGCTACCGGCCATAAATCGCGCGATTTAAGTCGCTAGCGGCCAAAAGTCGTGCAAATTTCGCCGCTACCGGCCAAAAATCGCGCGAATTTCTTCGCTACCGGCCAAAAATTGCGCGATTTTCGCCGCTAAAGGCCAGAAACTATGCGATTTTCGCAGCTGGCGGGCAAAAATCGCGTGATTTTTGCCGCTACCGGCCAAAAATCGCGCGATTTAAGCCGCTACCGGCCAAAAATCGTGCAAATTTCGCCGCTAGCGGCCAAAATCGCGCGATTTTCGCCGCTACCGGCCAGAAACTATGCGATTTTTGCAGCTGACGGGGCAAAAATAGCGCGATTTTCGCCGCTACCGGCCAAAAACCGCGCGATTTTCGCCGCTAGCGGCCAAAAACCATGCGATTTTCGCAGCTGGCGAGCAAAAATCGCGATTTCGCCGCTACCGGCCAAAAATCGTGCGATTTTTGCCGCTAGCGGCCAAAAACCGTGCGATTTTCGCCGCTAGCGGCCAAAAATCGGGCGATTTTTGCCGCTAACGGCCGAAAACCGCGCTATTTTCGCCTCTAGCGGCCAGAAACTATGCGATTTTTGCAGCTTGCGGGCAAAAATAGCGCGATTTTCGCCGCTACCGGCCAAAAACCGCGCGATTCTCGCCGCTATCGGCCAAAAACCATGCGATTTTCGCAGCTGGCGGGCAAAAATCGCGATTTTCGCCTATACCGGCCAAAAACCGCGCGATTTTCGTCGCTAGCGGCCAAAAATCGGGCGATTTTTGCCGCTAACGGCTGAAAACCGCGCTATTTTCGACGCTACCGGCCAGAAACCATGCGATTTTTGCAGGTGGCGGGCAAAAATCGCGCGAATTTCGCCGCTACCTGCCAAAAATCGACCAATTTTCGCCGCTAGCGGCCAAAAAAGGGGCTATTTTCGCCGCTAGCTGTCAAAAATGGGGCGATTTTCGCCGCTAGCGGCCAAAAATCGTGCAAATTTCGCCGCTAGCGGCCAAAAATCGTGCGAATTTCTTCGCTAGCGGCCAAAAATCGCGAAATTTTCCCTGCTAGTGGACAGAAACTATGCGATTTTTGCAGCTGGCGAGCAAAAATAGCGCGATTTTCGCCGCTACCGGCCAAAAACCGCGCGATTTTCGCCGCTACCGACCAAAAACCATGCGATTTTCGCAGCTGGCAGGCAAAAATCGCGCGATTTAAGCCGCTACAGACCAAAAATCGCGGGATTTAAGCCGCTAGCGGCCAAAAATCGTGCAAATTTCGCCGCTAGCGGCCAAAAATCGTGCGAATTTCGACGCTACCGGCCAAAAACCGCGCGATTTTCGCCGCTAGCGGCCAAAAACCATGCGATTTTCGCAGCTGGCGGGCAAAAATCGCGATTTTCGCCGCTAGCGGCCAAAAATGGGGCGATTTTCGCCGTTAGCGGCCGAAAATCGTGCAAATCTTGCCACTAGTGGCCAAAAATCGTGCGAATTTTGCCGCTAGCGGCCAAAAATCGCGCGATTTTCGCCGCTAGCGGCCAAAAACCATGCGATTTTCGCAGCTGGCGGGCAAACATAGCGCGATTTTCGCCGCTACCGGCCAAAAATAGCGCGATTCTCCCCGCTAGCGGCCAAAAACCGTGCGATTTTCGCCGTTAGCGGCCAAAAATCGGGCGGTTTTTGTCGCTAACGGCCGAAAACCGCGGTATTTTCGACGCTAGCAGCCAGAAACCATGCGATTTTTGCAGCTGGCGGGCAAAAATCGCCCGAATTTCGCCGCTACCTGCCAAAAATCGACCGATTTTCGCAGCTAGCGGCTATAAAAGGGGCTATTTTCGCCGCTAGTGGCCAAAAACCGTGCGATTTTCGCAACTAGCGGGCAAAAATCGCGTGATTTTCGCCACTAGCGACCAAAAATTGCGCGATTTTCGCAGGTAAAGGCCAAAAATTGCGCAATTTTCGCAGCTAGCGTCCAAAAATCGGACGATTTTTGCCGCTAACGGCCGAAAACCGCGCTATTTTCGACGCTAGCTGGCAAAAATCGACTGATTTTTGGCCGCTAGCGGCGAAAATCGCACGGTTTTTGGCCGCTAGCGGCGAAATTCGCACGATTTTTGGCCGCTAGCGGCGAAATTTGCACGATTTTTGGCCACTAGCGGCGAAATTTGCACGATTTTTGTCCGCCAGCGGCGAAAATCGCACGAAGTAGCGAAAGTAGCCCAATTTTGGCCTAAAAAGTAGCGAAAGTAGCCCAATTTTGGGCTACAAAGTAGCGAAAGTAGCCCAATTTTGGGCTACAAAGTAGCGAAAGTAGCCAAATTTTGGCCCAAAAAGTAGCGAAAGTAGCCCAATTTTGGCCCAAAAAGTAGCGAAAGTAGCCCAATTTTGGCCTAAAAAGTAGCGAAAGTAGCCCAATTTTGGGCTAAAAAGTTGCGAAAGTAGCCCAATTTTGGCCCAAAAAGTAGCAAAAGTAGCCCAATTTTGGCCCAAAAAGTAGCGAAAGTAGCCCAATTTTGGGCTACAAAGTAGCGAAAGTAGCCCAATTTTGGCCCAAAAAGTAGCGAAAGTAGCCCAATTTTGGGCTACAAAGTAGCGAAAGTAGCCCAATTTTGGCCTAAAAAGTACCGAAAGTAGCCCAATTTTGGCCCAAAAAGTAGCGAAAGTAGCCCAATTTTGGCCCAAAAAGTAGCGAAAGTAGCCCAATTTTGGGCTACAAAGTAGCGAAAGTAGCCCAATTTTGGCCCAAAAAGTAGCGAAAGTAGCCCAATTTTGAGCTACAAAGTAGCGAAAGTAGCCCAATTTTCGCCCAAAAAGTAGCGAAAGCAGCCCAATTTTGGCCCAAAAACAAGCAAAAGTAGCCCAATTTTGGGCTAAAAAGTAGCGAAAGTAGCCCAATTTTGGCCCAAAAAGTAGCGAAAGTAGCCCAATTTTGGGCTACAAAGTAGCGAAAGTAGCCCAATTTTGGCCCAAAAAGTAGCGAAAGTAGCCCAATTTTGGGCTCGAAAGTAGGGAAATTTTGGGCTAAAAAGTAGCGAAAGTAGCGAAATTTTGGGCTAAAAAGTAGCGAAAGTAGCGAAATTTTGGGCTAAAACGTAGCGAAAGTAGCGAAATTTTGGGCTAAAAAGTAGCAAAAGTAGCGAAATTATGGGAAAAAGTAGCGAAAGTAGCGAAATTTTGGGCAAAAAGTAGCGAAAGTAGCCCAATTTTGGGCTAAAAAGTAGCGAAAGTAACGAAATTTTGGGCAAAAAGTAGGGAAAGTAGCCCAATTTTGGGCTAAAAAGTAGCGAAAGTAGCGAAATTTTGGCCTAAAAAGTAGCGAAAGTAGCGAAATTTTGGGCAAAAAGTAGCGAAAGTAGCCCAATTTTGGGCTAAAAAGTAGCGAAAGTAGCGAAATTTTGGGCAAAAAGTAGCGAAAGTAGCCCAATTTTGGGCTAAAAAGTAGCGAAAGTAGCGAAATTTTGGGAAAAAGCAGCGAAAGTAGCCCAATTTTGGGCTAAAAAGTAGCGAAATTTTGGGAAAAAGTAGCGAAAGTAGCCCAATTTTGGGCTAAAAAGTAGCGAAATTTTGGGCTAAAAAGTAGCCCAATTTTGGGCTACAAAGTAGCGAAATTTTGGGCTAAAAAGTAGCGAAAGCAGCGAAATTTTGGGAAAAAGTAGCGAAAGTAGCGAAATTTTGGGCAAAAAGTAGCGAAAGTAGCGAAATTTTGGGCACAAAGTAGCAAAAGTAGCGAAATTTTGGGCTAAAGAGTAGCGAAAGTAACGAAATTTTGGGCAAAAAGTAGGGAAAGTAGCCCAATTTTGGGCTAAAAAGTAGCGAAAGTTGCGAAATTTAGGCCTAAAAAGTAGCGAAAGTAGCGAAATTTTGGGCAAAAAGTAGCGAAAGTAGCCCAATTTTGGGCTAAAAAGTAGCGAAAGTAGCGAAATTTTCGGTTAAAAAATAGCGAAAATAGCCCAATTTTGGGCTAGAAAGTAGCAAAATTTTGGGCTAAAAAGTAGCGAAAGTAGCGAAATTTTGGGAAAAAGTAGCGAAAGTTTGGGAAAAAGTAGCGAAAGTAGCCCAATTTTGGGCTAAAATGTAGCGATAGCGAAATTTTGGGCTAAAAAGTAGCGAAAGTAGCGAAATTTTGGGCAAAAATTAGAGAAAGTAGCAAAATTTTGGGCTAAAAAGTAGCGAAATTTTGAGCTAAAAAGTAGCAAAAGTAGCGAAAGTTTAGGCAAAAAGTAGCGAAAGTAGCCCAATTTTGGGCTAAAAAGTAGCGAAAGTAGCGATATTTTGGGTTAAAAAGTAGCGAAAGTAGCCCAATTTTGGGCTAAAAAGTAGCGAAAGTAGCGAAATTTTGGGCAAAAAGTAGCGAAAGTAGCGAAATTTTGGGCTAAAAAGTAGCGAAAGTAGCGAAATTTTGGGCAAAAAGTAGCGAAAGTAGCGAAATTTTGGGCAAAAAGTAGCGAAAGTATCCTAATTTTGGGCCTAAAAGTAACGAAAGTAGCGAAATTTTGGGCTAAAACGTAGCGAAAGTAGCCCAATTTTGGGCTAAAAAGTAGCGAAAGTAGCAAAATTTTGGGCTAAAAAGTAGCGAAATTTTGGGAAAAAGTAGCGAAAGTAGCGAAATTTTGGGCTACAAAGTAGCGAAATTTTGGCCCAAAAAGTAGCGAAAGTAGCCCAATTTTGGGCTAAAAAGTAGCGAAAGTAGCGAAATTTTGGGCAAAGAGTAGCGAAAGTAGCCCAATTTTGGGCTACAAAGTAGCGAAATTTTGGGATAAAAAGTAGCGAAAGTAGCAAAATTTTGGGCAAAAAGTAGCGAAAGTAGCGAAATTTTGGGCAAAAAGTAGCGAAAGTAGCCCAATTTTGGGCTAAAAAGTAGCGAAAGTAGCGAAATTTTCGGTTAAAAGGTAGCGAAAATAGCCCAATTTTGGGCTAAAAAGTAGCAAAATTTTGGGCTAAAAAGTAGCGAAATTTTGGGAAAAAGTAGCGAAAATTTGGGAAAAAGTAGCGAAAGTAGCTCAATTTTGGGCTAAAAAGTAGCAAAAGTAGCGAAATTTTGGGCTAAAAAGTAGCGAAAGTAGCGAAATTTTGGGCTAAAAAGTAGCGAAAGTAGCGAAATTTTTGGCAAAAAGTAGCGAAAGTAGCAAAATTTTGGCCTAAAAAGTAGCGAAATTTTGGGCAAAAAGTAGCAAAAGTAGCCCAATTTTGGGCTAAAAAGTAGCGAAATTTTGGGCTAAAAAGTAGCGAAAGTAGCCCAATTTTGGGCTAAAAAGTAGCGAAAGTAGCGAAATTTTGGGCAAAAAGTAGCGAAAGTAGCCCAATTTTGGGCTACAAAGTAGCGAAAGTAGCGAAATTTTGGGGAAAAGTAGCGAAATTTTGGGCAAAAAGTAGCGAAAGTAGCGAAATTTTGGGCACAAAGTAGCGAAAGTAGCGAAAATTTGGGCACAAAGTAGCGAAATTTTAGGCAAAAAGTAGCGAAAGTAGCGAAATTTTGGGCAAAAAGTAGCGAAAGTAGCAAAAATTTGGGCTAAAAAGTAGCGAAAGTAGCCCAATTTTGGGCTACAAAGTAGCGAAAGTAGCCCAATTTTGGGCTAAAAAGTAGCGAAATTTTGAGCTAAAAAGTAGCAAAAGTAGCGAAATTTTGGGCAAAAAGTAGTGAAAGTACCCCAATTTTAGGCTAAAAAGTAGCGAAAGTTTAGGCAAAAAGTAGCGAAAGTAGCAAAATTTTGGAAAAAAGTAGCGAAAGTAGCGAAATTTTGGGCAAAAAAAACGAAAGTAGCGAAATTTTGGCCAAAAAGTAGCGAAAGTAGCCCAATTTTGGGCTAAAAACTAGCGAAAGTAGCGAAATTTTGGGCAAAAATTAGCGAAAGTAGCCCAATTTTGGGCGCCAAAGTAGCGAAATTTTGGGCTAAAAAGTAGCGAAAGTAGCCCAATTTTGGGCTACAAAGTAGCGAAATTTTGGGCTAAAAAGTAGCAAAAGTAGCGAAATTTTGGGCAAAAAGTAGCGAAAGTAGCCCAATTTTGGGCTAAAAAGTAGCGAAAGTAGCGAAATTTTGGGCAAAAAGTAGGGAAAGTAGCCCAATTTTGGGCTAAAAAGTAGCGAAAGTAGCGAAATTTTGTAGTAAAAAGTAGCGAAAGTAGCCCAATTTTGGGCTACAAAGTAGCGAAATTTTGGGCTAAAAAGTAGCGAAATTTTGGGAAAAAGTAGCGAAAGTAGCGAAATTTTGGGCTACAAAGTAGCGAAATTTTGGGCTAAAAAGTAGCGAAAGTAGTGAAATTATGGCAAAAAGTAGCGAAAGTAGCCCAATTTTGGGCTAAAAAGTAGCGAAAGTAGCGAAATTTTGGCCCAAAAAGTAGCGAAAGTAGCCCAATTTTGGGCTACAAAGTAGCGAAAGTAGCGAAATTTTGGGCAAAAAGTAGCGAAAGTAGCCCAATTTTGGGCAAAAAGTAGCGAAAGTAGCCCAATTTTGGGCTACAAAGTAGCGAAATTTTGGGTTAAAAAGTAGCGAAAGTAGCAAAAATTTGGGCAAAAAGTAGCGAAAGTAGCGAAATTTTGGGCAAAAAGTAGCGAAAGTAGCCCAATTTTGAGCTAAAAAGTAGCGAAAGTAGCGAAATTTTCGGTTAAAAGGTAGCGAAAATAGCCCAATTTTGGGCTAAAAAGTAGCAAAATTTTGGGCTAAAAAGTAGCGAAAGTAGCGAAATTTTGGGAAATAGTAGCGAAAGTTTGGGAAAAAGTAGCGAAAGTAGCCCAATTTTGGGCTAAAAAGTAGCGAAAGTAGCGAAATTTTGGGCAAAAAGTAGCGAAAGTAGCAAAATTTTGGGCTAAAAAGTAGCGAAATTTTGGGCAAAAAGTAGCAAAAGTAGCCCAATCTTGGGCTAAAAAGTAGCGAAATTTTGGGCTAAAAAGTACCGAAAGTAGCCCAATTTTGGGCTAAAAAGTAGCGAAAGTAGCGAAATTTTGGGCAAAAAGTAGCGAAAGTAGCCCAATTTTGGGCTAAAAAGTAGCGAAAGTAGCGAAATTTTTGGCAAAAAGTAGCGAAAGTAGCCCAATTTTGGGCTACAAAGTAGCGAAAGTAGCGAAATTTTTGGGAAAAGTAGCGAAATTTTGGGGAAAAGTAGCGAAATTTTGGGCAAAAAGTAGCGAAAGTAGCGAAATTTTGGGCACAAAGTAGCGAAAGTAGCGAAAATTTGGGCACAAAGTAGCGAAAGTAGGGAAATTTTAGGCAAAAAGTAGCGAAAGTAGCGAAATTTTGGGCAAAAAGTAGCGAAAGTAGCAAAAATTTGGGCTAAAAAGTAGCGAAAGTAGCATAATTTTGGGCTACAAAGTAGCGAAAGTAGCCCAATTTTTGGCTAAAAAGTAGCGAAATTTTGAGCTAAAAAGTAAAAAGTAGCGAAAGTAGCCCAATTTTAGGCTAAAAAGTAGCGAAAGTTTAGGCAAAAAGTAGTGAAAGTAGCCCAATTTTGGGCTAAAAAGTAGCGATATTTTGGCCTAAAAAGTAGCGAAAGTAGCCCAATTTTGGGCTAAAAAGTTGCGAAAGTAGCGAAATTTTGGGCAAAAAGTAGCGAAAGTAGCGAAATTTTGGGCTAAAAAGTAGCGAAAGTAGCGAAATTTTTGGCAAAAAGTAGCGAAAGTAGCCCAATTTTGGGCTACAACGTAGCGAAATTTTGGGCTAAAAAGTAGCGAAAGTAGCGAAATTTTGGGGAAAAGTAGCAAAAGTAGCGAAATTTTGGGCAAAAAGTAGCGAAAGTTGCGAAATTTTGGGCACAAAGTAGCGAAAGTAGCGAAATTTTAGGCAAAAAGTAGCGAAATTTTGGGCAAAAAGTAGCGAAAGTAGCAAAATTTTGGGCTAAAAAGTAGCGAAAGTAGCCCAATTTTGGGCTAAAAAGTAGCGAAATTTTGAGCTAAAAAGTAGCAAAAGTAGCGAAATTTTGGGCAAAAAGTAGCGAAAGTTTGGGCAAAAAGTAGCGAAAGTAGCGAAATTTTGGGCTAAAAAGTAGCGAAAGTAGCCCAATTTTGGGCTAAAAAGTTGCGAAAGTAGCGAAATTTTGGGCAAACAGTAGTGAAAGTAGCGAAATTTTGGGCTAAAAAGTAGCGAAATTTTTGGCAAAAAGTAGCGAAAGTAGCCCAATTTTGGGCTAAAAAGTAGCGAAATTTTGGGCTAAAAAGTAGCGAAAGTAGCCTAATTTTGGGCTACAAAGTAGCGAAAGTAGCGAAATTTTGGGCTAAAAAGTAGCGAAAGTAGCGAAATTTTGGGGAAAAGTAGCAAAAGTAGCGAAATTTTGGGCAAAAAGTAGCGAAAGTAGCGAAATTTTGGGCACAAAGTAGCGAAAGTAGCGAAATTTTAGGCAAAAAGTAGCGAAATTTTGGGCAAAAAGTAGCGAAAGTAGCAAAATTTTGGGCTAAAAAGTAGCGAAAGTAGCCCAATTTTGGGCTAAAAAGTAGCGAAATTTTGAGCTAAAAAGTAGCAAAAGTAGCGAAATTTTGGGCAAAAAGTAGCGAAAGTTTGGGCAAAAAGTAGCGAAAGTAGCGAAATTTTGGGCTAAAAAGTAGCGAAAGTAGCCCAATTTTGGGCTAAAAAGTAGCGAAAGTAGCGAAATTTTGGGCAAACAGTAGCGAAAGTAGCGAAATTTTGGGCTAAAAAGTAGCGAAATTTTTGGCTAAAAAGTAGCGAAAGTAGCCTAATTTTGGGCTACAAAGTAGCGAAAGTAGCGAAATTTTGGGCTAAAAAGTAGCGAAAGTAGCAAAATTTTGGGCTAAAAAGTTGCGAAAGTAGCCCAATTTTGGGCTAAAAAGTAGCGAAATTTTGGGCTAAAAAGTAGCGAAAGTAGCCTAATTTTGGGCTACAAAGTACCGAAAGTTGCCCAATTTTGGGCTAAAAAGTAGCGAAAGTAGCGAAATTTTGGGCAAAAAGTAGCGAAAGTAGCCCAATTTTGGGCTAAAAAGTAGCGAAAGTAGCGAAATTTTTGGCAAAAAGTAGCGAAAGTAGCCCAATTTTGGGCTACAAAGTAGCGAAAGTAGCGAAATTTTGGGGAAAAGTAGCGAAATTTTGGGGGAAAAGTAGCGAAATTTTGGGCAAAAAGTAGCGAAAGTAGCGAAATTTTGGGCACAAAGCAGCGAAATTTTAGGCAAAAAGTAGCGAAATTTTGGGCAAAAAGTAGCGAAAGTAGCAAAAATTTGGGCTAAAAAGTAGCGAAAGTAGCCCAATTTTGGGCTACAAAGTAGCGAAAGTAGCCCAATTTTGGGCTAAAAAGTAGCGAAATTTTGAGCTAAAAAGTAAAATGTAGCGAAATTTTGGGCAAAAAGTAGCGAAAGTAGCCCAATTTTAGGCTTAAAAGTAGCGAAAGTTTAGGCAAAAAGTAGCGAAAGTAGCCCAATTTTGGGCTAAAAAGTAGCGAAAGTAGCGATATTTTGGCCTAAAAAGTAGCGAAAGTAGCCCAATTTTGGGCTAAAAAGTAGCGAAATTTTTGGCAAAAAGTAGCGAAAGTAGCCCAATTTTGGGCTACAACGTAGCGAAATTTTGGGCTAAAAAGTAGCGAAAGTAGCGAAATTTTGGGGAAAAGTAGCAAAAGTAGCGAAATTTTGGGCAAAAAGTAGCGAAAGTAGCGAAATTTTGGGCACAAAGTAGCGAAAGTAGCGAAATTTTAGGCAAAATGTAGCGAAATTTTGGGCAAAAAGTAGCGAAAGTAGCAAAATTTTGGGCTAAAAAGTAGCGAAAGTAGCCCAATTTTGGGCTAAAAAGTAGCGAAATTTTGAGCTAAAAAGTAGCAAAAGTAGCGAAATTTTGGGCAAAAAGTAGCGAAAGTTTGGGCAAAAAGTAGCGAAAGTAGCGAAATTTTGGGCTAAAAAGTAGCGAAAGTAGCCCAATTTTGGGCTAAAAAGTAGCGAAAGTAGCGAAATTTTGGGCAAAAAGTAGCGAAAGTAGCGAAATTTTGGGCTAAAAAGTAGCGAAATTTTTGGCAAAAAGTAGCGAAAGTAGCCCAATTTTGGGCTAAAAAGTAGCGAAATTTTGGGCTAAAAAGTAGCGAAAGTAGCCTAATTTTGGGCTACAAAGTAGCGAAAGTAGCGAAATTTTGGGCTAAAAAGTAGCGAAAGTAGCGAAAATTTGGGCAAAAAAGTAGCGAAAGTAGCCCAATTTTGGGCTACAAAGTAGCGAAATTTTGGGCTAAAAAGTAGCAGAAGTAGCAAAATTTTGGGCAAAAAGTAGCGAAAGTAGCCCAATTTTAGGCTAAAAAGTAGCGAAAGTTTGGGCAAAAAGTAGCGAAAGTAGCCCAATTTTGGGCTAAAAAGTAGCGAAAGTAGCGAAATTTTGGGCTAAAAGTAGCGAAAGTATCCCGATTTTGGGCAAAAAGTAGCAAAAGTAGCCCAATTTTGTGCTAAAAAGTTGCGAAAGTAGCAAAATTTTGGGCAAAAAGTAGTGAAAGTAGCCCAATTTTGGGCAAAAAGTAGCGAAAGTAGCCCAATTTTGGGCTAAAAAGTAGCGAAATTTTGGGCTAAAAAGTAGCGAAATTTTGGGCAAAAAGTAGCGAAAGTAGCGAAATTTTGGGCAAAAAGTAGCGAAAGTAGCCCAATTTTGGGCTAAAAAGTAGCGAAAGTAGCGAAATTTTGGGCTAAAAAGTAGCGAAAGTAGCGAAATTTTGGGCAAAAAGTAGCGAAAGTAGCCCAATTTTGGGCTAAAAAGTAGCGAAATTTTGGGCTAAAAAGTAGCGAAAGTAGCCCAATTTTGTGCTACAAAGTAGCGAAATTTTGGGAAAAAGTAGCGAAAGTAGCGAAATTTTGGGCTACAAAGTAGCGAAATTTTTGGGGGAAAAGTAGCGAAAGTAGCGAAATTACGGCAAAAAGTAGCGAAAGTAGCCCAATTTTGGGCTAAAAAGTAGCGAAGTAGCGAAATTTTGGGCAAAAAGTAGCGAAAGTAGCCCAATTTTGGGCTAAAAAGTAGCGAAAGTAGCGAAATTTTGGGCTAAAAAGTAGCGAAAGTAGCCCAATTTTGGGCTACAAAGTAGCGAAATTTTGGGCTAAAAAGTAGCGAAAGTAGCCCAATTTTGGGCTAAAAAGTAGCGAAAGTAGCGAAATTTTGGGCAAAAAGTAGCGAAAGTAGCGAAATTTTGGGCTAAAAAGTAGCGAAATTTTTGGCAAAAAGTAGCGAAAGTAGCCCAATTTTGGGCTAAAAAGTAGCGAAATTTTGGGCTAAAAAGTAGCGAAAGTAGCCTAATTTTGGGCTACAAAGTAGCGAAAGTAGCGAAATTTTGGGCTAAAAAGTAGCGAAAGTAGCGAAAGTTTGGGCTAAAAAGTAGCGAAAGTAGCCCAATTTTGGGCTACAAAGTAGCGAAATTTTGGGCTAAAAAGTAGCAGAAGTAGCAAAATTTTGGGCAAAAAGTAGCGAAAGTAGCCCAATTTTGGGCTAAAAAGTAGCGAAGGTAGCGAAATTTTGGGCTAAAAGTAGCGAAAGTATCCCGATTTTGGGCAAAAAGTAGCAAAAGTAGCCCAATTTTGTGCTAAAAAGTTGCGAAAGTAGCAAAATTTTGGGCAAAAAGTAGCCCAATTTTGGGCAAAAAGTAGCGAAAATAGCCCAATTTTGGGCTAAAAAGTAGCGAAATTTTGGGCTAAAAAGTAGCGAAATTTTGGGCAAAAAGTAGCGAAAGTAGCGAAATTTTGGGCAAAAGTAGCGAAAGTAGCCCAATTTTGGGCTAAAAAGTAGCGAAAGTAGCGAAATTTTGGGCAAAAAAGCGAAAGTAGCCCAATTAAGGGCTAAAAACTAGCGAAATTTTTGGCTAAAAAGTAGCGAAAGTAGCCCAATTTTGTGCTACAAAGTAGCGAAATTTTGGGCTAAAAAGTAGTGAAAGTAGCGAAATTTTGGGAAAAAGTAGCGAAAGTAGCGAAATTTTGGGAAAAAGTAGCGAAAGTAGCGAAATTTTGGGCTACAAAGTAGCGAAATTTTGGGGGGAAAAGTAGCGAAAGTAGCAAAATTATGGCAAAAAATTGCGAAAGTAGCCCAATTTTGGGCTAAAAAGTAGCGAAGTAGCGAAATTTTGGGCAAAAAGTAGCGAAAGTAGCCCAATTTTGGGCTAAAAAGTAGCGAAAGTAGCGAAATTTTGGGCTAAAAAGTAGCGAAAGTAGCCCAATTTTGGGCTACAAAGTAGCGAAATTTTGGGCTAAAAAGTAGCGAAAGTAGCGAAATTTTGGGCAAAAAGTAGCGAAAGTAGGCCAATTTTGGGCGCAAAAGTAGCTAAATTTTGGGCTAAAAAGTAGCGAAATTTTGGGCAAAAAGTAGCGAAAGTAGCCCAATTTTGGGCAAAAAGTAGCGAAAGTATCCCAATTTTGGGCTAAAAAGTAGCGAAAATAGCGAAATTTTGGGCTAAAAAGTAGCGAGAGTAGCGAAATTTTGGGCAAAAAGTAGCGAAAGTAGCAAAATTTTGGCCTAAAAAGTAGCGAAAGTAGTGAAACTTTGGGCTAAAAAGTAGCGAAATTTTGGGCAAAAAGTAGCGAAAGTAGCGAAATTTTGGGCAAAAAGTAGCGAAAGTATCCCAATTTTGGGCTAAAAAGTAGCGAAAATAGCGAAATTTTGGGCTAAAAAGTAGCGAGAGTAGCGAAATTTTGGGCAAAAAATAGCGAAAGTAGCAAAATTTTGGGCTAAAAAGTAGCGAAAGTAGTGAAACTTTGGGCTAAAAAGTAGCGAAAGTAGCCCAATTTTGGGGTTAGGTTAGGTTAGGTTGTGTTAGGTTAGGTTAGGAAATCCTTGGAGTCCTACTAGGAATCCTAGGAATCCTACTAGAAATTCAAGGAATCCTACTAGAAATCCTAGGAATCCTACTACAAGTCCTATGAATCACACTAGAAATCCTAGGAATACCACTAAAATCCTAGGAATCCTACTAGATACTCTAAAAATCCTACAAAAATCCAAGGAATCCTACTATAAATCCAAGGAATCCCATTGGAAATCCTAGGAATCCTACTAGAAATCCTAGAAACCTACTAAAAATCCTACTAGAAATCCTAGGAATCCTAATAAAAATCCTAGGAATCCTACAAAAATCCAAGGAATCCTATTACAAATACTAGGAATCCTCCTTCAAATTCAAGGAACCCTGCTATAAATTTTAGGAATCCTACTAGAAATCCTACTAGATGTCCTATGAATCCCACTAGAAATCCTAGGAATACCACTAGAAATCCTAGGAATCCTACTAGAAACCCTAGAAATCCTACAAAAAATCCAAGGAATCCTACTATAAATCCTAGGAGTCCCACTAGAATTCCTAGTAATCCTACTAGAAATCCAAAAAATCCTACTGAAAATCCTAGAAATCCTACTAGAAACCTTAAGAATCCTACTAGAAATCCTAGGAATCCTACTAGAATTCCAAGGAATCCTACTAGAAATCCGAGGAATCCTACTAGAAATTCAAGGAATCCTACTAGAAATTCAAGGAATCGTACAAGAAATCCTTGGAATCCTAGGAATCCCACAAAATCCTAGGAATCCTGCTATAAATCCTAGGAATCCTGCTATAAATCTTAGGAATCCTACTAGAAATCCTAGGAATCCTACTAGAAATCCTAGGAATCCCACTATAAATTCTAGGAATCCCACTAGAAATCCTAGGTATCCTACTAGAAATCTTAGGAATTCTACCAGAAATCTTTGGAATCCTACTAGATATCGTACGAATCTACTTGAAATAATGGGAATCCTACTAGAAATCCTAGGAATTACTAGAAATAATACTAATCCTACTAAAAATCCAAGAAATCCTACTAGAAATCTTAGGCATTCTACAAGAAATCCTACTAAACTCCTAGGAATCCTACTAAAAATCCAAGGAATCCTAGAAATTCTTGGAATCCTACTAGGAATCCAAGGAATCCTACTGCAAATCCTAGGAACCCTCCTTGAAATTCAAGGAATCCTGCTATAAATCCTAGTAATCCTACTAGAAGTCCTATGAATCACACTAGAAATCCTAGGCATACCACTAGAAATCCTAGGAATCCTACTAGAAACCCTAGAAATCGTACAAAAAAAATCCAAGGAATCCTATTATAAATCCTAGGAATCCCACTAGAAATCCCAGGAATCCTAGGAATCCTAGAGAAGTCCTAGGAATCCTACTAGAAATTTTATTAAAAATCCTACTAGAAACCTTAAGAATCCTAGGAATCTTACTAGAATTCCAAGGAATCCTACTAGAAATTCAAAGAATCTTACTAGAATTCCAAGGAACCCTACTAAAAATTCAAGGAATCCTACAAGGAATCCTATGAATCCTACTTGAAATACTTGGAATCCTACAAAAAATCTAAAGAACCCTACTAGAAATCCTAGGAATCCCACTGGAAATCCTGCTATAAATCCTATGAATCCTACTAGAAATCCTACTAGAAATCTTAGGATTCCTACTAGAAATCTTAGGATTCCTACTAGAAATCGTAGGAATCTACTAGAAATAATGGGAATCCTACTAGAAATCCTAGGAATCTGCTAAAAATAATAGGAATCCTACTAAAATCTTAGAAATCCTACTAGAAATCCTAGGATTCTTACATGAAATCCTAGGAATCCTACTAGAAATCCTAGGAATCCTACAAAAAATCCAAGGAATCTTACTAGAAATCCTACTGAAAACCTAGGAGTCCTACTAGAAATCCTTGGAATCTTACTAGAAATCCTTGGAATCCTACTAGAAATCCTTGGAATACTACTAAAAATTATCCTGGGAATCCTACTAGAAATCCTAGGAATCCTACAAAAATCCAAGGAATCCTACTAGAAATCCCACTAGAAATTCTAGGAATCCCACTAGAAATCCTAGGAATTCTACTAGAAATCCGAGGAATCCTATTAGAAATCCTAGGAATCCTATTAGAAATCCTACTAAAATCCTAGGAATCTTACTAGAAATCCTACTAGAAATCCTTCTAGAAATTATGGGAATCCTACTAGAAATCCTTGGAATCCTACTGGAAATCCTTTGGAATCCTACTAGATATGCTGGGAATCCCACTAGAAATCCTCCGAATCCTACTAATAATCCTGGAAATCCTACTAGAAATTCTAGAAATCCTACTAGGAATCTTACTAGAAATTGTCCTTGGCCGTCTTGTCCTGCCTTGGCAGGACAAGACGGCCAAGGACAATTTCTAGTAAGATTCCTAGAGAAGTCCTTCTAGAAATCTTTGGAATCCTACTAGAAATCGTACGAATCTACTAGAAATAATGGGAATCCTACTAGAAATCCTAGGAATTACTAGAAATAATACTAATCCTACTAAAAATCCAAGAAATCCTACTAGAAATCTTAGAAATTCTACAAGAAATCCTACTAAACTCCTAGGAATCCTACTAAAAATCCAAGGAATCCTAGAAATCCTTGGAATCCTACTAGGAATCCAAGGAATCCTACTGCAAATCCTAGGAATCCTCCTTGAAATTCAAGGAATCCTGCTATAAATCCTAGTAATCCTACTAGAAGTCCTATGAATCACACAAGAAATCCTAGGAATACCACTAGAAATCCTAGGAATCCTACTAGAAACCCTAGAAATCGTACAAAAAATCCAAGGAATCCTATTATAAATCCTAGGAATCCCACTAGAAATCCTAGGAATCCTAGAGAATTCCTAGGAATCCTACTAGAAATTTTATTAAAAATCCTACTAGAAACATTAAGAATCCTACTAGAAATCCTAGGAATCTTACTAGAATTCCAAGGAATCCTACTAGAAATTCAAGGAATCCTACAAGAAATCCTTGGAATCCTAGGAATCCCACAAAATCCTAGGAATCCTGCTATAAATCCTAGGAATCCTGCTATAAATCTTAGGAATCCTACTAGAAATCCTAGGAATCCTACTAGAAATCCTAGGAATCCCACTATAAATCCTAGGAATCCCACTAGAAATCCTAGGAATCCTAGAGAATTCCTAGGAATCCTACTAGAAATTTTATTAAAAATCCTACTAGAAACATTAAGAATCCTACTAGAAATCCTAGGAATCTTACTAGAATTCCAAGGAATCCTACTAGAAATTCAAGGAATCTTGCTAGAATTCCAAGGAACCCTACTAAAAATTCAAGGAATCCTACAAGGAATCCTATGAATCCTACTTGAAATACTTGGAATCCTACAAAAAATCTAAAGAATCCTACTAGAAATCCTAGAAATCCCACTAGAAATCCTTGGAATCCCACTAGAAATCCTACTAGAAGTCCTATGAATCCTACTAGAAATCCTAGGAATCCTACTAGAAATCTTAGGATTCCTACTAGAAATCTTAGGATTCCTACTAGAAATCTTAGGAATCTACTAGAAATAATGGGAATCCTACTAGAAATCCTAGGAATCTGCTAGAAATAATAGGAATCCTACTAAAATCTTAGAAATCCTACTAGAAATCCTAGGATTCTTACATGAAATCCTAGGAATCCTACTAGAAATCCTACTGAAAGCCTAGGAGTCCTACTAGAAATCCTTGGAATCCTACTAGAAATCCTTGGAATACTACTAGAAATAATCCTGGGAATCCTACTAGAAATCCTAGGAATCCTACAAAAATCCAAGGAATCCTACTAGAAATCCCACTAGAAATTCTAGGAATCCCACTAGAAATCCTAGGAATTCTACTAGAAATCCGAGGAATCCTATTAGAAATCCTAGGAATCCTATTAGAAATCCTACTAGAAATCCTAGGAATCTTACTAGAAATCCTACTAGAAATCCTTCTAGAAATTATGGGAATCCTACTAGAAATCCTACTGGAAATCCTTGGAATCCTACTAGATATGCTGGGAATCCCACTAGAAATCCTCCGAATCCTACTAATAATCCTGGAAATCCTACTAGAAATTCTAGAAATCCTACTAGGAATCTTACTAGAAATTGTCCTTGGCCGTCTTGTCCTGCCAAGGCAGGACAAGGCGCAAGGTCTTGGCTTTCTTACACTAAGCTTATCAACCGTCTGCCTTTAACAGACCAAGTGTTCGAAAAGTTACTTGGGACAATGCTCACAGTCTACGTACAGACTGTACATTACCAATCTACAATTTTTTGAAGTGCTAGACCAATCCACTGAGGAAGTGTCTAGCATTTTTAATTTTACTCAAGCTGTGTTTGTCAGGCTTGTTTAGACCCCCCTTCCCCGCCCCAGGGGGGGAGGGGGTCTAAACTGCACTGCTACGAACCGGTAGTTAACTTTTATTATCATTCAGGTGAAATGGTCTGGACGAATTATTCCGTTAACTTGTTATATTAGAACTATTGACACTATACTGAAGTCATGAATGATACAAATCTACCGAAATGCTATTTTAAAGCAATTTCACGATTTATATATACGATAGGTTATATAATTATCGTTGATGGTTAAAATCGGTGGTGTAGTGGTAAGACTCTCCTGGCGTTCCGCGAGCGCTTTGGCATGGGTTCGTATCCTGGCCGGGGAGGATTTACTGGGCGCAAATCCTTAACTGTAGCCTCTGTGTAACTCAACAGTAAAATGGGTACTTGGTTGTAACAACGATTTTTCGTGGGGATCGTATTCCAGGGACCTGCCCGAAACGCTACGCGTACTAGTGGCTGTACAAGAATGTAACAACTTTTATATACAATAAAAAAAAACACCATCTTGAGGTTATCTTGAGATGATTTCGGGGCTTTTTAGTGTCCCCGCGGCCCGGTCGACATGCAGCCCGTGACAGCTGACTAACACCCAGGTACCTATTTTACTGCTAGGTAACAGGGGCATAGGGTGTAAGAAACTCTGCCCATTGTTTCTCGCCGGCGCCTGGGATCGAACCCAGGACCACAGGATCACAAGTACAGTGTGCTGTCCGCTCGGCTCCCTTGGTCACCATGGAGGGACATCTTAAAGTTTAACAATGTGCTGGTTCATAGAAAATTTTACTAGTTACCCATTACTAAAATTACATATGTAGCCTACTGAATTTAAGTCATGTTTATAAGATGACTAAATTTAGTTTTGAATTTATAGTTAACATTTAAAACTATATTAACCCCATTCAACACTAACAACTTTTTAATATATAACCGAGTATGTTAAAGCCAGACGTTAAGGGCTAGCCTCCCGCATGATTCAAGTGGGTTAGAGGAGCGACACAAGCCAGTTTGGGTCTGCTGTTGTGCCACACGCAGTATTATAAGCACATACTAACCTTTGATTCGCCAAGATAATTCTGAAGTAATAGTTTACCGCCATACACTTCACTAGTTCCAGTACATGGAACTATGAGACAGAACGAGAAAGGGAAGGGAACGGAACAAGGGAAGGGAAAGGGACGCCACATAGGGAAGGGAAGGGGGAGAGGGAAGGGGGACGCAACAAGGGCCTGGGGCAGGGGGAAGGGGGGATCCTCCACATACAGCTCAAGTTCAAGAGACGAAGCTGGAACTGTATACCGAAAAGTGAAATAAAACACACTGAAGTGTTTTTTAGTCTCGTCGTCCCTTTTATACCCGGCAGCCAACCAAACCCGGCCGCTGATTGGTTGACGTTCACCCTAAAACTCACCCCCATTGGTTAACATTTTGCGAGTCTGAAGTGTCAATTAACAATGGCCAACAGCCACTCTTGCACTTCCCCAAATACGAACGAGTCTCTAATGAACCAATAATGATCCCCAGCTTGTATGTTTGAAGTTGTTAATTTCAAAATCAATGTCACAAACCAAATACAACATTCTATTGTAAATGTTGCAACAGAACGAAAGAGTACAACAGAGCAACATTTGCAATAGAAACGGCTGTGAAGTAGTAATCGTCCGTCAGTCAAGGACTGTTAACGGCCGCTCAACAACTACAATATACAATATATGCAATAACAGACTAAGAAACCCAACAACCCAAAGTTCCTGACACTACACTGGATGATGTTAAATATTTGCTTTCAATTGACTTAAAATATTGCTCGTTAATGACAAATTGGGTGATTTTAAGTTACTGAAGTGTGAACATTTATGTATTATAATATCTATTAACGTCCAGGATGACATTGTTCAGCATATTATTCTGCACAAGTGGCGTCCTCGACGATTACTTGGTGACGCCGGACGGGTCCTCGGCGCTCCTCTCGTCCTCAGAACAAAACTTATCGTCACCTTCCTCGCTCTTCCTGTCTCCGTCTCCCTAAGGTACTCCTTATGCGCCTGGAGTACAAGTCTCAAGACGAGTCTTATAGGATGTTGGGCGGTTCACAGCTCCTTCCTACACGGCCTCTACAGCTCCAACCTCTTCCGTTCTGCCTATTAGAGCTGTATGTTTACCAAGAGATTTATAAGCTTATAACTGTGTTATCGTAACCTCCACCTCACCACCTCAGACGACCACAGCCAGACAGTAAGAAAGGCAACAAAGACCGTCTCGGGGTACTAAAGAACATCAACAACGACAGGATAACATAACACGACATTGCCTCTCACCACGACAAGTCTGTCACGTGACACTAGAGCCTCTGATGTTGATACCTCTCTAGTCTTCCTACTTGGGAACCTGTACACTAAACATTGCTACCTTCAACACTGCCAGTGTATCCTCAGGATGGATATAGGGTCAACAACTAGTCACTCGAAGTATATGGGGTCCACTAGCATCCGTAGGATAGGTATGGGGTCCACTACCACCTATAGGATGTTAATGGGGTCCACTGTTGGATGAGTATGGGGTCCATTATCGCCGACAGAATGGGTATGGGATCCATTACCGCCCACCTGTGTGCGGTAGGGGACCCCATACCAATCTTTTGGATGGTAGAGGGGACCCCATACTTAACCAATGGGAGGATTTGTAGGCCCCATACCCATCCTACCGGTGGTAGAGGACCCCCCTTACCCATCTTGTGAATGGTAGTGGACCCCCTACGCATATTTCTCCTTTAGAAACTTGTGTCAGTAATCATTCAGAACCTTGTATACCTCATATGTCAGATCAATACTGGAATATGCGGCTCTAGCCCGGAGTCCACATCTAGTCAAACACAAAACGAAGTTAGAAAAGGTTCAGAGTATGCCACCAGGCTAGTCCCCGAGCTGAGAGTTATGAGCTACGAGGAAAGATTACTAGAACTGAACCTCACGACACTTGAAGACAGAAAATTTAGGAGAGACATGATCACTATCTATAAAATTCTCTGACGAATTGACAGGGTAGATAAACTGTTTAGCACGGGCGAGACACAAACAAGGGAACACAGGTGAAAACCGCCCAAATGAGCCTCGGGGACGTTAGAAAGAATTTATTCACTGTCAGTAGTTAACAGATGGAATGCATTAGGCAGTGATGTGGTGGAGGCTGACTCCATACACAGTTTCAAGTGTAGATATGATAGAGCCCAGTAGGATCAGGAATCCGTAAACCAGTTGTTTGACATTTGAGAGACGGGACCAAAGATCCAAAGCTCAACCCACATAAGCACAACTAGGCGAGTACACCAGAAGTGGGAATGGAAACATGCAATTATCGTTCAAATTTGAGCAATCAACGTATTCTGCTGTCCACGGCGATGGAACGGATACTACTGGACGCGAGGAAGGGTTGGTGCCTGGAGTTGGTGGTGTAAGTAATTATCAAAATGCGGCACCAAACCGGGAAGGCTATGTAGCACCATCAAATGACGCAATTATCAGAGGGCGCTAAATATCACCAAGAATTCTGGTGGTGTAGTAGAGCAGCAGGCAGTAATAATAGTAATTTGTATGGTCACGTATGTGCTAATACTAGACCAATGTGCCTGATGGGGTCCGCTATACAAGGTGGTCTTTATTGAAACTGCAGACTGAGAATTATTATATTTTCTAGTTATTTTCTTAATATTATTCTTGTTTTCTACTTGTAATGTATCAGGTCATCAGATGATTAAGGAAAATAAAATGCTACTGGAGTAGATGATCGTGTATTGGAGTACAGTATCACAGGCAGGACAGACGGGAGAGTCGTGAGGACAATGAGGACTCCGGTGCCATTACCTCATAACACCTGGGGACACCAGCGTCAGCACTCGCGTCCTGAGGGACATGCCGCTGTCTGCTGCTTTAAGCACACGACCCATCCCTACACACACACCACTCACCCCTGCACCCCAGTCTATATCACATGCTGGGATCCCACAGTTTTAACACCGTTAACTTATTCCCTGGTGTTACTCGACCCCATGCTACTGGCTAGGGGACACCGACAGTGTTGTCGCGTGGTGCAGATGTGTCTGGTGGAAGGGTGGAGCAGCAGGCACAATGGCCTTACCCTGAGCTCGCTGGCCGTCACACTCACGGTCTAGGATGTTGATCTCACCGAGGACATCACACGTCACACTCGTAGCCAAGGGTGTTGCATTTGTGACTCGTCACAAATGCGGCCAAAGGTGTGCTTATGGCCAACGGAATCATGCGCGAGGCCAAGGGTTATCACCTCTAGCACAAGCATGATGCCCATTCCCCGTCCTACCCCTCCTTTGTGACTGCAGCCAGTTACAAAGGAGGGGGCTAGGAGGCTGAGAGGAAGGATGGTCACCAAGTTTCCTCTCTTCAACATGACTTGGCTCACAGACTGGTTGATCACTGGCTTGCCATTACAGTATAAAAATTCAGAGATCACTGAAGGTATTACAAATCTTTCATTATCGTTCCAATAAACGCAAAATTAAACAACAATGAAAAACTGCCATCTACAAAGTTCATGCACAGCAATGGCTACGACTTTACTCAGATTTTATATACAACATAATCTTATATATTTATTTATATAAATGAAAATATTTTACAAAAAATCACAACCTGTTTTAAACAGGGATCACAATAAAACTTACAATAACTTAAAAATTTCATTATTCTCTTTCCGGTCTTTACCATCATGATATGGTTACAGGACAAATAAGGCAGACACAGGAGGAGAATAGACCATGATAATAGAGCTCAACATGGTAAGTCAAAATGACTGTAGTACTTAATGTTAATAACCATGGTGCCCACCAATGTTATATAGACCATGGATGATGGAAATATTAGAGGTTTGCATCTTAACCGAGGCAGGGAGGGCTCGAGTACTGTATGTGGAAGCCACACACCATAACGGTAGTACAATGGAACAAGAGACGCATGCAGACCTCTACCTTCAATTCCAAGTCCCTATGAAGGCTAAGTAACGGAGAAAAAAAAAATACTACTTTCTAAAGTAACCCAGAACCTCTGACGTCCAAGCTCCCCGTGACAACAGCCTAATGACATATATAATCCTGTAAGTATCCCGTTGAGGTGATGCCATGTATAGCAACTTAAATCAGGGCAGACCAGAGGGCTGCACTCAAATTATTCCAGGTCTCCCTACACACACCACCCATGGCTGACACCTGTGTAAGTAAAAGTGTGTTCATAGTAAGGAACAACATCCTCCTGTGTAAATAGTACTTTAGTTAACCATGTGGGGCCATTGTACATATATTGACGTAATCGACAATTAGTAGAATTTGGTACTATTCTGTTTATAATCAGGAAAATATCAAGCTTATAACCAAACAAATATCCTGGCATAGCACATAGGACGTCTTGGATGGTTAGGGTAGGGTTGTGTTTGCAACAACAAAACCTATGTACGATGGTCCACATAGTTACTATAAGTACTATCTAAACAGGACGATGGTCTGAATAAACAGAAAAGGGTAAGCAGTAAAAAAAAAAAAATTATATAAAAATAAACAAAAAATATAGAAATATAACAAAGTGGATACACAGAAATCGCGTTATTGTGATATATCAATACACAAATCAACAGAAGCCTTGATGAGGGGTTCGAGCCTATGCACTGTGTGTTCCCAGGCACACACTAGTCGACTGCATTACAACATGGTAAAATAATAGCAACCTGTGGTACACTTGCACCTACTAGGATTCCCGAGGCTTCCACTAAAGCCAAACCAAGGTTTCACACAATTCTCCGTACCAGGAAATCCCAATGTGATTTCTCTGTGTATTGAAATAGGGGCGTCAGAGGCAGACTTACTGGACGACAGAACCAGAGTGCAATGGGGGAGGGGGAAATGTGTGAAACCCTGGGTTTTGGGTTCAGTGGAAGCCTCGGGAATCCTAGTGGGTGCAAGTATACACCTGCAGGGTGTATACCTGTGTATACCCTATTTTGCAGGGTGCAAAATATACAGGGAATGTATTACCCCAGGTTGCTATTCTTTTACAGTGTCATGGTGCAGTCGATTAGAGCGATTAGATTAGAGCTATACCCTGCACATAGATTCGAATCCTCATCACGGCCCCTGTGGATTTGTTCATATAAAACATAGATAAATGAGTAATGTAATTTTTTTTTTATTTTTTTTTACAATTTAGGAAAGGTTACAACTCAGGCATGGGTTTCATGTACTATGGATTCCACAAAAAAAAATCTTAAAGAAAACTACAAAAGTGGATAGCATCTCGAAAGTCAGACTCAGGAACGATAAGAACTACTTGTGAAAGATTTCAAAGGTTAACAGAAACGCTGGAGAGGTAGTCAAGAAGAAACTTGAAGGGGGGTGAGAGGAAGGGATATACACACATGGCATCTAGGACACATTGTCTACGATTACGTGAACCACCAAGAGGAGAACTGGGAACGTGGAGTGTATGGTACATAGAAAAATATCATGGAATTTATGAAAACTTGATATACAAACATTTTTTTTTACAATACCATTTCAGACATTATCCCAAAAGGCACCGCTGAAGGTTTAAAACATCATCGTATTTCATTATGACTTTTTTTTTGTTTTGTTTTTATTTTTTTAACTTTGTACAGATCCGGAGTGTTTACCTCCATCACTGTCTCTCACCGAGGAATAGTTTTATTTAGTGACTAAAAGTTGCAGCGGTTCCCACATCCTCTCACACAAATTTAGAACTACCTTCCCTAGCCATGCAATGAAGCAGAAATGTTAAAATGGCTACTCTTCCAAGATTATTGCAAGAGAGTGTGGGAAATGTACATCATATATATTATACAGTGAAAAAATTTTTGTCACAGTAATGAAGTATATCTAGCTAGACACTATAATATACAGTCTCCAGCTAAAACTGATTTTCACTGTTTTGTCAACTAATGGATCCGACATCAAGCACCTTTCGATACGAGATGTTTTCTAAGATCAATACTATATGAAAAAGTTCTCTGCGAGTGTGATGCACAACATGTTATCACCTGTGATTTGCACCTTGACCAACTCTGCACTACTTGCAACAGCCCTGGACATTTCTGACGTCAAATGTTAAAATTAGTATTAGCTTCCATATTAATTTTTTGTAATGCATTACAGCATCTTGCGAGTTGGTGCAAGATCAGTGCAAGAATAAATCACTCAGAGGCATCACTTCTTCCCTATACCAACAAATACATAGTTGAAGGTATACAACAAAAGTACCATTCCTTACAATCACATACATCCAGAGTAGAAGGAAACATCAATAGTAGAGTTAATAAAGTGAAGAATACAAGTTTTTATAAAAGTTTTCTTATACTGTCCATTCCAGCTCAAGCTTTGAATTGCAGCGTAGTTATTTACACCTGCAGGTTGTCAACCAGTGGAGTGCATGACTTAATGGCCACACCAACCACCATACTTCGTCTTCTCCCCAATTACGTAGCCAAACTTAATCACAAAAAACGTAATCACAAAAATTAATCCAGAAATAATTAAGAGCGAGTGAGCGAGCATCAGATAGATGGAGAGAGAGACAGAGAGAGAGAGACAGAGAGAGAGAGAGAGAGAGAGAGAGAGAGAGAGAGAGAGAGAGAGAGAGAGAGAGAGAGAGAGACAGAGACAGAGACAGAGACAGAGACAGAGACAGAGACACAGAGAGACAGAGAGACAGAGAGACAGAGAGACAGAGAGAGAGAGAGAGAGAGAGAGAGAGAGAGAGAGAGAGAGAGAGAGAGAGAGAGAGAGAGAGAGAGAGACAGAGAGACAGAGAGACAGAGAGACAGAGAGACAGAGAGACAGAGAGACAGAGAGACAGAGAGACAGAGAGACAGACAGACAGACAGACAGACAGACAGACAGACACAGACAGAGACAGAGACAGAGATAGACAGAGATAGACAGAGACAGAGATAGACAGAGACAGAGACAGAGACAGAGAGAGAGAGAGAGAGAGAGAGAGAGAGAGAGAGAGAGAGAGAGAGAGAGAGAGAGAGAGAGAGAGAGAGAGAGAGAGAGAGACAGAGAGAGAGAGAGAGAGAGACAGAGACAGAGAGAGAGAGAGAGACAGACAGAGAGAGAGAGAGAGAGAGAGAGACAGAGAGAGAGAGAGAGAGACAGAGAGAGAGACAGAGAGAGAGAGACAGAGAGAGACAGAGAGAGAGACAGAGAGAGACAGAGAGAGACAGAGAGAGAGACAGAGAGAGAGAGACAGAGAGAGAGACAGAGAGAGAGACAGAGAGAGAGACAGAGAGAGAAAAAAAAGAGGGTGAGAGAGGTGTGTAGGTTTTAAACTCGTCAATACTACTGATTACGAGTGGACTAGAGCACAGCAGCAAGATGAGTGATCTCTATGAAAATTTTTATAACTAATTCATATTTGTAGTAATTAAAACTTAATTAGGCAATTGAAGGAATGCCTCAAGAAATGAGCCATCCGTCGAGGCGTATACCTATTTGTGATAGGTCAGAGATGATTCTTAAGAAATACGGCGAGTGTGAGATATGATTCTCAGAGGTTAGAGGAGGGGGAGTTTCTGGCTATTCTTACAAATGGGGATCTGATGATCTACAGCGAGGGCAGAAAGTCTTATGATTCAGAGAGATGTGTTTAGAAAACCCTCAAGTCTGTTTTATAATTAAATAAAAACAAATGGTTAATAAACCAATTCAACAAATATGTTTTCTTTGAGATTTGGTACAAAATTGGTGTAAAAAAAAAAAAAAAAAAAAAAAAAAGTATGCACTTTTTGAATGTTTATTTAGGAAGATGGAAGAAGAAATGAATCCACTGTAAAAAAAGGGAGAATTTAGTGTCCTCTGCCTGGGCCACTGAGGCTAAGCCAAACCTCGTCAATGAATCAGTCTCGCCAACGACTCCGAGAGAGAGAGAGAACCCAAATGATACTAAAAGCAACAGCCGTGATAATTACCTTAACCATACCAACATATATTTAGCAGTTGCTGATTATTTATCACATTCATAGTTAACAGAAGGAAGTACAGTATTATAATATTTATGAAGCTGAAATTGCCTCTACTTATCACTGTGTTTCTTTTTATTTTTTTTATTAATATGCCCCTTGCTACCCTTCGGCAACTCTTAATGCTTTTTATAATTGAAATATTAGGTAAAATTTGTGTGTTGACAAATGCATTTTTCACACACCAGACCCTTTATAGTGCAGTACCCAGTAAGCCAGAACCTCATACGTCTGTCAACATCAATTGCGGCACCAGATGACCAACACTGATCTGGCTTACTGGGTGCTGGACAACCCCTAGGATCTGACGTACTGGACATTGGTTATAAAGGTTACAGGGATGACTTGGCAGCGGAACACCACCTCATCGAGGTGAAGATTTCGGCAACACATTTCAAGCCATATCTCCTAGCCCAACAAGGTCCAGTTTCTCGTTTCCTAGGACGGCAGGGAGTTATGCTCGGCCTTTCCAAAACATGAATTGCTCCGGCCAGAAACAATTTTTGTATTTTTTTATATATATTTTTTTTTACACTGTGGTTCGGTTCATGCTCTTAAATCATACTGGTGCTCGCAGGACACATGCAACTTGGTTGCTCACCACTCAAATTAAGTGTTTGGAGCATGAAAGCACTTTCCCCCGATAGTAATTTCAGACACGCTGGAGGGACAATATGCCAAGTTCCACAATCTGCTCTTGTTTTCCAAGTTCCCACCCACATACTTCTATATGTATAGTGTCATGAACAAAGACCATTTCAAACCAAGGTATTCAAATATAAAGTAAAGCAGGTTTTCGTAATGGACGATTGGTTTTGTCAAAAACAAATTCATAATTTCACTTCAAGTACGTTCTCGAGAGGTTGGATTCCTGAGGATGATCCGGATTCTTGTATAGGATTGTGACTTCTGGTAATTCATGTCTGCCGCTTGTTTTGCAACGCTCCTCGACATCCTGTAGAGCTCAACATCAAAGTCCTAGACTGGGGGACAGTACTGAATGCTCGTTGACCACGCCAGTACAACCAACCACATCAGTACAGACGACCACACACCACTTACACCTGCAAATGAGAGAGTCAAGTCTTGGTGGGTATGAGGTAGAAGCTCCTGAAAAAAAAGAGGGAACAAGAGTAACAATCTCAGTGAAATGGGAATGAGCACTGCAAGATCTAGTAAGGTGGTGATGTTGGACAATAACCACACAAGTGGCATTAGTAAGGATTACCTTCATGTGGTTACATGGATTAATATCCCAACAACCCTTCTTTGATCAGGGGCCAGATTCACGAAAGCACTTATGCAAACACTTACGAACCTGTACATCTTTTCTCAATCTTTGGCGGCTTTGTTTCCAATTATTAAACAGTTAATGAGCTCCGAAGCACCAGGAGGCTGTTTATAGCAATAACAACAGTTGAATGGAAAGTTTTCATGCTTGTAAGTTGTTTAATAAATGTAACCAAAGCCGTCAAAGATTAAGGAAAGATGTACACGTTCGTAAGTGCTGGCGTAAGTGCTTTCGTGAATCTGGCCCTAGGCCTCCTGGTTGGGAGATTGGCCAACCTGACTATTAGGACACTGCTGACGTGCGAGTCACAGCTTGGTTGCTCAGGCACCCTTCAGAAAATTTAAAAAGTTCCTCTTTTAACACTAAAGAGGTTGGCTAGTTCTGACCCTTATGTTGAGAAAAGGTATTGAAGAGTCTTGGGATCTTAAAGGTTAAATAACTGTGTTAATAGCACCATTACTTTACATTTCCTTTGTAAAGACTTAAAAACACCTTTACCTTGCAGAAGGTTAGAGAGCATCATTGAAAAGTAACCATTGAGTTAGGGATGAGAAATTTCGCCTACAGGTGAGAGAAAATAAACGAGGTAGGAGATGTATTCGAGATAACCCCTTAGGGTAAATGTTGATGGGAAATTTACATTATATAGAAGGAAGGGTAAGGTACCTTCTGAAGGAATGGACAGGGTGGGGGTATATTTTACAGTAGACAGAGAGGGCCTGGTCAAAGACAGGGCCACGAGGCCATTTATTCCCAGAAGCTACACAAGGGAGGTTGAGGTAACTTTTGGAGATGGCGAGATGGGGAAAGGAAGGGTGGCAGAGTAAGGCAATATATGAAGAAGGGGGTGAAAGGGGGTAGAAACATGTAGAGAAGGGCTGGAGGTTTTAGCCAACCCCTGGGGAGGATGGTGGGGGTTTGCCTACCTCGCATTATCTTGAAGGTTATCTTGAGATGATTTCGGGGCTTAGCGTCCCCACGGTCCGGTCCTCGACCAGGCCTCCTTTTTGTCACCCTCCTCCCTCCCCAGGAAGCAGCCCAGTAAGCAGCTGTCTAACTCCCAGCTACCTATTTACTGCTAGGTGACAAGAGGCCTCAGGGTGAAAGAAACTCTGCCCATTTGTTTCTGCCTCCACCGGGAAAATAATATGCTTCTCTCATTTGACTATCACAAAACATTTAAGCAATTTATTAAAAAAATGGATTTAATGTCAAAGCATTCTACAGTACAAAGACAAATGCGATTATTCCCCTGAATCAATTTTTTTTATATAATATGCTGGAAGAGGTACCTGGCGGTACCTGGGATGTTCCCTCTCTCCCGACCCCCCCCTTCCAGCGCCTCTCCCCCTCCCACATCCACGCCCCCTCTTTTCCCACCCTTTCCCGCCCCTCCCCTCTCACCCCCATCCCCCTTTTCCCTCATCTCCCCCTCTCCCCAATCTCCCTACCCAATCCCCAACCCTCTCCCCTCTAGCCTCGAACAGACAAATTTCCATTTTATAAATATAGTACCAGGCTGCACTTGGATCGTCCCCCCCCCCCCACCTTTTCCTACACTTCACTATCTTCCCCTCAACTCCCCTCATCCCACTGAACCTTCCCCTTCATTCTCACCTTGTCTCTGGAAATTGATTAAGAAGCACTGAAACAACTGTAAGAGTCTCGAATAATATATTACAATCTAAAACTCTAGGGAAATTACACCAAACATATCACACTCGACTCCTGAAAATCGCCTGGAGATCTCTATAATTGCTTATATTTAAAGCAATCAATCTAGGTCGACTCTGACCAGTCTATGTTCATTCCATACCCCAGATCATTCCCCCTGCAAAGTTGAGATGGACTAGCCCGAAGCATCTAGCCTCCAACTTTGAACAGACAGACGTATATTCTTATAGTACACTAGGAACGTACGCTTGTCAGTGCCTGGGTTAAACTGCCCTCCCTACCTCCCTGCACCCTCCATTCTTCTCTCTTTCCTCCCCCACCATTCCCTTTCTTCCATCCCCACTCCCCACCAACGATTTCCCTTCTTCCATCCCTACTCCCCCAACTGGCCTTCAATCTCAAACACGCACACACAATTTCCGTTTATATTGAGAGGAACCTGGCAGTGCCAGGGTTTTTGTCCCCCCCCCCCCTTCCTTTTCCCCACTTTACTCTTCACTGGCTCTAGTCTGCAATTCTTACCTTGTTCTCCATGTTGGAATTTCAGTGTGCAAATTTGAGACCTGCCCTTCTGCTTTTTCCATGTATATATTGTGTGATACCTCTCTCGAATCCTTTCTAGAGAGTACATTTTGAGAGCTTTGAGATGGCCCAAATATTTTAAGAGATTTATCCTCCATGTGCACCATTGTGTTCTCTGAATTCCCACTATTTCAGAAATCTCTCTTGGTTCTGGGTGACTATCGAGCAGTACTCAAGGCAGGACAAGTAAGTGATCTGAATAGTTTGAGCATTTCGATGGGATCCCTGGATTTGGAGATTCTCAGTAATCCATCCTAACATTTGCCAACATGAGCATGTTACTTATAACAGGTCAGGTTGGCTGATTATTGCCACTCCTTGATGGGAAGCTTTAGTTTAGACACTAATATAAGAAGTACTTAGATGGCACGGGTTTTTCTATCTGGTGTTAAAGTTGTCTAGCTTGTCTTAGGTGTTTTTTGCGAGGATATCTTTTTTTTTAGCGTTTGATTGGGAAGAGTTTCAGGTTGGTAAATACACCCCACAGAGCACTTTAGGCTGGAAGCCCTGAAGGTGAAGTTGCACCAGAGACTCATCTTGACACCCCACAACCCCTCCCCTCCTTTCTGTTGTGTCAAACAGAGATCTGTAACCACAGGAGAGAAGTGGATTTGCAATAACTATTTTCGCCGTAAATAAACACCTAATTCAAATGCAGATGATGAGTCACAATAACGTGGCTTATAATTTGAAGACTAAACCATACCATGAAAATGCCGTCGTCTCCTCTTTCAGGTGTGTGGGTTAGTCGTCTTAATTCATATATTATAGATTCAAATAATAGTTTATATTATTCACAAAAACTGTATTCAATAATTGAATCATGTACACCTAACAGAAATGAACAAATGAACTAAATGCAGTACAAAATTCAAACGATGGTTTATAAAATCTGTTTACTTAAGCAGGTGGGAGGGCGAGATTACCCCCTTGGGTAGGTGGTCGGGTGAGGTTGTCTCAAGGAAAAGGTGGCATAAGATAATCTCACGAGTAAAGGAAGGTGGGGATGTTAATCTGCACCCATTGAAGAAATGAGGCCATCTTATTCAACTCTCCTTCTCAAGAATACGGTAAACTTATTCTGCTGTGATAGGGCAGCAGAATATGTTAGCCCACTGGGAAGGCTTTGTTTTAGATTTAGGTACTCAAAACGAAATGTCCAAGTAGCACGGGCTATGGTGAGCCCGTAACACTGCCTTCCCCAATGGGAAGGCAGTGGGGGGGGGGGGGTGAATTATACCAGAAGGAGAGGTAATGAGATGTACCCTCGGGAAGGAGGTTGGGGAACAAAAATAGGGAAAGTAAGTAAAAGTAACCTCGGAGAGACACAATCATCACATTGATAATCAACATGCTATAACTTAAGGGATGGTACATCAACACTAGAGAAGTCCTCATGACGATTCGTGTGAAGCTACGCACCTTCTAATGACTGTAGTACCTTTGGCATACTTGCAACACTGGCCGAGTCTTATGATATTGAATCACTCGCATCATTCTTTAGCGTCGCCTCCATCATGCGACCAGGTTGTTTCTCCATATTTTTGCTATTGCTATCACTAGTTTTTGTTATAAAAACGGTTTTTTTAGGCCTGTTGGCACTGGCCTCACTGCCACTCTCCGTGACATCACTGCCATCAGGCAAAGTGGTGGGTGCTGTCCGTTCACTTCCCCCACTAACTGCCTGTTGCTGTTGCATCTGAGAAAATTTGGCGAGGCGCGTCCTGACGATCTTCAGATGTCTGAGAATATAGTCTTCGTGAGGAGCCATAAGATGAGCCCTGTTGAGGCAGGACTCGGCGGCCAGCAGCTCTCCTCGCTCCACATACACCACACACAAGTTGTGGAGTCCCTGGACATTACCTGGATCCACTGCAAGGATTCGCTCATAGCACTGAAACAGAAATATGAAGATCGCATTAGATACATATTGGTTGAATCCCAATAAATATACATTGCAGTGTCTAGCTTACAGTAACTTCTAATCACCATACACATTAAATTTCTTACAATTTTGTTTATAAAGTATCCACGTCAGAGTTTCTGGAAAACAAACCTTCTCAGCCGCATCGAGATCTTTTATGTTGTTGATGTATATGTCTCCCAGGAGAATGAGCCCCTTGACGTGGTCCGGGTGGTGCTTCACTAGCTGGTTGAGGAAGGGTGCCGCTTCCAGAGGCCGCTGGTCGTCCGTTAGCAGCAAGGCTAAGTTGAATAGCGCCGACCGGAAGTCTTCCTTTAACTCTATGGCCTATAGAAAGTGGCACAGGGTGAGGTTCATGTTGCTTTTACATGCCTACCAATAGTGGGCAACGTGGAATTATTTAAGATGAGGCGATGAGTCACAATAACGTGGCTGAAGAATGTTGACCAGACCACACACTAGAAGGTGAAGGGACGACAACGTTTCGGTTCGTCCTGGACCATTCTCAAGTCGATTGTGGAAATCGACTCGAGAATGGTCTAGTACGGACCGAAACGTCGTCGTCCCTTCACTTTCTAGTGTGTAGTCTGGTCAATATTTATGATGAGTAACTGTGCAAGTGGCAATCATGCATGGCCTACAAGTTTTACTTCCAGGACTGTTTCAGCCTGAGCACAATACTGCATTTAATCAACGTCAGCTGAACTTGTGAAAATTATGTTGCACATCATTTTATTAATGTTTTATTGAGTAGAAAATTAAAAGTAAGGATCAACAAACATTATGAAAGGCATCCAGAATAGATGGCAAGGAACTACAGATTGCCCCGAAGGAATGCCATAAGATACCAAAAGGATGCTAAGTTATGCCAAACAATCATCAAGGATCTCCAAGATTACACCGGGAGATGCCAGATTGTGGGAGAATGCAAGATAACGTTAGGGGAATGACGTTAGGGAAATAGATGACGAATCTACCTTTCTGAACCACTTTTCTGCATTCCGATAGTCTCGATCATCCATAGCAATCATGCCGAGGTTGAAGTAGATGCGTTCATTGAGGGGGTCTCGCTGAACCAGCCTCAGTAGCCGCTGGTACGCCAGAGGCCGCAGTTCAGCGTTACCAGACTCCTGTGATGGGGAAGACCATTTTTTGAATTAGAAATACTGTGATGAGGGATCGTATTTGAGAGATACTACGATGGTGAGAAGATGAAGGTGGTGGTGTTTATGCGAAGGTAAGAGTGAAATAGGGAATGATGTAGAAGGGAGGGACAGGCATGATGTAGGACGGAGTGACAGGCATGATGGAGGACGGAGTGACAGGCATGATGTAGGACGGAGTGACAGGCATGATGGAGGATGTGGTGGTAAAGAAGAAGTGGTAATGGAGAAGGGGGGGAAGTTAGAGGACTGTGATTATACAGGTACATAAGAATCAAGGAAACTGCAGAAGACCTATTGGTCCATACGTGGCCGCTCTTATTTACAACCACCCAAAACTCATTCATATACATGTCTAGCCTACACTTGAAACAATTAGGTGATCCCACATATTTTATGTTGCCTGATAATTTGTTCCACAAAATCATCAATCCTGTTTCCATACTAGTATTTACCCAGGTCTTTCGTAAATTTACAAAATTTTATTAAATTTATATAAATTGTTTCATGCTCTATTTTGTATTTATATAGTTAATTCCTTGTTAATATTCCCTTTGTTATGCCCATTCATCCACTTCAGTTCTGTCAACCATAAGTCTGGTTTTCTAGGGAATGTAATTTAGCTTTGTTAACCTCTTCATAAATGAGGTCTCAAATTGGATTAATTTTGAAATCCTGCTCTATGTCCATTCTAGAATTCGGTGTCTGAAGCTGAAATCAACGCATAATTGTATGAAATATAGCACATAGACTGTAGAGGTTTATTTCTAGGAGAGAAAGCAATAAAACTGTTTATTCAGGTAAAAGTACATACATAAAAGATGAGTTACAGACCTAATGTTAGATTTATAGATAAGAGCTAGTACATACAATACCTAAAATCACTAATACGCACAGCATTTTGGACAGCGTTTAGGCCTCATTTTCTTTATGCAGTTAAGGTTTGGTCTCTAATACAGAAGGGGATATAAATTCACTTTAACGCATTGAGAGAAGGATGACAAAGTTAATCCCTGGAATTGGAAGCCCCCCTCCCCCCCCCCCCGGTATTCAAAAAAGGATCAAAAAGGTAATTTTCTATAGAATATAAAATATGGGATGACATATTTGAAGTATACTGTATCTTTTATCCATTTACAAAAAATGGATATTTTGAAATATATCTGCAACTCTAAGCGGGATAGAAATTAGATTTAAGAAACATCTGAGTTTAGAAACAGGGTTGTTAATTTATAGATCTAATTACATAATGGATGTGGGATCACTATATTGCTTCAAAGGTAAGATATTTCTATATTATATATATATTACATATATATAATATATATTACATATATATAATATATAGTTTTGGTGGATATAAATAGGAGCCATCTTGTATCGGCCAATAGACCTTCAGAAATGTAGAAAAACAGAACCTTAAGAAATGGTTCTTATGTTACACTGTATAACTTTCAAGGCCATATCATAATAGTAATACTTGGAAAAGGCAGAGAGGGGAGTGAGAGAGAGGGAGGGAGTGAGAGAGGGGAGAGGAGGAGGGAGGGAGTGAGAGAGAGGGAGGGAGGGAGTGAGAGAGAGGGAGGGAGGGAGGGAGGAGAGAGGGAGGGAGGAGAGAGAGAGAGAGAGGGAGGGAGGGAGTGAGAGAGGCAGTCAGCCAGGCAGGCAGCCAGGCAGGCAGCCAGGCAGGCAGCCAGGCAGGCAGGCAGCCAGGCAGGCAGCCAGGCAGTCAATCAGTCTCCTCCCAACCCCCCTACATCCCCCCCCCCCACCCAAACAGAGGGATGGAGACTGACCTGAATGAGTACGGCAGAGTTGAGGAGCGCCTGCTGGTGGTCCGGGTCCATCTCCAAGGCCTTGTCCAGGTAAGCCAGAGCCTGCTGTGCCCGCCCCTGCTCCAGTAGCACCACCCCGAGCTGCAACACAACACGTGAACCTCTTACACCTGTACCTTGCCTCTCTGGCACACCTGGCGAGAGCTCATACACTGCCTTCAACGTTAACAAGCGTAGTGGTTATGTTAATACAATGTTGCATGAAAGCAACCTTTTGCTTTCGTGCACTGTTGGACCGAAAGCAAAATAATCTTTTTGCTGGGATATCATTTAATCTTAATTGATATTTTAAAAACTTTATCACGTTTTGAAGGTTTCAATAGATGTAGATTATAAATGGTAAGACCTCACATGCTGCAATTAAGCCTCTCTCTCAAGTAGTTGTTATTGGTTATCGTAGAGACTTACGTTGTAGTAGATGTCTGGGTTGGTACTGTCGTAGAAGAGTGCTCGCTCGTAGACCTCCTGAGCCTCCTTCGTCCTGGAGGGCAAGAAAAAGTAAAATTTTAAAAATTATTATAATTTTAATAAATTTTTTTTTAATAATTTGTCTAAGTGAGGTATATTTCTTGTTGCTAAACGATTACCTTTGCTACAGTTGTGAGAGCAGTGTGTTCTATTTGTCACTACGTAAAGAATCCAACCTTTTAGCCTAACCAAGAAC
Source organism: Procambarus clarkii (assembly GCF_040958095.1). Lineage (NCBI taxonomy): Eukaryota > Metazoa > Arthropoda > Malacostraca > Decapoda > Cambaridae > Procambarus > Procambarus clarkii. The sequence goes on from NC_091169.1 coordinate 38,816,125, forward strand.
GTGTACACACACTAGCAACCCATCCAGCACGAGGCACAGAACACTCGAGATATCTATGAGCCGTTACCAACCAACCAACGTTACAAATACGATGTATTAGTCGAGAGGACCAGGAGTTGTGAGGGGGGGGACGCTGACAGCAATCCTTTATGATGCTACGGCTTCCAGTCCTTTACTTACAGCTAAACCTCAACTTTTAGACCCACCGAATGTCAAATGTATATTAAAACTCCTCAAAATCGAACCTTGTTACACTAGACGCCCTCGCAATATAAGAGAACACTGTATAAACATCAAAGGTCCACGGTTGTTCAACATCCTCCCTGCGAGCGTAAGAGATATTGCCGGAACAACCGTGGACATCTTCAAGAGGAAACTAGATTGTTTCCTCCAAGAAGTGCCGGACCAAACCGGGCTGTGGTGGGTATGTGGGCCTGCGGGCCACTCCAAGCAACAGCCTGGTGGACCAAACTCTCACAAGTCAAGCCTGGCCTCGGGCCGGGCTTGGGGAGTAGAAGAACTCCCAGAACCCCATCAACCAGGCATCAACCAGGTGTCAATACTCTATAGCATACCCCAGTGGAGGCTCTCTAGATCAACAATTTACCAATCTTCTTGGGGTTAAATTGAGTAATTTCGGGGCTTAGCGTCCCTGCGGCCCTGTCTTCGACCAGGCCTTTTTTTGTTAACACGCCCCCCCCCCAGGAAGCAGCCCGTAGCAGCTATCTAACTCTCAGGTCCGTATATACTGCTAGGTGAACAGGAGCATCAGGGTGAAAGAAACTCTGCCCATTTGTTTCCGCCTCCACTGGGGATCGAACCCGGAACCTCAGGACTACGAAGCCGAAGAGCTGTTCAGTCAGCTGTCAGGGGCCCATGCAGCAACACACACTATCACTTGGTCCTCTAGACCAAAGACCCTGGAGGAACCAAGACCAAGATTAACTAGCAATACCTCCTTTCGGACCGAAATGTACGGTGTCAAACTGTCCCCTGAACATGCACATTATAATCAAAATAAACATTAACTTCTAGTTATTCATACTTTAATCTTCCCCCGGGTAAATCCTGGCAGTGAAGCTGCTGTGCCCAGTGTGCATATGGTGGCCAAAAGAGACTGATTCAACATTGAATTGGCGTTGATGACTGATTCTGCGTCGAATCAGTGCCCCCTCCATGTTGATTCCCCATCCAGTGGGGATGCGGGGTAATTTAATATTACTCTAACAAATTTTTCCCAGTGGTTCTATCAATAATTGTAAATTTAACAGCTGCCAGAAATATTTTCGTACCCTACATAAACCTCCCAATGAACGCATACACAGTTACTAGACCATATATACGAGAGATTCAGAAAAAGAAAAAGAAAAAGTACAAGTATTAAATACAACCAAATGGACAATCTTTCAAGTAAGTTTCAGTAACTAAGGGCCAATGAAAAAATTAAGACCTGTGTATATGTGTGTGTATATATATATATATATATATATATATATATATATATATATATATATATATATATATATATATATATATATATATATATATATATGTCGTACCTAGTAGCCAGAACTCACTTCTCAGCCTACTATTCAAGGCCCGATTTGCATAATAAGCCAAGTTTTCCTGAATTAATATATTTACCATAATTTTTTTCTTATGAAATGATAAAGCAACCCTTTTCTCTATGTATGAGGTCAATTTTTTTTTATTGGAGTTAAAATTAACGTAGATATATGACCGAACCTAACCAACCCTACCTAACCTAACCTAACCTATATTTATAGGTAAGGTTAGGTTAGGTAGCCAAAAAAAGCTAGGTTAGGTTAGGTTAGGTAGGTTAGGTAGACGAAAAAACATTAATTCATGAAAACTTGGCTTATTAGGCAAATCGGGCCTTGAATAGTAGGCTGAGAAGTGCGTTCTGGCTATTAGGTACGACATATATATATATATATATATATATATATATATATATATGTCGTACCTAGAAGCCAGAACTCACTTCTGAGCCTACTATGTAAGGCCCGATTTGCCTAATAAGCCAAGTTTTCCTGAATTAATATATTTTTTCTAATTTTTTTCTTATGAAATGATAAAGCTACCCATTTCATTATGTATGAGGTCAATTTTTTTTTATTGGAGTTAAAGTTAACGTAGATATATGACCGAACCTAACCAACCCTACCTAACCTAACCTAACCTATCTTTATAGGTTAGGTTTGGTTAGGTAGCCGAAAAAGTTAGGTTAGGTTAGGTTAGGTAGGTTAGGTAGTCGAAAAACAATTAATTCATGAAAACTTGGCTTATTAGGCAAATCGGGCCTTGAATAGTAGGCCAAAAAGTGAGTTCTGGCTACTAGGTACGACATATATATATATATATATATATATATATTATATATATATATATATATATATATATATATATATTAGTATATTTTGGTAGCAGTCTTTCCTGTAGACATATATTATTAAATATGACCGAAAAAGTAAGATTAATAATTCTAACACGAATTTTCTCAATCTTTCGTACATTACGCTTCACTGTTGGAGGTAAATCAAAAATCACTTCTCCAAAATTCATTTTTATTTCTAGTCTGACGCGACACGGGCGCGTTTCGTAAAACTTATTACATTTTCAAAGACTTCACAAATACACAACTGATTAGAACGTATCTCTGATTTTATATCTACATTTGAGTGAGGTGGTAGGGGTGATGTGGCATTAACACAAGACAGAACAGGAGGGGATATTAATAGGGTATTAAAAGTATCAACACAAGACAGAACAGAAACAATGGGTATTGAATAGAAGTGTTTGTAGAAAGCCTATTGGTCCATATTTCTTGATGCTTCTATATTGGAGCGGAGTCTTGAGGTGGGTAGAATATAGTTGTGCAATAATTGGCTGTTGATTGCTGGTGTTGACTTCTTGATGTGTAGTGCCTCGCAAACGTCAAGCCGCCTGCTATCGCTGTATCTATCGATGATTTCTGTGTTGTTTACTAGGATTTCTCTGGCGATGGTACAACTGACAGGTACAAGAGGAGTGTTGTTAACGCATACGTCGACCGTGCTCTCAGCCACAGCTCAGAATGGAAGCAAGTCGACGAAGAACTCTGTAGGGTAAGGCAGGTCCTAGTCAATAACGGCTTCTCCAATGGTTTCATCGAAGACATCATAAGAAGGAAAGTGAAAAGCCATGCAACCTCTGAAGAGACAACTAACACAACACCTATACCCCCTATTAGACTATTTTACAGGAACTTCTTTTCCACAGCTCATAAAACGGAGGAAAGGGTCCTGAAAGATATTGTTAATAGAAACGTTATCCCTACAGACAAAAATCAGAGGATACAACTGACGATTTACTATAAAACCAGAAAAACTGCCAGCCTACTCATGAGAAACTCTCCAGACACAAAACAGAACGCTTTAAAAGAGACTAACGTCGTCTATGCCTTCAAATGCCCACTTGGGGACTGTAAGCTCCAAAAAAACCAGTATATAGGCAAGACAACAACATCTCTTTCTAGGCGTTTAACGATGCATAAGCAACAGGGCTCCATTAAGGAACATATAATCTCTTCCCATAACCAAACCATCGCCAGAGAAATCCTAGTAAACAACACAGAAATCATCGATAGATACAGCGATAGCAGGCGGCTTGACGTTTGCGAGGCACTACACATCAAGAAGTCAACACCAGCAATCAACAGCCAATTATTGCACAACTATATTCTACCCACCTCAAGACTCCGCTCCAATATAGAAGCATCAAGAAATATGGACCAATAGGCTTTCTACAAACACTTCTATTCAATACCCATTGTTTCTGTTCTGTCTTGTGTTGATACTTTTAATACCCTATTAATATCCCCACCTGTTCTGTCTTGTGTTAATGCCACATCACCCCTACCACCTCACTCAAATGTAGATATAAAATCAGAGATACGTTCTAATCAGTTGTGTATTTGTGAAGTCTTTGAAAATGTAATAAGTTTTACGAAACGCGCCCGTGTCGCGTCAGACTAGAAATAAAAATGAATTTTGGAGAAGTGATTTTTGATTTACCTCCAACAGTGAAGCGTACTGTACGAAAGATTGAGAAAATTCGTGTTAGAATTATTAATCTTACTTTTTCGGTCATATTTAATAATATATATATATATATATATATATATATATATATATATATATATATATATATATATATATAAAAGCGTAATTTACTTTTGCTGCATAGAGAATAAGGGATAAAGAATATTACCTGCTGCAGTTAACTATAAAAAAAAAATAATAATTGCCAAATGAGGTAAAAATACATCGGCAAAACTATTACCCTCCCTACCATCCCACCCACTCACTCTGACTGGTCGGAACAGCGAGGGATTCTCTTTGTGCAGGTCGGCGTTCGATCCCCGACGGTACAAGTGGTTGGGTAGCGTTCCTTCCCTCCGTCCTATCCCAGCTCCTCCTCTCCATACCCACTTTCCAAATTCTATGGTCATACTGGCTAAACAGTTTCTCATGCTAATTACCTTAGCTTCCCTTCCTTGCCCATACGTCATTGACGTAACTGAATCAACGCCAATCTAGCATTAAATTTTGCCCCGAGGGGCGAGTTTATTGGGCAGCGCCACTCATCCTGTGAGTGGACACACCGCCATAGTGACAGTATTGGGCAGCACCACTCATCTTGTGAGTGGACACACCGCCATAGTGACAGTATTGGGCAGCGCCACTCATCCTGTGAGTGGACACACCGCCATAGTGACAGTATTGGGCAGCGCCACTCATCCTGTGAGTGGACACACCGCCATAGTGACAGTATTGGGCAGCACCACTCATCCTGTGAGTGGACACACCGCCATAGTGACAGTATTGGGCAGCACCACTCATCTAGCGAGTGAACACACCGCCATAGTGACAGTATTGGGCAGCACCACTCATCCTGTGAGTGGACACACCGCCATAGCAGCATGTACAACACTCCCCAACAGGAAGAAAACCCGCTGGGTTGTTCATCCTGTCACTTGTACCCAGACACAGCTGGGCATGTTTTGTCCAGATTTCTCCAAGAGGCTTGGGGGGGGGTGAATATGCTGGAGGAACGAACATCAACGGCACATAATCACCGTAGCATCAACATTGATTAATTGTTGCATCAACATTGATTAATTGTTGCATCAACACCATCATGCCCGGGGAGCATTAAGGTGGTGGGGATTAAAACAAGCAAACGATGGAGTGACATTCAACTATCAGTAGCACTAAGAAGTGATGTGATGGAGGCTGACTCCATACACAGTTTCAAGTGTAAATATAACAGAGCCCAGTAGGCTCAGGAACCTGTACACCAGTTGATTGACGGTTGAGAGGCGGGACCAAAGAGCCAAAGCTCAACTCCCCGCAACCACAACTAGGTGAGAACGTTGCACATCAATGCTGCCACAACTTCGCTTGCCTGCTGTTTATCCCAGTAATGGAGGAGGTTGCCGAGTGAGCCGAGTCCTCCGCCAGGTGATCGCCCGACCTTGTAGCACAACACGTCTCTGTGCAGCCTGAGCCGCCAGCAATGTGTGTGTGTGAAATGTAGGAAGAGTGGAGGAGTTTTGCGGGTGAAGAGGGTTGCGCTACGCTGTTTACCGGAGCAGGCAGCGGCCAGTGGTGGGCGCCTGACCTGACTCATACCGCCTCACCAGCCGGACTCCTAACACACTGGCCTCTCCTCTCTCAGACAGCCCCGCTCCTGTGCCAGGTAAGTCCACAACGGGCTCACCATAGCCCGTGCTACTTGGAACTTATTGTTCCAAGTAGCGAATCTTAAACAACAACAACTCTCCTCAAACCTCTCCCGTCGTCCCACATATCTGCCTAAGCCCATTACCTTTTAATCCACATATCTGCCTAAGCCCATTACCTTTTAATCCACATATCTGCCTAAACCCATTACCTTTTAATCCACATATCTGCCTAAACCCATTACCTTTTAATCCACATATCTGCCTAAACCCATTACCTTTTAATCCACATATCTGCCTAATCCCATTACCTTTTAATCCACATATCTGCCTAAACCCATTACCTTTTAATCCACATATCTGCCTAAACCCATTACCTTTTAATCCACATATCTGCCTAATCCCATTACCTTTTAATCCACATATCTGCCTAAACCCATTACCTTTTAATCCACATATCTGCCTAAGCCCATTACCTTTTAATCCACATATCTGCCTAAACCCATTACCTTTTAATCCACATATCTGCCCAAGCCCATTACCTTTTAATCCACATATCTGCCTAGGCCCATTACCTTTTAATCCACATATCTGCCTAAACCCATTACCTTTTAATCCACATATCTGCCTAAACCCATTACCTTTTAATCCACATATCTGCCTAAACCCATTACCTTTTAATCCACATATCTGCCCAAGCCCATTATCTTTTAATCCACTTACTGCTTGGGGGTCTTGAGACCACGAGGGGTTGACACTTGCTCATCGTTCTTAAGGTGATCAATACGACTTGTTTCAGATTTAGCTTCTCAGAACGAAGTGTCCATGTAGCACGGGCTATGGTGAGCCCGTCTCAATACGACTGAAAGGTGATCAATATATTTGGCTAATCCATGCTATCCTGCTCGGCCAAGAGGTGGCACGGGCATGAATAGCCCGTAAGGAGTAGATTTTTTTGAGTGAATGTGATCTTTTGGTGAACACTTCACTAGAGCGAGAACATATAGATATACACATATCTTTAGATACCCCCTGTAAAGGTTCAACTATCCGATGTTTCTTCATGTGTCCTATTTCTACCTGAAATGCCATTCTCGGTTACCTTGTGTAAGTCTACCAATCAGAAAATTTATCACATGGTAAAATAGCGATCTGGAATACATTAGTGGGTTTTCCGACTATAATTGATAATCGAACCGTGTTTCTGATTCGTCAAGCCAGGAGAGGGGGGAGGGAGTGATGATTCGGTGATTTACCGTAACGAGGGGCGCCTAGGGGATGGGATGAAGACGGTCTGGGTGGCGACCCACGAGCCTCCCATGTAACGACCTTTCAAGAAACAATGAAGGTTGTTAGACGAGCCTGCCATTACAATTACAATGTTAAACCCCCTCCCCCCCCCCCTCTTCCCCTCCGTATACAACACGGCTCTCACTCCTCTATTGTCGCCAGAGATAACATTCGTCTAACTTGGAATACAGTATTGTATATACATGCACGGGAGACATCTCCCGTCACGCAGGGTGCAGTCGCACCTCCACAGATCTCCAGTATCATCTATTGATACTGGTAATGGCTCAAAAGGGCCACCACTTACGGGCTATTCATGCCCGTGCCACCTTTTGGGTGGCTTAATCTTCTTCAATCAATCGTATATACATGAGTGTATAGAATACATGTATAATTCTTTATAAAGCTTCACTCTCAGCTTTTAAATGTCACTAATATGCGTTTTAAGTATTTTGTGGAAGAGGTTGCATCATTCCAGTTGATGCTACTTATTGAACTGGCTCTGTTGTGCGTGTTAAATATATCTTCACTACTTTATCTTCCAGCCAATGACCCGTTATTCACCGTCACTACCCTTCTTGGTCCTTGCGCCACACGCTGCTGGACACCCCTGCCACACCCTGCTGGACACCCCTGCCACACCCTGCTGGACACCCCTGCCACACCCTACTGGACACCCCTGCCACACCCTACTGGACACCCCTGCCACACCCTACTGGTCGACCCCCTGCCACACCCTACTGGTCCCCCATCCCACACCCTACTAGAAACCCCTGCCACACCCTACTAGACACCCCTGCCACACCCTCCTGGACCCCCTGCCACACCCTCCTGGACCCCCTGCCACACCCTCCTGGACCCCCCCTGCCACACCCTCCTGGTCGCCCCCCCACTGCCACACCCTCCTCGCCTAACAGAACTCGCCACCACATCCACCCTGCCCATCAGAACTCGCCACGCCCCTCGACACATGACGGGCGAGGCAGCCAATTGGTATTCATCGTCTTGTGCCGAGCTTGGCCGAGGCGGGAGAGGTGAACACATCACCGTGTTCCCACTGACGGCCGGGGTCACTCACCTCGGCCCACTGAGGCTGTCTGCTCACTCACCTCGGCCCACTGAGGCTGTCTGCTCACTCACCTCGGCCCACTGAGGCTGTCTGCTCACCCACCTTGGCCCACTGAGGCTGTCTGCTCACTCTCCTCGGCCCACTGAGGCTGTCTGCTCACTCTCCTCGGCCCACTGAGGCTGTCTGCTCACTCTCCTCGGCCCACTGAGGCTGTCTGCTCACTCTCCTCGGCCCACTGAGGCTGTCTGCTCACTCTCCTCGGCCCACTGAGGCTGTCTGCTCACTCTCCTCGGCCCACTGAGGCTGTCTGCTCACTCTCCTCGGCCCACTGAGGCTGTCTGCTCACTCTCCTCGGCCCACTGAGGCTGTCTGCTCACTCTCCTCGGCCCACTGAGGCTGTCTGCTCACTCTCCTCGGCCCACTGAGGCTGTCTGCTCACTCTCCTCGGCCCACTGAGGCTGTCTGCTCCCTCGGCCCACTGAGGCTGTCTGCTCCCTCGGCCCACTGAGGCTGTCTGCTCACCCACCTCGGCCCACTGAGGCTGTCTGCTCACCCACCTCGGCCCACTGAGGCTGTCTGCTCACTCTCCTCGGCCCACTGAGGCTGTCTGCTCACTCTCCTCGGCCCACTAAGGCTGTCTGCTCACTCTCCTCGGCCCACTGAGGCTGTCTGCTCACTCTCCTCGGCCCACTGAGGCTGTCTGCTCACTCACCTCGGCCCACCGAGGCTGTCTGCTCACCCTCCTCGGCCCACCGAGGCTGTCTGCTCACCCTCCTCGGCCCACCGAGGCTGTCTGCTCACCCACCTCGGCCCACCGAGGCTGTCTACTCACCCTCCTCGGCCCACCGAGGCTGTCTACTCACCCTCCTCGGCCCACTGAGGCTGTCTACTCACCCACCTCGGCCCACTGAGGCTGTCTGCTCACCCTCCTCGGCCCACTGAGGCTGTCTGCTCACCCTCCTCGGCCCACTGAGGCTGTCTACTCACCCTCCTCGGCCCACTGAGGCTGTCTACTCACCCTCCTCGGCCCACTGAGGCTGTCTACTCACCCTCCTCGGCCCACTGAGGCTGTCTGCTCACCCTCCTCGGCCCACTGAGGCTGTCTGCTCACCCTCCTCGGCCCACTGAGGCTGTCTGCTCACCCTCCTCGGCCCACTGAGGCTGTCTGCTCACCCTCCTCGGCCCACTGAGGCTGTCTGCTCACCCTCCTCGGCCCACTGAGGCTGTCTGCTCACCCTCCTCGGCCCACTGAGGCTGTCTGCTCACCCTCCTCGGCCCACTGAGGCTGTCTACTCACCCTCCTCGGCCCACTGAGGCTGTCTACTCACCCTCCTCGGCCCACTGAGGCTGTCTACTCACCCTCCTCGGCCCACTGAGGCTGTCTACTCACCCTCCTCGGCCCACTGAGGCTGTCTACTCACCCTCCTCGGCCCACTGAGGCTGTCTACTCACCCTCCTCGGCCCACTGAGGCTGTCTACTCACCCTCCTCGGCCCACTGAGGCTGTCTACTCACCCTCCTCGGCCCACTGAGGCTGTCTACTCACCCTCCTCGGCCCACTGAGGCTGTCTACTCACCCACCTCGGCCCACTGAGGCTGTCTACTCACCCACCTCGGCCCACTGAGGCTGTCTATTCACCCACCTCGGCCCACTGAGGCTGTCTACTCACCCACCTCGGCCCACTGAGGCTGTCTACTCACCCACCTCGGCCCACTGAGGCTGTCTACTCACCCTCCTCGGCCCACTGAGGCTGTCTACTCACCCACCTCGGCCCACTGAGGCTGTCTACTCACCCTCCAAGGCCCACTGAGGCTGTCTACTCACCCTCCTCGGCCCACTGAGGCTGTCTACTCACCCACCTCGGCCCACTGATGCTGTCTACTCACCCTCCTCGGCCCACTGAGGCTGTCTACTCACCCACCTCGGCCCACTGAGGCTGTCTACTCACCCACCTCGGCCCACTGAGGCTGTCTACTCACCCTCCTCGGCCCACTGAGGCTGTCTACTCACCCTCCTCGGCCCACTGAGGGGCAGAAACACATTTTCGCCCATATAGGGTTTCTTACCTTATAAATACACTGGATAAACGAGACACCAGTTCAACCTTTATTTCCTGGGCACCTTACATAAGCCTCCATCAAACCCGTTGTGCTCAAGTCTTGTGCTCAAGTCTTGTGCTCAAGTCTTGTGCTCAAGTCTTGTGCTCAAGTCTTGTGCTCAAGTCTTGTGCTCAAGTCTTGTGCTCAAGTCTTGTGCTCAAGTCTTGTGCTCAAGTCTTGTGCTCAAGTCTTGTGCTCAAGTCTTGTGCTCAAGTCTTGTGCTCAAGTCTTGTGCTCAAGTCTTGTGCTCAAGTCTTGTGCTCAAGTCTTGTGCTCAAGTCTTGTGCTCAAGTCTTGTGCTCAAGTCTTGTGCTCAAGTCTTGTGCTCAAGTCTTGTGCTCAAGTCTTGTGCTCAAGTCTTGTGCTCAAGTCTTGTGCTCAAGTCTTGTGCTCAAGTCTTGTGCTCAAGTCTTGTGCTCAAGTCTTGTGCTCAAGTCTTGTGCTCAAGTCTTGTGCTCAAGTCTTGTGCTCAAGTCTTGTGCTCAAGTCTTGTGCTCAAGTCTTGTGCTCAAGTCTTGTGCCCAAGCCTGTCTGCCCTCCTCTGGGGCAGACACTAAAGTATATTTTCTACTTTCGGACTGAGCACTCGGGGATCCATTACTAACCTCAAACTACGCAAAAACGCTTAATATTGGGACGAGTTGCAAACCTCACACACCATAGAAACATACAACAGGTTTATGTGATTGTGCGGGAGATTGTTAAGTCTTAAGCAAGTGATATTGTCAATTATGGGTTCTTGCGTTTTCATTGCACGAGCGTAGACGAGCCAGTAGATGGGGGAGGTAGAGAGTGAGGGTGGTGACGGGTGGCAGGCGCCAGTGAGTGGCGCGTGGGGGTGCTGTCGTAACTCGCAGGTGGGGACAGGTAGATTACAGGGGCAGACTCCGGGGGCGGGTTAGACCACCTCTTTCCTGCATTATCTGCACCCATAACAACTCTCCCGGACACACAACTCATACTTTACCCCCCCCCCCTACACAAACCTCTCCGCCACCACACTCCCCAATCGTCTCCACCATCACCCCCCGCAAACACACACACACACTCCCACCACCATAACCCCGCCCACACTCTTCCCCCATCGCCGTCATCCATACCTTCCAGGTTAACTTGAGATGATTTCGGGGCTTTTGTCCCCGTGGCCCGGTCCTCGACCAGGCCTCCACCCCTAGGAAGCAGGCCGTGACTGCTGACTAACACCCAGGTACCTATTTTACTGCTTAAAGAGTGCCTTCCCGGCCCGGTTTCTATGCGGCCTCCTGGCTGATAGACCCAATCAATCATCCATACTGTTGGTGCTTGCAACGCGCAGATGGAAATAGGCACCACAGCCCGGTCGACCTTATGTACCCTTTTGAGGATGTTCATTTTGGGTCACAATTACGCATCCTAATTCATTTTTACGGTATACTACGTTCTAGGAACTTCACGGAGCGTTCTCAAAACGCTCATATCATTATAAAGTCTTGATAATCAAGGACAAAAATGGTCTACGATGGACCGAAACGCCACTATTTCCAAATGCCTATGGCATATGGGGTGGGGAGCATATCTACTCCCTAAGTCAGGCTTAGGGTCAGGCCTGATTTATAAGAGCTTGGTCTTATTAAACAACATATGTTGACCAATCCTCACACTAGAAAATGAAGGGACGACGACGTTTCGGTCCGTCCTGGACCATTCTCAAGTCACAATCGAATTGAGAATGGTCCAGGACGGACCGAAACGTCGTCGTCCCTTCACCTTCTAGTGTGTGGTCTGGTCAACATACTTCAGCCACGTTATTGTGACTCATCACCTGCAAATAACATATGATTGTGTTCATCTCCAAACACAATGGGTGAAGTTTGGCACAGTAAGCGCCAGATACAAGTGCCAAGAAACTGTTCATCGAGGCAATTGACAAGAGCTGGCACTCTTGATATTCACAATTTATACAATTTTGTTTTTAGATAATATAGTTTAATGATGTAACATTATCGGAACATAAATATTGTAGTTGTTGTTGTTGTTAAAGATTCGCTACTTGGAACAAACAGTTCCAAGCAGCACGGGCTATGGTGAGCCCGTAGAATTATTGTTGAGTGAAGCACAAAAAGACTCTCAAAACATTACTAATATTCACGCCAGAGGGAGAAATATCAAAGACCAACGCCAAATCAACGTTGAAACAACATTCTGAAATTAAAAAATAGAGAACCGTCGACGTTTCGGTCCGTCCTGGACCAATATCAACTCAAGACATGATAATGGTCCAGTATGCACCGAAACGTAGTCGGCTCTGCCCACTGGGACGAACTGGTTCATAGTGGCATTATTTTCACCCCTCCAGTGTAAAGCCACTGATTGGCTTCGGAATTCTTTACCCTCAGCTTATATACTATCATAATTAAACTGATCCAAGTCAAAATAACATTTGATATTGGTCAACATGGCACAAGAGCATTAGACGACGATTAAAGAAAATCCGGCCCGTCGTCGGCTCAAACTCAAGGGACCCGGGTTCAATCCCCCCTCACAAACAAGACAGAAACGGGTCTGTATGTTTCCTTTCACCTGATGCCTCTCTTCACCTAGCAGTAAGGTCAGGACAGTGTTATGGGGTCGCCTAGTATAAGACTCGTCTCCCCAACAATGGGAATGATACCTTTGAATATACGGAATGAAGGCTTTGACAACACTAATTAATCAATTGATATATTCTAGTATTTAAATTAGAATTGAGTTAAGACAAAATATCTGATTAACAGATTAAAATAATGTGTTAATTAAATACAATCAGGACAATAGATATGCAAGAATAATTAGACAATAATGATTGTGTTGCAGTAAAAGTCAGTTGCCTAACTGCACTCGCGCCAATCTTATTTCGCTTTCGCGAATTTTTTTTTTTTACGGATTCGACCAATCCTTTCAAAATTCGACGTATTAATAAAACACCGTAATATAGACGATTTATACCCATCGACGTCGATAGGTTTGGTGGGGTTTGAAGCAGGGAATTCCCTGGAAACACAAACCGAAACTGTCTCTATTTTCCACTTCTTTCAGCTTGTAATAAAGTTATTACATCTTGGAGTAACGTGTTTATGACGAATTAGAACGCTGTTACAACTTGCTATTATTGGTTGTTATAACTGGTTATTAGGTGTTAAAACTTGTTCGAACCTTGTACCAACGGCTTAGTTTCGGTCTGTGTTTGGCGGTACCAATGCCACGATCAGGCACCTCCCCCTCCCCCACTCCGGGCACAACGCCCCCCCCTCTCTACTCCGGGCACTACCCCCCCTACTCCGGGCACTACGCCCCCCCCTCTCTACTCCGGGCACTACCCCCCCTACTCCGGGCACAACGCCCCCCCCTCTTTACTCCGGGCACAACGCCCCCCCCCTCTCTACTCCGGGCACAACGCCCCCCCCTCTCTACTCCGGGCACTACCCCCCCCCCTCTCTACTCCGGGCACTACCCCCCCTACTCCGGGCACTACGCCCCCCCCTCTCTACTCCGGGCACTACGCCCCCTACTATTCCGAGCACCTGAATCACGGGGGAGTGATTCAAGACAACAAAAGCCAACTTCTTACAGAATCGCGGCGTGAAGTCATCCTGAATTAAAGCACTGAACACTGATGTCTTCGTAAGGACTTAATACTGATACAGTGACATCAATGAATTCATATTTAAAGTGCAATTACAGCTGCGCGGGACAACTGTAATTGCTCTTCATGCAATTACAGTTGTCAAAATGTAACGAGCCAGTAACAGACTCCTCGCCCCAGTAAAAGCTAATTGGTTTAATGAAATGTTTTGGAGGTCAGGGGACTGACTAGTAACTAATTGAGTCGAAGGTAATTTGATATCCACTTTATTGGACCGGTTAAAGGTGTGCTTTAGATAAAAACTACGTTTATCAGGTGAAGTTAATTTTCTCAGCTGTCTAAACCACTATCTGAAGGGGAATGGGGGGGGGGGGGAGAGGGCCATCTAGTTATATATATATAAAAAGTGGAGGGCAAGGACATGGTTGTCTAAGAATTTGACAAATTCTAATACACATCCACTTGAGAACGAGGTCTAAGACCCTTCCAACGCTGCCACCAAAAGCATCCTCACTATCCCCTCCTCCCCCACCACCACAAAGCCCACACTACCCTCTCCCCCACCACCACAAAGTCCACACTACCCTCTCCCCCACCACCACAAAGTCCACACTACCCTCTCCCCCACCACCACAAAGCACACACTACCCCCACCACCACCACCACAAAGCCCACTTTGGCCCTGTGTTCATCAGCCACAACAAGCAGCCACTCTCGCCCCACCACTGACACCAGCACCCCACAACACACCCTCGGCTCGTCCCACACTCTCAAGTATACACGTCTTGGCCCCTGACCTGGCAGAGGCGAGCAATTCGTCATCGAGAGACGTCGCCATGGGCAGCTACACCACCACCATGAGCTACCAGGCCAACACCCTCGCCTCTCTTCCCCTTCTCTCTCTCTTCCCCTTCTCTCTCTCTTCCCCTTCTCCCTCTCTCTTCCCTTCTCTTCTCTCTCCCTTCTCTCTCTCTCCCCTTCTCTCTCTCTCTTCCCCTTCTCTCTCTCTCTTCCCCTTTCTTTCTCTCTCTCCCCTTTCTCACTCTCTCCCCTTTCTCACTCTCTCTCTCCCCTTTCTCACTCTCTCTCTCCCCTTTCTCACTCTCTCTCTCCCCTCTCTCTCCCCCTTCTCTCTCTCTCTCATACATCCCATCTTCGACCCTAACACCACCCTCCTCCGGCTCAAGATAAGGAAAATTGGTGCAGTCTCAAACGTTTAATATCTCGACACAAGAACATTAATCCCAAGAGAGAGATTACAGACACACAGCAAAAGTTAAACCTTTCATTTCAAACTGAAGAAATGCAAAAATGTTATCCAAGATATGTCAAGATATACGTAAAACCTTTATCATAAATGGAGAAAAAAAACTGGTATCAATATTGATTCTCCAAAAAGCAGTTCATCATTAGAGGATGAGAAAGAAATGGGATTAACCCTGAAATGAATCTATTTAAGAACCTAATAGACATGATGAAAGGAGAAGACCGTATGATAACTTTCCAAGAATATTCACACAAAACCTATAGACTCCTTTTCGGATATAATAATAATTATAATAATAATATAATTCGATATCATGAGTATATTCGTGCAACGAGGCGTGGGTCCTGCAACTCGCAAATTTATAATGAAATGCAAAATATTGCAAGCAAAAGCGTGCAATGTAATGAAAAACATGCATTGTGGCTATCGTTCCCTGTGGCAGGTGGCTATCGTTACGATACTGGGTGGAGACCAGAGGCTCTTAAAGTGGCAGTGACAATTCAACTATCTAGGTGATTATTATTATTATTATATATATATATATATATATATATATATATATATATATATATATATATATATATATATATATATATATATATATAATCTCTGCCAACAATATATAACGATATTTTTTCATTTTTTCATTGTATTAAACGTTAAAACTGGGATTACGTTGTGCTAGATCGAACTAGCAATAATTTTTAAATTTTTTAAACTATTCACTTTAAAAAGTTCGAAACAAGTGAAGCTAAAAACAAACTTAATTCCTAGGCCTATTATACTATGTTAGGCATAGGAATGTTAAGTTAGTTTGTCTTTGCAAATTAGGTAAAAAAAATTGTTTTCCCAGGTTTGCCCAAATTCAATAGTACTGATTTCTACTTTCTAATTGCGTTGTAACGTCGGTATATGTACTATACCGACGTACAACGCAATTAGTTTGACCCCCAATGTTTAGGATGTTCTTGGACGCAGGTTCGAATCATCGTCACGGCCCTTGTGGATTTGTTCTTTAGGAAGACATTTTCTGATGACATTACTCCATTTCACAGGTAATTTGCATGCCTGGTATGAAATGTATAAATATATAGCGATGACAGGACATACTTTTTCGACTCTGCAATTCTCTAAAAAAGAGTGTCTGGCGTGTTCAACTTTATCTAGAGCTTTAGAGAAAAAGAGCTGCGTGGTGAGGTGCACTGAGCCAGTACCAGCCACCACGAAACTACAAAGCGCTGTTGAGTAACCAGTTTCGTATGCAAATTGAGCGTCAGAAGTGTCCAGTACGCGAGCTAGAAAGTCAATGAGTAGATAATCAAATACTTTGTTTAATAGTGTACATAAGAGGACATAGGAGGAGGAGGACACAGAATCTGTGTAGTTCTTTGGAATGTAGGAACAGTTTTCAGTGGCATACATTACTGATGATGACGTGACATGGGGAGAGACAAGACATGGGAGAAACATGACATGGGGGGAGACATGACATGGGAGAGACAAGACATGGGAGAAACATGACATGGGAGAAACATGACATGGGGGGGAGACATGACATGGGAGAAACATGACATGGGGGGAGACATGACTTGGGGAGAGACATGACATGGGAGAGAGAGCCTGTAAGACAAGACACAGTTTTGGTGTACCATGTTTAAGGTTATCAATGTTTAAAAACAACTAACATTACTCGCAATTGTGTAACTTTCTTACAGCTTTCTCAACCATTACAGAGGCTACAGTGTACAGGTATTTAACATCAAAATTCGTTGTATAAACTTGCTTTTTTTTGACACACTGTACTCCCCTTCATATAGTCTAGGGTAGCTGCACAAATGCAGATGTACCTAAATATGTTAATAAAAAAAATAACTTTGTATAAAAATTTTGGATTTGTTTAGATCCGAAAGCTATGTATATGGGCAGCACAAAACGTTGACCAGACTGTGTAACACACTGGTTGCCAGGATTAGATTGGGTCTACCGTTACCTGTGGCAGGTGGCTACCGTTACCTGTGGCAGGTGGCTACAGGTGACTAATCTCCCAATCGTGAGCACTCCAGGTGCAGACCTCTTACACACATTACATCATTGAATACCCAGTTACTGGGTCCTTCAGACCTGCCAACATGAGGTACTCAGAGCTTTGCAATTACTTTATCAACTCTTGAGTCCTTAATGATATCCTCATAATGCATCAAGAGTTTGCCAGAGCAGACTACTGATCACATGGCCCTGTATGACTAACCATCCTGTGTGATGGGGATTAGTTTTAGCATCATGTAGATAGTTCTTGACACACACTGTAGTCCCCTTCATATAGTCTAGGGCAGCTAGTTCTTGACACACACTGTACTCCTTCATATAGTCTAGGGCAGCTAGTTCTTGACACACACTGTACTCCCCTTCATATAGTCTAGGGCAGCTAGTTCTTGACACACACTGTACTCCCCTTCATATAGTCTAGGGTAGCTAGTTCTTGACACACACTGTACTCCCCTTCATATAGTCTAGGGCAGCTAGTTCTTGACACACACACTGTACTCCCCTTCATATAGTCTAGGGCAGCTAGTTCTTGACACACACTGTACTCCCCTTCATATAGTCTAGGGCAGCTAGTTCTTGACACACACTGTACTACCCTTCATATAGTCTAGGGCAGCTAGTTCTTGACACACACACTGTACTACCCTTCATATAGTCTAGGGCAGCTGTACAAATGAAGATGTACCTAAAATGTGTTAATATCTTTTTTTCAGCGAGAAGGAGAGAGGGGATGATGATGGGGGGAAGAATGAGGGTAAAAAGAAGAAAAGGATGGGAAAGTGGTAGATGGGGAGAGAGATAGAAGGTATCCATTTTAGTAACCAATACACCAGACTGGATTGGCCAATCCGTCTCCTCGCCCAACACGCTTTTTTGTAAATTACGGAATCGACAAACTTGCTAAAAATTCGACGTATTAGTACAAAATAAAGTACTAATATTGACGTTTTAAACGCATCGGCAGGTTAGGTGGTTTGCTTGAGTTCATACTTTGTGTAGACAAAACGCTGTATTTTTTTTATGGAAAAGCAAACTAAGAGAACGAGCTGACATTGAAATTGAACTGAAATAAGTTTATTGAGGTAAAACACACACAAAGGGATGAGGTAGCTCAAGCTATTCTCACCCCGTTCAGTACATCGTGTTAATACATACATAGACACACATCACAAACAATAAACATATTACCGAACATTCTAAAAGATAAACAGATACATTTCCTCCTTTACTCAAGTAGTATGGAACGAGCTGGCATGTGACTGCTATTAATGATACTAGCGAGTTAGGACATGTTTAAGATAATGAAGGGGGGCCGGTCGGCCGAGCGACAGCACGCTGGACTTGTGGTCCTGGGTTCCATCCCAGGCGCTGGCGAGAAACAATGGGCAGAGTTTCTTTCACCCTATGCCCCTGTTACCTAGCAGTAAAATAGGTACCTGGGTGTTAGTCAGCTGTCACGGGCTGCTTTCTGGGGGTGGAGGCCTGGTCGAGGACCGGGCCGCGGGGGACACTAAAAAGCCCCGAAATCATCTCAAGATAACCTCAAGATAACAACACGTCTGTTGGTAGCAGGCTTGGCAAAGGGTAGGCGGAGAGGGGACGATATTATATATTCACAGGTGTTAGGGGTGGTAATTCAATTTCTTTATTATGCACCCCATACCCATCCCGTGTTAGGGGTAGGACTATCATTACTTCCCCACCCAGCTGCGAGTCAGCCAGCTCTCGGACGTAGGTTCGAATCCTCGTCACGGCCCTTGTGGATTTGTTCACCCTCAACCCAGCATCACCACTGGAGAATTGTTACACAAAAACCGGTATGGAACCCGTCGTCTTGTCCACAGAAACGTGACCAAAGGTCACACTCTTACTACCTGCTAAAGTCATCATAATATATTATGTTCATTTAGTTTGAGTTCCATAGCTGCTCTAACTTTACTGGCGGAGGCCCCCAGTCCGTGGGCGTGGAGGACCCCGTCCGTGGGCGTGGAGAGGGCGTGGAGGACGCCAGCCCGTGGGCGTGGAGGACGCCAGTCCGTGGGCGTGGAGGACTCCAGCCCGTGGGCGTGGAGAGGCGTGGAGGACCCCAGTCCGTGGGCGTGGAGAGGGCGTCGAGGGCCCCAGCCCGTGGGCGTCGAGGGCCCCAGCCCGTGGGCGTCGAGGGCCCCAGCCCGTGGGCGTCGAGGGCCCCAGCCCGTGGGCGTCGAGGGCCCCAGCCCGTGGGCGTCGAGGGGCGTAGAGCTCGCCAGCGCGTGGGTTACGCTCTAAAAATATGACGCTGCCCTTGACACCCAATAAACAAAACTCGACGTCACCATTTTAAACCAACTTCCCTCGACCGTCCAGGGGGAAGGGAGCCCTTGCCGCCCCACACAAAGGCGGGACGCAGCACATCCAAGCCGCTTGTGGGTGGGAGAGAGAGAGAGAGAGAGAGAGAGAGAGAGAGAGAGGTGGACCCTGATTATGGTATTGCGTCTCCAACAATACCACCAGCCCCCCTGGGGTTACCAAGGACCGCTCCGGCTGTGGGAAGAACTAACGTAGCTGGCTTTCTTGAAGACCAGTTGTAGCCATCACATATGCTGATCTTATTCACGGTTTGCGATTCTTCGCGGTGTCTCTGACGGCTGTAATCTTAATAGTTTAAATACATGCAGAAGGATGATGGTTCAGTATGTTGGAGGGAGTCCATTGGCGTGGTTTGAGAGGGTGAGTTTTTGGTTCTTTTAGGTGTGTGTGTGTGTGTGTGTGTGTGTGTGTGTGTGTGTGTGTGTGTGTGTGTGTGTGTGTGTGTGTGTGTGAGTGTGTGTGTGTGTGTGTGAGTGTACACGCAACTAGTTGTACTCACCTGTCTTTGCGGGGGTTGAACTTCGGCTCTCTGGTCCCGCCTCTTAAATGTCAATCAACTGGTGCCCAGATTCCCGAGCCTACTGGGCTCTATCATGTCTACATTTGAAACTGTGTATGGAGTCAGCTTCCACCACATCACTGCCTAATGCATTCCATTTGTTAACTCGCACTGAAAAAGTTCTTTCTAACGTCCCTGTGGCTCATTTGAGTTCCCACGTGTGTCCCCTTGTTCGCGTACCACCCGCGCGTGTGCGTGCGTGCGTGCGTGTTTACTATTTATGCCTACAGAATCTAGCTCTTAAATCTTGGACCCCCACTTTTCTAACCGCCTGCTATCTAATATATATCGACTCTCGGCCAACTTTTCGCTATCATGTGCACTATATATGTTTTCATGACCCGAACATCCCCAGGATGCAGGCGGTAGCAACCGATATCGCTGCCAGGTGTGTAGAGGCATCAGGGGAAAAAGAAACTTCTCCTCCCCCCCCCCCATTTGCTTGAGCCTCGGTCGAGAATCTTAACTCGTGTCCTTTGGACTACAACTCCAGAACGCTGTCTGCTCAGCCATGAGAATGGATGATGCATTATGTTTGATAATTTTACACTTTCCAGCTTAATGACGATCTTTCGTAAATGCTCTAAACAGAGGTGGCTTCCACAACTCATGCTTCCATAGTATTGAATTTGCTTACCATACCGAACTGAGTACAGCATGTTCTTACGAGTCACAATAACGTGGCTGAAAAATGTTGACCAGACCACACACTGGAAGGTGAAGGGACGACGTCGTTTCGGTCCGTCCTGGACCATTCTCAAGTCGATTGTGAATGGTCCGGGACGGACCGAAACGTCGTCGTCCCTTCACCTTCTAGTGTGTGGTCTGGACAATGTTCTTACGTATCCCATCATATCCGAAATAAAACAATCCCTTAATCTATTCTGCTCGGTAATATATACGTCGTGATCATATCGCCTTCGGACTGTCTTCTAGTGGCCAGAATGCGTCCTCTTACTATGTCCTCGTAACTCAACTCTTATCTTGAGTTTCACTCGTGAAGGAAATGATTTTAGTCTTTTGCTTCACAATGTTGGAATTGCGCGGTGTGTGGATTGTTCTGAATGAGGTTATCTTCAGGTTATCTTGAGACGATTTCGGGGCTTAGCGTCCCCGTGGCCCGGTCTTCGACCAGGCCTCCTTTTTGTTACACATCCCCAGGAAGCAGCCGATAACAGCTGTCTAACTCCCAGGTACCTATTTACTGCTAGGTAACAGGGGAATCAGGGTGAAAAATTGCCCATTTGTTTCCGCATCCACCGGGGATCGAACCCGGAACCTCAGGACTATGAATACGAAGCGTTGTTCACTAAGCTGTCAGACCCCCCCCCCCCAATGATTGTGTAGGTTTCCAAATGTCGTTATATTTCCCAAATTTGCATATGATATGTAATCGCTTCAACATGTCTACTCTTTAGGCCTCTGACTCCTAGTATGGTCCCACACCCCAGAAGTGACTCGAACCCATACTGCCAGGAGCGCTATGCAACTGGTGTACAGGAGACATTAACCACTCGACCATCACGACCGTACAAAACATGGTCTTAGCGTGCGTATGTGTGAGCGTGCGCGCGCGCGTGATGGGGGGAGGGGGGGGGAGGAGAGGTTTCGCTGGGATGCTGGGTATCGAACAGGCAGGTGTTTGACTGGGACCTGCCCCGTCTACTTCGAGATTCTCAGATTGCTTTTAAATGAAAGATAAGGAAGATGCGGACTAGAGTAGGTTGGGTGGTGGCGGGGGGGGGGGGGGGGGGGTCAGGGAATAGGGTAATGGGGAGGGAATATAGGGTTATAGGGAGGGGGGAGATGGGGAAT
>NC_091169.1:38842965-38910465 GCF_040958095.1 Procambarus clarkii
TAGAGGATGGGGAGGAGGAATGATTACAAAATGATGATAATGGAGAGAGAACAGTGATAGGACGTTGTGAGGGGGCCGCAATAATGAGGAGTTTAAGGCCAGCCTAGAGCCCCCTGCACGTCCTGTACATATGTCAACATTAACACTAGTCCTGATGATAGCTGTGAAATTGGCCCGCTAGGCTGCAGCGAGTAATGGGCAAGTTAGATGGGATTTTAATGTGATGTTCAGTGCAGTGTGTCACTGGAGCTGGACCTGTTCTGGTCTGACGAGCAGCCACTAATGTCCTGTGGAGCACCACCCCACAAGACGTCTCTGGCTCTAGATTTGAGAGGTTGTTGTGAGGTTTGAGAGATTTGTGATTGTGGTGGCTCTTGTTGTCATAAGAGAAGCTTGGGGTTGTACCGGTGGCTGTGTGGTTGAGGCTAACTCTCCACAGCACCAGAGGGGCCCAGGACCTACCTGCCTCTCACAAGACCTATTCAGCACCAGCCCTGTCGACCTACAAGTACTTAATAACCAGACACTGACCAACCCCTAACGACAGGAGTTATGTCAACCATAAACAAGCGACTACTGGTTAAAGCATCATTTACCAGAGGTAAGTGACTGCACACTGCAGATATTCCACCAATAAATGACCACTGGGGAAGATAGGGGACTTTAAAAGACAAATTGTAAATCAATTTATGTGGTAGTCCAACAGCAGTCAGTGGTGCTATATAAATACATTAAGGATTTAACCTTGCATTTAGGGTTGTCATCTAGCTTGGCTCTCCAACAGGATTGATCGATTGATAAAGTTTAAGCCACCCAAGAGGTGGCACGGGCATGAATAACCCGTAAATCCAACAGGAGCACTGTTAAAGTGCTCCTGTTGTAAGGGAGCGGCTTTCCACAGAGGAAAGGCGCTCTATGGCGCAACAGAGTTATCATCCCTAGAGCCATAGAGCATGGATTACAGTCTACTGTATCGAGGAGGGGAGGAGGGTGTAGGCTTTCACGATCCCCACTACAAAACCGTCTTCCTTGTAACCGAAGCAGTCAATCTCCCCCCTTTCCTTCTCCCTATTATAGCGTTCCATTAGGGCAGATTGGTCCGAAGGGTAGTGTTGCATCTGTACATAACTCGCCATTGGTATAAGAGGCTGTAGGCACATCAGTCACAAGACTGGCAGAGGCATCAAATCTGCCGCCGGCAGAATCTGAGTATGGTTGGGGAATAGATCATGCCAGCAAACCCACAACATGTTATACGTCAATATGTTGTTGTTGTGTTGATTTAGGGGCGACGACGATCGTGGGATCGGATGCGCCCCGGCATACGTCAATATATTGTTACGTTTCGAAGTAAAACAAAAACAAATGAGAGTATACATAAATAACGTAATTAAGTTACGTTTGTTGGGGAGGATAATAGCTAACAGGTCAAGCTCCAGCTGTTGGCTCTGTTGGTTTGGAGGCTCTGTAAGAGCCTCACCTGGCTCTAAATATTTTCAACGAAGCCAGGTGAGGGGCAGATCAGCCGTGGTTGCAGGCGTGGGAGTGGATCAGGCGTGGAGGATCAGCCGTGGTTGACAGTGGAACAGCTGAAGGCCGCACCAGGGGGTGGTGGACGTGATTGGCATAAGTAATTGGTTCCAGACCAATCACGATGTGTGATTTATTCCATGAAGATCAGACGAGCGGACCAGCTGTAGCGTGGCTGATTAGACAACAGGTCTTCCTTCTCCATCATCCCTGTCTATCCCTCCATCCCCTCCCATACCCTACCCTCCCTCCCTCCCGTCCCATTCCCTACCCTCCCTCACGCTTCCTTCCCCACCTCTCCCCGGGCCAGACTCTACATTTGATAGATTTTGCTGCCATTAATTTTTTATCTTGTGTTCTTTATCATACGTAATTCGCACATAAACGACTAAGTGTGCAGACTCGCGCACACAGAGACAGTGCACCTGTGTGCACCCTGCACATTTGGTGCCTTTGCTAGTGACACGAGTCTGCAAGTTAGCGAGATGATTTGGGTTGCCTCGTTCTCGCATCATAACACAAGTTACGGCTTCGTATCCTCCTTTGCAGACGATATACAAGTCGGTATCAAAAATTACTTGGGTAGAGGACTATGACACAGCTACAGGCCGATAAGAAATAAAGTCTTCGTTTTGGCAAATCGATGACTATCAAATAATGATGATCGACTAATATCATCTTTACCATACCTAAGTATCTAGAATTTTAAGAACTTTATCGAAATACGGGATACAAGACGATCCTGTCTCCTCATAGAAGGAAAACAACATGTCAAGGATCTGGGAACAATTATGTCAGATGAGCTAAAGTTTGGTGAGCATAAAGCGAATTATAGCATTAGCAAGGAAAATGATAGGAAGGATTTTAAAAATCTTCAATTCTAGGGATTCTACTATAATGACCGTACTATCCAAATGGCTTGTGTTGTCCCGCCTTGAGTATTGCTCGGTACTCTTTCAGAGCAGGAGAAATTTTTTAAATAAAGGGAATATTGCGAGAACAATATCCGTGGATATTGTTCCCGCAAAACAGTGGATATCAAGAGAAAACTAGATAATTTTCTTCAAGAAGTGCCGGACCACCCGGACTGTGGTGGATATGTGAGCCTACAGGCCGCTCCAAGCAACAGCCTGTTGGACCAAAATCTCACAAGTCAAGCCTGGCCTCGGGCCGGGCTTGGGAAGTAGAAGAACTCCCAGAACCCCATCAAGCAGGTAATATAAAAACCAACATAGAAGGCACGAATACAAACGATAAAGCATTTACAATTATTGAAACCGTCTCGAAGCTCTCAAAGTATACTCTAGAAAGGAGACAAGAGAGGTATAATGCCATCGATACATAAAAGATATTGGGAACGATAACATACTGAAGCGAACGATATGGTGGGAAGTGCAGCGTCGACCCAGCGAAGAGGAGAAGAGGATTGCAAAATTAACGCGACAAACTGGCCACAGTTCAATAGGTCTTCAGGAACTTGGGTACAAGAGCTTTCAAGAAGCTTTATGCAACATGTGTAATATATTTGAGTATACCACACCAGAATATAACACCTATATATTCAAGGAAATAACTGAAATATGTCCAAAGATAGACAACAGGGATCATTTTTTTTCAGCTAAGGGGATTAAATCATGAAGAAAAGGCAACTTTATCTCACTGTAGGAAAGAAAGCACAGGGGGGGGGGGACATCACAACGACATGCAAGATTATCGAATAAGAATTGTACAAGTAGACAGAAAAAGCTCAATGTTTCAAAGTTAGGAACAGAACGATGGTAAAAATATGGACAATAGAAAGAGGAGTGAAAGCCGATAAGCACTTGCGTCTTGCGTTCGTGGGAGGGAGGCGTTCGTGGGAGGGAGGCGTTCGTGGGAGGGAGGCGTTCGTCTCAGCCGTTAATCAGATAATGCGTTCGTGAGTGGAACATTTCGTTCTTTTACTGAAGGAGTTAACCGCGTGGAAGATGGCGTTCGAATGACTGTGTGCGTGTTTAAGAAGGCGTGTGAGAAGTGGGCGTTGGTGGGAGATGACGTTCGTGCGTGGGAGATGACGTTTGTGCGTGGAAGAAGGCGTTCAAGCGTGGGAGAAGGCGTTCGTGCATGGGAGAAGGCAGCCGTGCGTGTCAAACCAGACCTTCAACGCATCGAGAGAACTTCATTTTTTGGCCACGTACAGGGAGGTCTTGCTTGATCAGAGAGACCCGTTGGGTCCACAGACCTAGACTCTTACCTGGATAGAGAGTCTAGCCTGGACCGCTGAGTCTAGCCTAGACCGCTGAGTCTAGCCTAGACCGCTGAGTCTGGACGCTGAGCCTAGCCTTGTAGAGGCCCCCGTCGGAGGATGGGGGGGACGCTAGAAGCAAATCACCTCGTCTCACAGGAGAAAAACTGTTCCCTTGTCAGCCGAAGCCCCGAGGTCCATTAAATTATTTTTTTTTAACTTATAACATCAAATTCCACTAAAGCGACATGGCTCCCTGGAATAGAAAGCTTCGTCAACTTTCTGTCTTCAGATGGGTTGAATTAAATTTACGCCTGCCTAAAACGGGTTTACCTAATAGTTGTTGGGTACCTGTGTGACCCCTGCTTTGTTTATGATTGAAATTGAAGGAGTCACACCGTGCTTGATGGCTAGTGTTGAGGGTTCTGGGGGTTTGTGTTAGAGCCCCAGAGCCCTGGCCCCTTCCCCAGAGCCCCGGCCCCTTCCCCAGAGTCCTGGCCCCTTCTCCAGAGTCCTGGCCCCTTCTCCAGAGTCCTGGCCCCTTCTCCAGAGTCCTGGCCCCTTCTCCAGAGTCCTGGCCCCTTCTCCAGAGTCCTGGCCCCTTCCCCAGAGCCCCGGCCCCTTCCCCAGAGTCCCTGCCCCTTCCCCAGAGTCCTGGCCCCTTCTCCAGAGTCCTGGCCCCTTCCCCAGAGCCCCGGCCCCTTCCCCAGAGTCCCGGCCCCTTCCACAGAGCCCCGGCCCCTTCCACAGAGCCCCGGCCCCTTCCCCAGAGCCCCGGCCCCTTCCCCAGAGCCCCGGCCCCTTCCCCAGAGCCCCGGCCCCTTCCCCAGAGTCCCTGCCCCTTCCCCAGAGTCCCGGCCCCTTCCCCAGAGTCCCGGCCCCTTCCCCAGAGTCCCGGCCCCTTCCCCAGAGTCCCGGCCCCTTCCCCAGAGCCCCGGCCCCTTCCCCAGAGCCCCGGCCCCTTCCCCAGAGCCCCGGCCCCTTCCCCAGAGCCCCGGCCCCTTCCCCAGAGCCCCGGCCCCTTCCCCAGAGCCCCGGCCCCTTCCCCAGAGCCCCGGCCCCTTCCCCAGAGCCCCGGCCCCTTCCCCAGAGCCCCGGCCCCTTCCCCAGAGCCCCGGCCCCTTCCCCAGAGCCCCGGCCCCTTCCCCAGAGCCCCGGCCCCTTCCCCAGAGCCCCGGCCCCTTCTCCAGAGCCCCGGCCCCTTCCCCAGAGCCCCGGCCCCTTCCCCAGAGCCCCAGCCCCTTCCCCAGAGCCCCGGCCCCTTCCCCAGAGCCCCGGCCCCTTCCCCAGAGCCCCGGCCCCTTCCCCAGAGCCCCGGCCCCTTCCCCAGAGCCCCGGCCCCTTCCCCAGAGCCCCAGCCCCTTCCCCAGAGCCCCGGCCCCTTCCCCAGAGCCCCGGCCCCTTCCCCAGAGTCCCGGCCCCTTCCCCAGAGTCCTGGCCCCTTCCCCAGAGTCCTCGACCTCGACAAACTCCCGGAGTTGGGAGACAAATGGCTGTTAGAGTTCAACTCCAAAAAGTGCAAGGTAATGAAGATGGGGGAATGTATATTGTTACGAACCTTATGTCCTGTGGAGGTTAGTTTCTATTATAAATTGTTGGTGGACACAAAGGAGAATGTTTTCTTGAAATAAGTCTGCAGCCGATAACTGGGAGGCCGCGAGTGGCTAGTATTACTCCGCCAGTTAAAGTAGTTCCCTTCAACTGGAGATTGTTAAGGAATAATTTGTTTTTGAATAGCAAAACTATGTGAAGGAAAAATGGACTTTAATAAAAAAAAACTTGCATGGGGGGTTATCTTGAGGTTATCTTGAGATGATTTCGGGGCTTTAGTGTCCCCACGGCCCGGTCCTCGACCAGGCCTCCACCCCCAGGAAGCAGCCAGTGACAGCTGACTAAACACCCAGGTACCTATTTTACTGCTAGGTAACAGGGGGCATAGGGTGAAAGAAACTCTGCCCATTGTTTCTCGCCGGCGCCCGGGATCGAACCCTGGACCACAGGATCACAAGTCCCGCGTGCTGTCCGCTCGGCCGGGAGAATATGGTAAATAAACTAAAGGGTTTGATGGGAAATGTTAGGGAATAGAGGTCTTTCTGTAGTGGTCTGCAGTCCTCTTGTTTTGTGTTTAACTTTCCTTCTTATTTTTAGTATTAAGGGGCGATGGCGCGACAGAGGCAGACGCCATCTTGGCCTGACGCTGAGCAACCAGGGGCCAGATTCACGAAGCTGTTACGCCAGCACTTACGAACCTGTACACCTTTCAGTTCAGGAATCAGTTCAGGAATCTGTACATCAGTTGATTGACGGTTGAGAGGCGGGACCAAAAAGCCAGAGCTCAACCCCCGCAAACACAACTAGGTGAGTACCTTGTCTCAATCAATGGCGGTTTTGTTTACAATTATTAAACAGTTAATGAGTTCCGAAGCACCAGGAGGCTGTTTATAACAATACCAACAGTTGATTGAGAAGTTTTCATGTTTGTAAACTGTTTAATAAATGTAACCAAAGCCGTCAAAGATTGTGGAATGATTTACACGTTCGTAAGTACTTGCGTAGCTGCTTCGTGAATCTGGCCCCAGCTGTTTGACCAGTCTTTATTTCCTAAGGGATTTCTTTGGCCGTTCAATCTGATAAGCCTTTGTAAAATAGTAACTGGTTTGCACGGAAGGGTAGAGTACACTAAACAGCCTTCTGGGCAGTATATTTAAGACCAGATTGATTGATTGATGAAGATTAAGCCACCCAAGAGATGGCACGGGCATGAATAGCCCGTAAGATAGTCCAGGTTTGTTTTAGATTTAGCTACTCAGAACGAAATGTCCATGTAGCACGGGCTATGGTGAGCCCGTAATGATAGTCCAGGCTTCCTAGGGGGTTTACACACGTGTATCACCGGTTGACAGGTGTGGTAGCTGTGTGCCCAGTTCCAGCTTTGGACTAAGAGCCCTAGGGGGGGCCCAGAGCAGGTTTGGGTGACGACTTTTATGTTGTTACCTTCAGAATGAAATTTGGTTGTAAGGAGTGAATTTATGCCATGTAAAATATTATATATATATATATATATATATATATATATATATATATATATATATATATATATATATATATATATATATATATATATATATATATAGTGTGTCTGATACATATAAATCTCACATATCTACTTGGCTGTTTTGACTTCTTTAATTCCCCTTGGCTCAAGTAAAAGCCTTTATTCCCTTAAACAACTTTAACAAATACACGACCACACCTATTGTGACATATGATGCCAGACGTAATGTACACAACGAATCGCTTCACCAGTCACTGATAGGCAAGTACTTTCATGTAAGCACCCCCCTCCCTTTTGCCCTAACCCAAGCCACCATCCACCACCATCACCACAATTCCTACCCCCTTCTTCACCACAATCCCTCCCCACCCCAACTTCCATCTGCTGCTTCTCCTCCCCCCGCCACCAACAGTCACAAAAGCAAGGGGTTGGGGGAACAGTGAGGGGATGGGGTACAAGGGGAGGGGGCAGAGGGGGAAGGAAAAGTGGTAGAGCGGGAAGGGGGGGAGATGGAGGGACTTTACGTCGCTCCGTTGGATTAAACGAAAACAAACTAATCAAGGTGCAGAAAGTTGAATTGGGTATCTTTTCAGCCGTTTGACAGAGCAGGAAATTTATTGGACACGATATGGGAGAGGGAAAGAGAAGCACCGAACGATGAGAGGATAGAGCAGGACAAAGGAGAGGCTGCAAGGGAAATGATGATGGCCAAGAAAGAGGAGAAAGGAGATTAAGGCGATGAAAAGACTAAGCAATTATCAAAAGTTTAGCCAACTAGCAAGAGACGGAAGATTATAGAACTAATGAACGAGGAAGAAAACTAAACTAAAAAAGAGGAACAACAAATGAAATAAAGCGGAGAGAAAAAACAAGAGTGAATATAGGGGAGGAAAAGAGAGAGAGAGAGAGAGGGGGGGGGGCAAGATGACGACGATTTACCTGTTATCGGTTTCGAGAGTTTCTAGTTCAGTAGAGATAGGCGTTCTCTGTTAAGTGGGGCCGCAGTGCCATCGGCGCTCTCTAGAGAGCGAGGTCCAAGAGCCAAATTGACGAAGCAGTTACGCAAGTACTTACGAACGTGAACATCTTTTCCCTCAATCTTTTACGGCTTCGGTTACATTTATTAAACAGTTCACAAGCATACTGTTGTTGTTGTTATAAACAGCCTCCTGGTGCTTCGGAGCTCAATAACTGTTTAATAATTATAAACAAAGCCGCCAAAGATTGAGAAAAGATGTACAGGTTCGTAAGTGCTTGCGTAACTGCTTCCTGAGGAGCAGAGGTACCATAGGTGCCTCTGAGGAGCAGAGGTGCCATAGGCACAATCAGAGAACACTGTATAAACATCAGGGGTCCTCTGCTGTTCAACGTCCTCCCAGCGACTATAAGAAATATTGCCGGAACAACCGTGGACATCTTCAAGAGGAAACTGGACTGTTTTCTAAGAGAAGTTCCGGATCAGCCGGGGTATGGTGGGTATGTGACCCTGCGGGCCTGCGGGCCGCTCCAAGCAACAGCCTGGTGGACCAAACTCTCACAAGTAGAGCCTGGCCTTGGGCCGGGCTTGGGGAGTAGAAGAACTCCCAGAACCCCATCATCCAGGTATGAATCTGGCCTCAGCTCTTTACACCCCCAACATATAAGTCTTTTCAAACTGACACATTTTCTAACTCTAGCGTTTAGACCTTCGAGCTAAGCGAGTTCTCGCATCTCGACCTTTGACTCAATAAGGAGTCCAAGGTCGACCTCTGATGCCGAGGGGAACCAGAGGCCAACTTCCCTAAAAATAAAAATAAAAAGTATTTCAGTGTTACAAACGAGCAACGGGTTATAATGAACAATGTTGACCAGACCACACACTATAAGGTGAAGGGACGACGACGTTCCGGTCCGTCCTGGACCATTCTCAAGTCGATCGTCTGCATATAACGAACTACTTCGCAATCTGTAAGTAACTGATTGGTGAGGTGTTCAACATGATGTTATACGAAGTGACACGAGAGAGAGAGTAGCTTGGGCTATCTCTACCCTCCAAGCACCAGACTCATTTACGGGCTATTCATGCCCGTGCCACTTCTTGGGTGACTTAATCTTCATCAAATCAAACTAGAGATGAAACGGATTAGGTATAATAAGCAGAGCACAAAAAAGGGGGAAGCGAAACAGCAGCACCAGCAGACGCGCCAATCGAATTTGGCGCAGCAAGCAGAGGACACAGCAGACAGTAGCATCAAACCCATTATACACTGGAGGCGTGGCGTAAGTAGCAGCTGCCTTGGATGAACAAGTAAACGCAGCTGGCGCCACCCGACACCCAACTAACACCAAGATTAACAAAAAGTTGTGAACAGGACGACTGAACGCGCTAAGTATCACTAATAAGTGTCAGCTTAGAGGTGGTGGATTAAGAAGGGGTTAGGAGGGGGGGGGGGAGGAGGAGGTAGGTGATTAGGTACTCGCCTAGTTGTACTCTCCTAATTGTGCTTACGGGGGTCGAGCTTCGGCTCTTTGGTCCCGCCTCTCAACCGTTACTACTGGTGGACAAATACCTGAGCTTGTTGAGCTCTCGGCTGGATGAGAAGGTAGGTGTTTAGAGGGGGGGGGTTGTAAAAGAGGGGTAGGTGTTGTGATTCCAGGAGGTGGATGAAGGGGGGGGGGAGCCTCTTGTTTAATGGCCTCTTGTACACAGAATATTCCCCCTGACGCTTGTAGAAATAATCCTCCCTACCCCACAGCCTAGTAATTCAAGTTAAAACGCGTCTAAGGAGATTAAAGCAGCTACAGCACATTTGGAAAGACTGAACGTGATGCTCTAGTTAGTTTATAGACATGATATAAATCCTCCCAAAGGTACAAGAGTGGAAATTTCTATCCAGCTATGAACCCGAGTGTGTTCAACACAACGGAACGTTCACTCCTGACAAAGGTGTCTGTGGTTGGGCTTTTAGCTCGCTAATCTCAGGACAGAATACAGAAGCAGACGAGGAGTCACAATAACGTGGCTGAAATATGTTAACCAGACCACACACTAGAAAGTGAAGGGACGACGACGTTTCGGTCCGTCCTGGACCATTCTCAAGTCGACTGTCTCATGACAGTATATGCGTGAGGTTGGAAGTTACACTTACCTTTGTAGTTTAAAAAGACTTACCTTTGTAGAATGTGTAAAATACATATTGTTCAGATGTCTAAGCTCTTTAGCCCCTATTACCTCTACAGCGTTAACACACTGACTCTTTTCTAAGGAAATTTTCTCTATTTCTAAGGAAATACGCCGCAGTTAATACGGACTCGACCAACTCGACGTATTAGTATTAAAAAACATCGTAATATTCACGTTTTCTATGCTATTATACAAGTTAACCGGACTGCTTGCTTTCATACGTTTATGCAAAATTTCAATTTTGATGAAGAGTTGAAAATTGAGAGAAAGTGAACCTCTAACGATATCCCGCAGGCCAACGGTAAATTATTTTTCAATATTAGATTTAATTCAGCCTATCCTACAAAAATGGGAGTAATTATTGGCGATTCCGAGCAAATAGTTAGTATCTGTACTGTTGGCCCACCAGAAAGTTGATAGGTATTATTGAATTTAGCCAAACCTAACTTCTGCTAGAGTGCATTAGGCCTATGATGTCTGTCTTAAGCCTAATACAGTCCATGTATGTGCATGTCTAGGAGGGGGAATTATCAGGGGGGGGAAAGCACCAAGCCATTACGACTATATAGCACTGGGAAGGGGTCAGGATAAGAATTTGGGATAAGACTTAAGGAATGGTCCCCCCAACCACTTGGATGGTCGGGGATTGAACGCCGACCTGCATGAAGCGAGACCCGTCGGTCTACCATCCAGCCCAAGTGGTTGGGCACCAGGCCTATGAGTATTTAAGTTCTGTTTTAGCTATATTTTTTATTTTCCGGACAAAAAATGAAAAAGATACAAAAAAGTTAACGTTTTGGTGGTACTTTCGACGAAATAGTTACTCTATGTACCGTAATTTCAGGACGATGGGGTGATTGGCGTGTACCTGATATTTGGCCTGTACCTGATATTTGGCGTGTACCTGATATTTGGCCTGTACCTGATATTTGGCCTGTACCTGATATTTGGCCTGTACCTGATATTTGGCCTGTACCTGATATTTGGCCTGTACCTGATATTCGCTTTAGCTTGAACTGACGCCTGATCTTTTCCCTGTTGTGGTAATTAACATTAAAACGTTATAACATGGTAATTATCGATTGTCACCTCTTTGATACGTCCGAAGGTGATGGTAGGCGTGAGGCGAGTGAAGGGTAAGGATAGGAGTGGTTAGGGTGAAGGGTGAGGATAGGAGTCATTAGGGGTGAAAGGAAAGCGATTAACACAAGGCTGGAACAAATTTTGGACAGCGAGGAAATAGGGAAATGGCTTCTCTCTCTCATTCTTCCCTCCCCCCTGTCTCCCACCAAAGCGAGGGGTCAGCAGCGATAATTACATTGTTGTGCACCTGTGCTTGAGTTACCAGAACAATTAACCACATGTATTTCATTCCATCTTCAGCCCCAACCATCCTCCCCCTCCTTCCCCTTCCCTAGCTTCCCTGATTCTCGTTTACCCTTGCCCCTCTGAACCTTGCCTCTTGCCCTCTAAACCTCGTCCCTTGGGATTCCCTGATACGGTGACTGGTACCCCTGCTCCTCTTGTCCCTGTATTGCCTGTTCCTCGTTCCCCAACCCGTTCTCGCACTTGCGTATAGTCAATATTGGCATATTTAATAAGTGCATATGTGACATACTAATTGATTGTAAATATTTTAGTTTACCTTGAAAAGCTTCATAGAAAACACCGACCTCACCTAACCACCTTAGTATGTTCCCCAGCCGTCACGTCCCTGGTCTCTTGCTTCCCTGTCTATGGCTGCCATGCTCCCTGGGGTGACCTGAAGAAGGACGCTCCGAAAAGAGGACATGTTTCCGTCATAAAAGGTTGTATCTGGCTTGGTTGAGCATAGGGCAAGTGAATGGAGGGATGGAAGCGGATTACCTGGAGAAAGCGCCAAGCCATTATGACTATATAGATTAAAGGAGGAGAGAAGAAGGATGAAAATGGAATAAGAAAGAATAATGACAGGAGCAAAACAAAAATTTTGGAGTAAAGAGTACGAGGGATGAGGTCAAGTTTAGCTGCCCGTTTCATCCACTTTATAAGCTTGATATAAAACAAATTACAGGTGTCCTCTTATTGGCATTAGTCCGGTAACCTTGAGGTTACCTTGAGGTGCTTCCGGGGCTTAGCGTCCCCGCGGCCCGGTCGTCGACCAGGCCTCCTGGTCGCCGGACTGATCAACCAGGCTGTTGGACGGGGCTGCTCGCAGCCTGACGTATGAGTCACAGCCTGGTTGATCAGGTATCCTTTGGAGTTGTGGTTATTACGGGCTCACCATAGCCCGTGCTACATGGACACTTCGTCCTGAGTAGCTAAATCTTTAACAACAACAACGGTTGTGGTGGCACCGTGGCCAGAGCCCAGGCTTGCACTCTGGTAAGCCACAGCAAGGAAATGCTCCCTCTGTGCAAAGCCAGACTCGTGGCGCTCAATTAGTGGCCGGACAAAAGGATTCAAGTTTCCACGTTCTGCCACCAAACATATTCCCTTATTCCGGATGTAGTTCTGGCGCTAATATGTCCATTAAGCTTTTCCGGAGAACGATGAAACGTATTTGTTTAGCCGAGGCGAGGTAGATGTCGGGTGGAACTAGAGAGGTGTGGCCAGGTGGGTATTAGGGCCAGGTGGAACTAGAAATGTGGCCAGGTGGAACTAGAAAGGACAGGGGAGACATCTCCTGTCCACGAGGCTAACCATAGCCCGTGCTTCTTGCCCCGCTCCTGTGCCAGGTAAGTTACGGGCTCACCATAGCCCGTGCTACTTCGAACTTGATCTGAGTAGCTGAATCTATAACAACAACAACAAAACTAGAAAGGCTAACCATAGCCCGTGCTTCTTGCCCCGCTCCTGTGCCAGGTAAGTTACGGGCTCACCATAGCCCGTGCTACTTGGAACTTGTTCCCAGTAGCTTAATCTATAAAAACAACAAACTAGAAAGGGGCTCAGGCGAGTATAGGACCAGATGGAACATTAACAAATAACGTGGTGGAAAAAAAAATTCCGCACCTCGCAAGCCACGAATACAACTCTCCAGCAAGTAGAACGAAAACTAGAGTTATTGTTTACTATAAACAGTAACAATAGATAAAGGTTATTAGGGCCGACATGAAGATTAAGCCACCCAAGAGGTGGCACGGGCATGAATAGCCCGTAAGTGGTGGCCCTTTTGAGCCATTACCAGTATCAAGAGCTGATACTGGAGATCTGTGGAGGCGCGACTGCACCCTGCGTGACGGGAGATGTCTCCCGGACCAAATGGTGACCAGATGGTGGACTTATTAGGGCCGGTGTTGGGGTTAAATCAAGAGCGAGACATTATTGCTAAAAATGAAGGACGCCTATTTAATTAATCGGGTAGCAGAGTATAGCAGCTGCAGAATCTATCGTACGAGTGATGGACACAGCAATGATCACTACCTACGAGATTGTGCCCGGATACGGCATTGGAAATCTGAGTAAAATATTAAATTCCAATGCGTTTTACTTAGGGGGAGGAACATTTTTCAAATATATAGACGAGGATAGACGTACTCTATCCTCCCTCGTTCCACATAGATAGACGTCCTTGTGGAACGATGATAAACGTTTGTATCCTTATCTGACCTTGAGGTTACCTTGAGGTGGTTTCGGGGCTCAGCGACCCCGCGGTCCGGTCGTCGACCTGGCTTCCTCATTGCTGGACTGGTCAACCAGGCTGTTGGACGCGGCTGCCGTCCAACAGCCTGGTTGTTGTGAGTGAGTATTACAAGTTTCCATCTCTTGGTTGTTGTGAGTAATTGCATTATAAGTGCGATTGGGGAACATCTCGTAAAGTGATGCGAGGATGTCTCTATCAGACTAGTTGGCTAGCAGCGTAACTACCCTCTGGGGGGGGGGGGGGTTCCTGACCTCCAGCATAACTAACCTGACAGCTGGGTGGACAGAGCTTTGGATTCGTAGTTCTGAGGTCCCGGGTTCGATCCCCGGTGGAGGCGGAGACAAATGGGCAAAATGTTTCTTTCACCCTGATGCCCTTGTTACCTAGTAGTAAATAGGTACCTGGGAGTTAGTCAGCTGCTACGGGCTAATTCCCTGGGGGGAGGGTGTAACAAAAAAGGAGGCCTGGTCGAGGACCGGGCCGCGGGGACGCTAAGCCCCGAAATCATCTCAAGATAACCTCAAGATAAGATAACCTGTGGGACCTTGTGTCCGGCTAGCTGGGTCTTATTTCCAACCTAAGTACACATTGTGGGTATACTGCTTGTTGTATATCCTTCAAGGATCTGCTCAGTACACATTGTGGGTATACCGCTTGTATATCCTTCAAGGATCTGCTCAGCCACGTGCCCGTCCCTCTATGGCCAGGTCAACAGTGGCCGCGACCCTCTATGACCGGGGCATACCTGGATCATACCTGGAGAGGGTTCTGAGAGTTGTTCTACTCCCTGAGCCCGGCCTGAGGCCAGGGGCAAAAGTGAACCCATTCCTCCATATTCGTCTTATTCTTTGCAAATCTTTATCTGTTGCAACATCTATAAAATGAAGAAAGAAAGCATTCAATAACGCACTACATCAAAGACTATTGAAAAAGTGGCGTCGCGTGGCCCTAATGGTACCAAGATGTTTGTCTTAGACGTCTGAGAGATTTGAGTAGTCCCCAAAGAAAACTTTTCCTAATGGCTGTACGGAAGAATCTTGTACAAGGGCCAGTAGTAAGACCGGTTTTATTCGTAATTTGCATATACAACACTGATAACGGGATATGTTGTAAATTATAAATAAAAAACACGATGAGTAGAGAGCGAATTCGCAATGTTACCCGAACGCCATCAATTGTAAACAGACTTAGACATCTTTGTAAATTCAATTAATCAGGTGCAAATGAATGCAAATGTTGATGCATGCAAAACAATTCGTATCGGAAACATTAATGAAATGGCAAGCAAATGGACCACACCAAAGGGTCAAGACCCAGCATGAGGAAATGTTCGATTAAATCCATTTGCGGCGCTAACAGAGTTACGGCACAACACAGGTGCTTATTTGGGTGGTTTTGTGTGTGGTGTGTGTGTGGTGTGTGTGTGTGTGTGTGTGTGTGTGTGTGTGTGTGTGTGTGTGTGTGTGTGTGTGTGTGTGTGTGTGTGTGTGTGTGTGTGTGTGTGTGTGTGTGTGTGTGTGTGTGTGTGTGTGTGTGTGTGTGTGTGTGTGTGTGTGTGTGTGTGTGTGTGTGTGTGTGTGTGTGTGTGTGTGTGTGTGTGTGTGTGTGTGTGTGTGTGTGTGTGTGTGTGTGTGTGTGTGTGTGTGTGTGTGTGTGTGTGTGTGTGTGTTTGTTTGTTTTGGGGTCCCTGGGCACTGGACGGAAGACGTCGCGGGGCACAACGAAAGGGACAGGACATGTGGGCACAGCAGCAGCCATAGAACACTCCCAATCACTTGACATGCTGGTAGGCACAAAGTTTGAGGTCCCTGGGTACAGTAGTGGGAATATAACGTCTGGATGTCCATAGAAACTGTAGTGGGTACTGGACAAGGGGGGGGGGGGGAAGAGACGATCCTAGACACATTGAAAATTTTTTATGACATGGGGGCACAGAGCACAGCGATAGGCCTAAGACTTCGGGTCGCGCGGAGTAGAGGGAACGAGCGAGGGCGCTGCCAGCCATCCTCCGCCAGTGAGATCATTAGCGAAGGGAAGGCGGTTGGAGAATTTCAATGGCACCTGGCAGGGATGCATTATTCAGCGGCACTCCTCAGGCACCAACTCCGATTTGATTAAGACTCGGACTTGCGGCCGTGACCGGCAAGGCAATGCAATTTGTAGATTGGGTGGGACCCTGGCAGGTTAGGAGAGGAATCCAGACCCGCCGCCGCCGCGGGTTCCCAGCGCGTTAAGCATATAAATGGTTAAGATGATACAAGGTGGCAATGATGGACCTGCCCCACCACGGTCCGGCCCGGCTCCCACTTCCTATTTCAACAACGCGGGAAGAGGACTAGTCCTGGAAACACAAACCGTAACTGTCTCTATTTTCCGCTTGTTACAACTTGTAATAAAGTTGTTACATCTTGGCTTAACGTGTTTATGACGTATTAGAACGCTGTTACAACTTGCTATATTGGTTGTTATAACTGGTTAGGTGTTAAAACTTGTTCGAACGTTGTACCAACGTCGTAGTTTCGGTGTGTGTTTGGCGGGAGCTGAAGGGAATTGAATGCTCAACTTGGTTGAAACGAGGTTCCTGGAATTTCTAGCTACCTTCAACTGTGTTATGTGGCTGTGTTAGAGGGTGCTAGAGGTGCCTAAAGATGCGAAACTGGTAGTTGGGTTTTGAAGGTCGACCTGTGTTTAGGGGTTTAGGGGGAGGGGGCGGTGGGTGTAGAGAGAAGTCTATGCAAACATTCTTTGAGGAACACTGGGCTGTCTGTGTTAATTTTGTGCATACGGGTTTACTCTCGTGGGAGTGTGGGAGTTGATACAGGTGTCTACGACATGAATGACTGATGAAAGCGACATGTTAACAATTCTTTTACAAAATATTCAAATTTTGTCAAATCGGAATAATTCAATTATGTCTTTTTGCAGCGAGAATGCTATTCATATTCACAGTAAGGGCGGCCATCTCTTAAGATTTATTATGGATAATTATACTTAAGGGTCAATAGTATTATCTAAAAGGGGAGCTCTGGGTATAAGTACTTATGATGGGATATTTAGCCAAGTAAAGGCGATGTTCGTGTGAAGTTGAGAAGTAAAATTATATTAAGGAATAAACAATGAAGCAAGAGCCACAGTAACCCATGGCACTCATTGGCACTCCTTGGCACTCATTGGCACTCCTCAAATTCATGCTCCTGGTAATTTTCCTGAACACCCCCCCCTAGTACCTCCCTGGGGGGGGGGGTCAAATACTATCTGGGGAAAGTACCAAGCCATTACGACTATATAGCACTTGGAAGGGATCAGGATAAGGATTTGGGATGGGACGGGGGGAAAGGAATGGTGCTCAACCTTTCCTTGGGATTCAAACCATTACTTCTCGAGGGAAATATCTCACCATTATGCTCACATTTGGGCAATACAGTACCTGGATTGTACCTGGGAAGGGTTCTGAGAGTTGGTCTACTTTTCAAGCTTCTGGAGAATAGTATACCTCATACTGTATAGTCCATCCACTTGGACTGGTCTGTATAATGGGGGTCTTGCATGGTCTGCGTTCGATGCCAAATGCTCCAAGTGGCTGAGCCCTCAAGGCCTGAGCACTCAAGGAGTGCCGGACCAACCGGGCTGTGGTGGATATGGTGGCCTGCGGGCCGCTCCAAGCAACAGCCTAGTGGATCAAACTCTCACAAGTCAAGCCTGGCCTCGGGCCGGGGCTTGGGGAGTAGAAGAACTCCCAGAACCCCATCAACCAGGTCAAGCAGGTGGCCCCATTTCTTCAATCTGTCTTCATAGCCCAGCTCCTTCCATGTGCTATATAGTCCCGGTGGCTTAGCCATTTCTCTTCATAATTACCTTACTGCACATGTACATAATTACATAATTACCTCGTACTGCACTTGTAGGCTTCTGGGATGTTCTTGTGTGTTGACTATACTAGTCAGATTGCCTGGTTCCATTTGTGCGAACTATACAAACGCCCGTTACTGAAAGTCGCTTCAGCTTTCAAGTCTTTGGGCGTTTCTTAGTTCATGTAAATATAAAGTAAAATGAATAAATCCACAAGGGGCCGTGACGAGGGATCGAACCTACGTCCGAGAGGATCCCAGACGCTGCCTTAATCCCTTGTGGATTTGTTCATTTGATGCATCACGCTATTGTGATTTCTGTGTGTTATAATATAAAAGTTTTAATTTAAAGCAATCGAAAATAAAATTATCTAATCGGAGAAGTCCTTTTGTACAATAAGACGTTATAATATTAAATACTTGTCGTAGTACTGTATATGTTATTTCTACAGTACACAAAATCAGTGGTAAAGCCACTTGTAATTAGATAATTGTGAGTGGTAATTGTAATATTTAAATCACCAGAACACATTTTGTTGGAATATTCCTGGCGATTTAGTAGTATAATTAGCAGACCTCTTAAGGTGATCAAGAGAACTTTTGTAAACACCTAAGAATCCCTGATCAACCAGGCTGTGACTCATACGTCACACTGCGAGAGACCTGATCAGAGACCGGGTCGAAGAGCCACATATCCCCGGAATCAACAATAGATACAGGAACTGATCAATATTCAATTTACTCATGCCGCGTACTTAATCAGGGATCAACAATGGTGCTCCTGTTGTTGACCAAACCACACACTAGAAAGTGAAGGGACGACGACGTTTCGACTCGAGAATGGTCCAGGATGGACCGAAACGTCGCCGTCCCTTCACTTTCTAGTGTGTAGTTTGGTCATTATATTTTAGCCACGTTATTGCGACTCCTCGTCTGCAATGGAGACCTTGTAATATACCTGAAGATCCAAGCTATTACCTGAAGTATAGCTAGAGTTGGGTCTGGGAGTAGGTTCTACTCCCTAACTGTCTCGGAGAGGCTGCAGGATCCAAGTAAATTCAGTAGAATTTCTGGTTGCAATTCTTTTACCATGTCGTAGCTCAGTCGATTAAGACAGCGTCTGGGATGCTCTCGGACGTAGGTTCGAATCCTGGTCACGGCCCTTGTGGATTTGTTCTACTCCCTAATTCCGATTTGGGGCCAGGCTCTCCACAGGTTGGACCAAGACAACTTGGTCCAACAGGCTGTTTAAAAGTAACACGCAGGACCCAAATGTAACTATAAATCAGTTAGTCTAATACTTCTTTAAGGAAAGTGTCGAATTTTCTCTTGCAACTTCTACTTTTGTAATGGCAATATTTCTTATGTTTACGTCCCCCGGGGACGCTAAGCCCTGAAATCATCTCAAGATAACCTCAAGAAGATATCGATTACGAACTACGATAAACGTTCAATCGTTTCCAAAGTCAGTGAAATAAAGTGCAGAGTGGTGATAATGATCGAGAAATAGGATTATTCACTTTACGGTCTAAAACACTTTTCAGTCTCGCCATTTTCACACCCTGACACTTATCTCTTGTCACCTCTCCTCACAGCACTTCGCCCAATCATCTCCCCTTCTTCTTGCCGGCACTTCTCGTTGGCATCTCTTTCGCACCACCTCTAATGTCTTTTCTCACTGCTAACTCTCCTCCCTGGCACTTCTCCTGTCACCTCTGCTACTTGGCACCCCTGCACGCAGAGCCACTCAACACCCGAAGTAGGGATTCACAACGTGCTCCAATATTTACACACTCCGGCGCCGTGTGTCGAGGAGCTAATGATGGTGTGGGGGCATCAGCTGGGGGGTCTGGGGAAGGGGGGAGGGGTTGAGAGGACTGGTGGTAACAGGGGAGGGGGGGGGGGAGGAAAAGGGGGGTTGAAGATGCTATCTTTTAGGGGGAATGGGAATAGTGGTATGGGGAAAGGTACTGGGCAGAGGAAGGAGAGGGAGAGATATGTTAGGTAGTGTTTATCAGAGTGATTAACTAGTGGGTTGAGTTGTGGTGGATGGGGGAAAGAGGGGTGGGGGTGAATGAGGGGTAGGGGGGAGAGGGGGGAGGGAGAGGGGGGTGGGGGCCAAAGGGGAGGGGAAGACGGGGAGGGGGAGACGGGGAGGGGGAGACGGGGAGGGAGAAGAGGGGTGAGGGTAGATAGTGGGTGTACAGTGGGTCATTGCAGTGTTGTGGCGAGGCAGTTGTGACAAATTGGTGTTCCTGGGATAGTGGTAGCGATGGTGGTTGATAAGGCGGAGTATTGGTGGTGGGCGGTGCAGGGTGGTGGTGGTTATATTGCCCCAAACGAGGCAATTCCTACTTATATCCATCCAAACTCACTCATACACATGTCCAACCTACGCTTGAAACAATCCATGGAGCCCCATGAGTTATAGACTCTCCCAAGACTTACAAAAGTGACTTAAAGTGTTTGACATTGTTCAGAGTAAAGCACCACACCTCTCTACTTCCTTAAGTTGACGGAAGAACCCAAGTTATATATTAAGATCTCGCCGAATGTTTCATTTGACTTACGAACAAACACACCCTCGTCACTCCTTCAAATTCCCCAAAAATGTTATATATTTGCGCATGTTTATATAAAAAAATGCATAGTTTTATTTACACAGTTTACAAAACCAGGCAGGTAAATGTATTCACCAAGTAGGTGTGTACTCACCTATTCATTTTGATGAGTATGTCGCCCCGGTTGATGTAGGCCTGGGTGTAATCGGCCCTCATGCTTATAGCCTGCCGGTAGAGGGCGTCCGCCTCCTCCAGGCGGGTCTCGTTCCTGGCTATGAGGTTCGCGAGGTTAAGGAAGACGTTGAGGTGATTGGGCGCTATCCTGGCCTGGTAGCTCTCTCCCGGCTTGGCCTTCGGCAGCAGCGACTTGGCCTGCAACCGACACAACGCTTACTACACACCTGTAGGTCCAGCAGGAGGGTAGAAAGAGCCCAATAGCTATTTCAATCCTCTTTGAGAGAGAGGAAGGTCCAAGGTCTTGGCCTTCCTCTTTGAGAGAGAGGAAGGTCCAAGGTCTTGGCCTTCCTCTTTGAGAGAGAGGAAGGTCTAAGGTCTTGACCTTGTAGGTCCAGCCGTCGCAACAGTAGCTTACTCTCTCATGTTCGACCGTAAGTGAACAAATCCACAAGGGCCGTGTCGAGGATTCGAACCTGCGTCCGGGAGCATCCCAGACACTGCCTTAATCGACTGAGCTACGACATAGCTCGGGTGTAGGGGGGGAGTTGTGTAAAATCCTGGTTTGTGCCTCGGAGAGGCTGCAGGATCCAGTAAATTCAGTAGAAGTTCGGTTTCAACTCTCTTTAACCATGTCGTAGCTCAGTCGATTAAGGCAGTGTCTGGGATGCTCCCGGACGCAGGTTCGAATCCTCGTCACGGCCCTTGTGGATTTGTTCATTTGATGCATCACGTTAGTGTGATCTCTGTGTGTAACGACCGTAAGTCTTGCCATAATAACGGGGAAATTCTCAGTCAAAATGAAATTAAAAGTAATGCAATGTACAAAAAATG
Source organism: Procambarus clarkii (assembly GCF_040958095.1). Lineage (NCBI taxonomy): Eukaryota > Metazoa > Arthropoda > Malacostraca > Decapoda > Cambaridae > Procambarus > Procambarus clarkii. Next base: position 38,863,980 of record NC_091169.1, read on the forward strand.
CCATTTGGCATTTTACATCAAACATAAAATTACATATCAACCATTAAGGCTGCGTCTGGGATGCTCTCGGACGTAGGTTCGAATCCTCGTCACGGCCCTTGTGGATTTGTACACATCAACCAGTTATCATACATTATTGCCAACTAGACCCTAATGGATGATTTTGTAGTTAATGATAAAACTGACGAGCTAACCAACATATAATATTTTCAACAGAGGAGTCCATTAGAATTTTCATCTCCAAAAGCAGCCCTGAGACCTGAAATACATCTAGACCCAATTCTTGGGTTTTTGAACCTAAACTCAAGTAAATTTACCGATAAATAGCATCATGACAATAGTACAGAGTGGAGAGATCCCGACAGAAAATGAGACACCAGTAGCCTCCGACTCAAGCGCCTGGTCGTATATCTAAATTATTGAATAATTCACTATTCAATTTATGCACTCAGGATGAGATTAACTTGCAAGAGGCGCCACATATTAATTGTTTAGCCAACAAGATGAGCAGTTATTTGCTACTGGGGTACTGGCTCGGGCACAGACCAGGCTACTGGGGTACTGGCTCGGGCACAGACCAGGCTACTGGGGTACTGGCTCGGGCACAGACCAGGCTACTGGGGTACTGGCTCGGGCACAGACCAGGCTACTGGGGTACTGGCTCGGGCACAGACCAGGCTACTGGGGTACTGGCTCGGGCACAGACCAGGCTACTGGGGTACTGGCTCGGGCACAGACCAGGCTACTGGGGTACTGGCTCGGGCACAGACCAGGCTACTGGGGTACTGGCTCGGGCACAGACCAGGCTACTGGGGTACTGGCTCGGGCACAGACCAGGCTACTGGGGTACTGGCTCGGGCACAGACCAGGCTACTGGGGTACTGGCTCGGGCACAGACCAGGCTACTGGGGTACTGGCTCGGGCACAGACCAGGCTACCCCAGTACTGGCTCGGGCACAGACCAGGCTACCCCAGTACTGGCTCGGGCACAGACCAGGCTACCCCAGTACTGGCTCGGGCACAGACCAGGCTACTGGGGTACTGGCTCGGGCACAGACCAGGCTACTGGGGTACTGGCTCGGGCACAGACCAGGCTACTGGGGTACTGGCTCGGGCACAGACCAGGCTACCCCAGTACTGGCTCGGGCACAGACCAGGCTACCCCAGTACTGGCTCGGGCACAGACCAGGCTACCCCAGTACTGGCTCGGGCACAGACCAGGCTACCCCAGTACTGGCTCGGGCACAGACCAGGCTACCCCAGTACTGGCTCGGGCACAGACCAGGCTACCCCAGTACTGGCTCGGGCACAGACCAGGCTACCCCAGTACTGGCTCGGGCACAGACCAGGCTACCCCAGTACTGGCTCGGGCACAGACCAGGCTACCCCAGTACTGGCTCGGGCACAGACCAGGCTACCCCAGTACTGGCTCGGGCACAGACCAGGCTACCCCAGTACTGGCTCGGGCACAGACCAGGCTACCCCAGTACTGGCTCGGGCACAGACCAGGCTACCCCAGTACTGGCTCGGGCACAGACCAGGCTACCCCAGTACTGGCTCGGGCACAGACCAGACTACCCCAGTACTGGCTCGGGCACAGACCAGGCTACCCCAGTACTGGCTCGGGCACAGACCAGGCTACCCCAGTACTGGCTCGGGCACAGACCAGGCTACCCCAGTACTGGCTCGGGCACAGACCAGGCTACCCCAGTACTGGCTCGGGCACAGACCAGGCTACCCCAGTACTGGCTCGGGCACAGACCAGGCTACCCCAGTACTGGCTCGGGCACAGACCAGGCTACCCCAGTACTGGCTCGGGCACAGACCAGGCTACCCCAGTACTGGCTCGGGCACAGACCAGGCTACCCCAGTACTGGCTCGGGCACAGACCAGGCTACCCCAGTACTGGCTCGGGCACAGACCAGGCTACCCCAGTACTGGCTCGGGCACAGACCAGGCTACCCCAGTACTGGCTCGGGCACAGACCAGGCTACCCCAGTACTGGCTCGGGCACAGACCAGGCTACCCCAGTACTGGCTCGGGCACAGACAACGCTACTGGGGTACAGGCTCAGGCACAGACCAGGCTACTGGGGTACTGACTCGGGCACAGACCAGGCTACTGGGGTACTGGCTCGGCCACAGACCAGGCTACTGGGGTACTGACTCGACCACAGACCAGGCTACTGGGGTACTGACTCGACCACAGACCAGGCTACTGGGGGTACGGGCTCTGCCACAGACCAGGCTACTGGGGTACAGGCTCGGCCACAGACCAGGCTACTGGGGTACAGGCTCGGCCACAGACCAGGCTACTGGGGTACAGGCTCGGCCACAGACCAGGCTACCCCCAGTACAGGCTCGGCCACAGACCAGACTCCCCCCAGTACAGGCTCGGCCACAGACCAGGCTACCCCCAGTACAGGCTCGGCCACAGACCAGGCTACCTCCCAGTACAGGCTCGGCCACAGACCAGGCTACCCCCAGTACAAGCTCGGCCACAGACCAGGCTACCCCAGTACAGGCTCGGCCACAGACGAGACTACCCCCAGCACAGGCTCGGCCACAGACTAGGCTACCCCAGTACAGGCTCGGCCACAGACCAGACTACCCCCAGCACAGGCTCGGCCACAGACTAGGCTACCCCCAGTACTGGCTCAGCCACAGACTAGGCTACCCCAGTACTGGCTCAGCCACAGACAAGACTACCCCCAGTACAGGCTCAGCCACAGACCAGACTACCCCCAGTACAGGCTCGGCCACAGACTAGGCTACCCCCAGTACTGGCTCAGCCACAGACTAGGCTACCCCAGTACTGGCTCAGCCACAGACAAGACTAACCCTGTACTTCACTAACGATCTAAACCCCTCTCACCTTGAGGTATGCCTGTTCGGCATCTGAGAAAAGTTTAAGATTGTTGTAGGTTCTGCCCACGTTGATGTGGGCCCCAATGTCGTCCTCCTGTACGGTGACGGCGGCTTGGAAGTACTTGAGGGCCTCGGCGAAGCGCCCTTGGGACTCGAGTGCGTGGCCCACGTTGTTGAAGAGCTTGGCGTTCCTCTGGTTCACCTGCATAGGGAGATGAACATATGAACGAAAGTCTTAATCACAAGTTGTTAGTGTATGGCTCCAGTAGGAAGGAACACACACACTTTCAAGATTCTGATAAACACTCAAAAGATTCTACAGTTGCTTATAAAAAATTTACTGCAAAATTGTAAGAATTAAGTTCGATAAGTTGAATATTTAAAAATAAAATTACAGGCAAATCTTTTACAACCATTAAGAATGGTGTTCGACAAAAGGAACTACTAAGATTTTTGACCATCAGTAACATACAATATTGATGGATAAATTAATTATTATATTTGTGTTCACATTAAGCAAAAAGTAATAAAGGAAGTTCAGTAGAACTTCTGGTTGTGATACTTGTTAGTAGAACCAGGCAGCAGTAGGGCTGGGCGACGCTGTAGAACACAGGACGAACCGCAAGAACGAACCCCAAGAACGAACCCCAAGAACGAACCCCAGGAACGAACCCCAAGAACGAACCCCAGGAACGAACCCCAGGAACAAACCGCAAGAACGAGCCGCGAGAACGAGCCGCGAGAACGAGCCGCGAGAACGAGCCGCGAGAACGAGCCGCGAGAACGAGCCGCGAGAACGAGCCGCGAGAACGAGCCGCGAGAACGAGCCGCGAGAACGAGCCGCGAGAACGAACCCCAAGAACGAACCCCAAGAACGAACCGCAAGAACGAACCCCAGGAACAAACCGCAAGAACGAACCGCAAGAACGAACCGCGAGAACGAGCCGCGAGAACGAGCCGCGAGAACGAACCCCAAGAACGAACCCCAAGAACGAACCCCAAGAACGAACCGCAAGAACGAACCCCAAGAACGAACCCCAAGAACGAACCCCAAGAACGAACCCCAAGAACGAACCCCAAGAACGAACCCCAAGAACGAACCCCAAGAACGAACCCCAAGAACGAACCCCAAGAACGAACCCCAAGAACGAACCCCAAGAACGAACCCCAAGAACGAACCGCAAGAACGAACCGCGCGGACACAGGGGGGGGGGGGGAGGGGGGGACAGGTGAATAGGGAGGAGGAGGATACATCACCAATGATGCAAGAGAGCCAATCAATTGGGAGTTTTTTCCAGGTGTCAAGCCTGGAACCTCTCTATACCACGCTCTCCTCGCGTGAAATAAAAGTCTCTGGAGTTCTTTTGAGTTCGGCGATTTCTTTGCTTCTCATAATTTAAAACCTTTTAGTGCTTTTTGTTTTTCCTTATCTCTCTCTCTTTCGACCCGCTCTGCGGCTTTTGTTCCAAGACTCACAAAACGAAGATCATTTTTCTTACGTTAATGGGACTTGGGGGAAGACTAATGATTTTGACTTTTTTATTGTGATCTGTATGACTAAAGTTGATTAAATTAAGTGCTCTTCCTTGGAATTGAGGATGAGTAGGGAAGGGGGTGTTGAGGGTGGGTGGAGAGGGGGAGAGGGAGGAGGAAGGGGGGGAGAAACACAGAGAGAGAGAGAAACAAAGAGAGAGAGAGAGAAACAGAGAGAGAGGGGGGGTGGGGAGGGGGGGGAAGGGAATGGAAGAAGAAAGATATTCCAGCATTTCCAGTGCCTTGTGCTTCAGTGTTTGGTCGCCATATTTGTGGAGGGATATTCAGGAATGTAGGCAATATGAGCGATAATTATGTTGATATCTGGAGTGAGACGCATACCGCATCAAGCCTTTCTTTAGCAGCCAAGTCTATTCAGACATCAAAGCTGAATAATAAAAGGCTACATGATACAAGTATTCAGCTTCACAGGTCAAAGGAATCTTGCTTCCAGAATACAGACTTTAATTTTACACAGACGTCACGCGTGATGTCTTAAATAAGTGTAACCAAACGATTTTTACTCCAACGAACCACGACACTTTCCTCTTAGTCGTGTGGTATAGACTAAGCAACAGAGTAATACCGTATACATGGATAGTAATACCGAGATAATACTGTACCGTGTATAGAATTCGATAAGAGTAATGTTTATTGTAATACTGAGAAGTTCACCGAAAAATTACTTGACAAAAAAGAATATAAGTATTCCCCCCCCCACCCCCCCCCCCCCACCCCCCCCCACCCCCTCCGCGTGTATCATTGTATTGTAGTATGTTTTTCATAAAATGTTTGTTTCTTGTATTCTTGATTAAAGACCTCGTTTGAATAGTTTCTTTTTCTTGTTTGACTTTGTACAATTAATAACTAAATCCTGACGAAATGTTTTACGGTCATCTATATTGTAAGTCGGTTTATATTGCATGATTCAGGTTTATCGCATATAAAGTTATAGTACAAAGGGCTGCGATATTGAAAATGCTGCGGAGGCAATATCGGCTGTGTGACATATGTCGCTGGGAGTGGAAGATAGGTCGTTGAAATATTATTTAACGGCGCAAGACGATGTGATGGTGACTAGTCTATCACCACCCTCATCACTGTCACCATATAGCTACACTATTCGTCCTCAACACCACAATCACCGCCATATTGCTCCCCTTAATCTACACCTTCAAATATTGTTACTTCTCCTGCCTGGGACCCCCGAACACGACCATTCTGAGGAACAACTCCCCCAGAAATCTTGCAGATACGTTGACCAGACCACACACTAGAAAGTGAAGGGAAGACGACATTTCGGTCCGTACAGGACCATTCTCATGTCGCTTGTCGACTTGAGAATGGTCCAGCACAGAAATCTGTGCCCTGTACTTGCAACCGTTTCGACAGGCTCGAACGCAGGTCTATCCGGATTAAGAACATGTTCTGTTCGACTAGGCCACGATTCTCAAGACGAACAATCGACTTGAGAATGGTCCAGGACGGACCGAAACGTCGTCATCCCTTCACTTTCTAGTGTGTGGTTTGGTCAACACATTTCAGCCACGTTATTGTGACTCCTCGTCTTGCTGATACCAATAGTGAGTCTTACCTTGAGTCCGGCGGTGAAGATTGTGTACTCATCTCGCCAATCCGCGTTGCGAACGTGAGTCTTGACGGCGTGGACAGCCAGCAGCCCCAACAACGCCACCCACACGTACTTTTTGTGATGTCTGCAGGAGAAGAAAGACACCATATTAGAATATCAATCGACTTGAGAATGGTCCAGGACGGACCGAAAAGTCGTCGTCGTCCCTTCACCTTCTAGTGTGTGGTCTGGTCAACATACTTTAGCCACGTTATTGTGACTCATCGCCTGCAAACCATATTAGACTTGCTTCTGCCGTCTTGAAGAGGTTTAACATTAGAACAAATCCACAAGGGCCGTGACGAGAGTTCGAACCTACGTCCCAGAGGATCCCAGACGCTGCCTTAATCGACTGAGCTATGACTTGTTCATTTGATGCATCAAACTATTGTGATTTCTGTGTGTAATATTGTTTAACATTGTTTTGAACAGCAGAGTAAAAACAGTAACTTAGCCAATTTGTTTTTTTCGTCGATTTTTTTTTGGTACTAAATTCTATAATATTTTGAAGACAAAACTCAATTGACTGAGGACCAATTATTTCATCTCCACTGACTTGTAATTGACATATAATTATATATTATATGGCAACCCAAGCCAATGACCATCCATTAACAGGTTCAAACAAAGCGGTTTAAACAATTCATTTGTAACTGTCTGTATTCAGGTTGGAACGGTGGGTACAATGAGACTTAGCCCGATTACCCTCACCCGTTGGATCCGAGCCTTGGGCTGTGTGAACAATGACCCCCCCCCCCCCCCTCCTGTTCCCTGTTGATTGTCCCTGTTAACAGGACATGATCTTTTGTCCTATTTCTCCCCTAGGCCTTCAAATTTGTCCCATTCTTCTGCTAGTGGGAATTACTTCAGACAAACCTTCACCTCTCTTCCCCTCCACCCCCCTCCCCACACACACATTTAAAAACTGGTATGACGACTGATAACTGGGAAGGCAGAGCCGAAGAGCTGAAGTTTGGCCCTGCAAACTCTTTGATAACACACACACACACACACACACACACACACACACACACACACACACACACACACACACACACACACACACAATACATCTGATATGACGAAATTGCTGCAGTTTTAGTAGACCTTAAATTTGAGTAGATGGATGCTCTCGGACGTAGGTTCGAATCCTCGTTACGGCCCCCTGTGGATTTGTTCTTTAGAAGACGGCCTTTAGTAGACGGTATGTCTGGAGTAGACACAGTCTCTATCGTAATTTATATAATACTGTGAAACAAAAATTGGTGGACACCAGTGCACAGTAATCTTGCTGTGCCAAGTGCTCACTTCTGCACAGTTATCGTCTGGATCTGTGCCGAGGCCTCAGCGCTGCACAGTCCTCGCCCCGATACGTCACAGGAGCTCAGCGTCGACAGCCATTATCTTCATCTGTCACAAAGGCTCAGTGCTTCACTGCTATGCTCCGGAGCTCCCACAAAAAGAGTCATGAATTTAAACAGGAAAGGAAGGCGTTACGGAATATGGCTCCTGTAAGTGATCAACTCATGCTTGAGCTGAAGGTCTTCCTTACAGCAATTTGGCTGTACGTCAACACAGCACCGTTCCTGTGCCAGGTAAGTTACGGGCTCACCATAGCCCGTGCTACTTGGAACTTGTTCCGAGTAGCTGAATCTATAACAACAACAACAACTACGGCTGTTCAGTTCCCTCTTGTGTGTCCTCATAAGTGCTGGTTTCAGACCAATTAAACACATTGTATCCAACGTGTCAATTCCTTTAAGTATCTCGTATTTTGTTATCATGTCCCCTCTCTCTACTTTCAAGGATTACGAGATAAAGCTCTTTCACCAGGATCAAAGGGCTTAATCTCTTAACCTTTAAAAAATAAAAATCCTGAAATGCTTGAAAAGATGCTAGTCTCTCCTTTCTTCTCTACTACTATCCACCTCCGTTGTTTTAGATTCAGCTACTCGGAACAAAAAGTTCCAAGTAGCACGGGCTATGGTGAGCCCGTAGTGGACTTACCTGGCACAGGAGCTGGGCAAATAGCACGGGCTATGGTGAGTCCGTTGTGGACTTACCTGGCACAGGAGCGGGGCTGAAACTTACCCTTTCTTCTCTACTACTATCCACCTTCCCTCACCCGTCCCTTTATCACATTAAACCGTCCCCCTCACTTCTCCAAGTGTCCCCTCGCTGTTTACCGAGTGAGGTGACTGTGTTTAAGGACCGGCTTAATCAGACGCGCGGCGTGAAGTCCAAAGAACTATTTGTCAGGAGTTAATATGTCGACGACCACCGAGAAGCTGGTCCAGGAACCTCGGAAAGGGGTAGGACACCGTCTAGAGGGGGGTCTAGAGGGGAGGAAACGGTCTAGAGGGGGTCTAGAGGGGTTCTAGAGGGGAGGACACGGTCTAGAGGGTAGGACACGCTCTAGAGGGAGTCTAGAGGGGAGAACACGGTCTAGAGGATGTCTAGAGGGGAAGGACTTAGAAGGACAGTATGTGGAAAGGCCTGAAAAGGGAGGGGGAGTGAAGGGTCATGATCTACGGCTGAGAATAGGTCAAGAAATATACGTGATCCAGCCATTAGGTAAAGGTGAACAAGCCTTGTATACCACTCGTCTCCGGTGGACTGTTAATATCAAGTCTGTCTCGCAAGATAGAATACCACGCCATGACGTAGTTTACACCATCACAGGTACTGAACGACGCAGTTTACACCACTACAGGTACTGAACGACGCAGTTTACACCACTACAGGTACTGAACGACGCAGTTTACACCACTACAGGTACTGAACGACGCAGTTTACACCACCACAGGGACTGAACGACGCGGCTTACACCACCACAGGGAACTGAACGACGCAGTTTACACCACAGGTACTAAACGACGCAGTTTACACCACCACAGGGACTGAACGACGCAGTTTACACCACCACAGGGAACTGAACGACGCAGTTTACACCACAGGGAACTGAACGACGCAGCTCTCACCACCACAGGGTATAACTGAACGACGCAGCTCACACCACCACAGGGTATAACTGAACGACGCAGCTCACACCACCACAGGGAACTGAACGCCGCAGCTCACACCACCACAGGGTATAACTGAACGACGCAGCTCACACCACCACAGGGTATAACTGAACCAACTCTGAACACACTCGGGGCATAAACTTTCGGAAGAGTTTTATTCTGAAAGTGTGTATACTCGCTACAGTAACTGGCAAGCCCGTAAAGTTACTGAAAATTGTTATTTGCTTTGTAAGGCGCAGACCGGGATGGTCAGCCTGGAAATTTTAATATCCACGAGGAAGGCAGAACAGTGAAAGGAGGTTTAGAAGGAACAGGAGGAGGAGGATTGGAAGGAGGAAATAGAAGAAAAAGCAAGAGGATGGGAAAGATGAAACGGCTGGTATGAAATGAAAGAAACAAATGGCGATCGATGAGTTGGATATTACAAGGTGTTTGTTGTGTGTGTGTGTGTGTGTGTGTGTGTGTGTGTGTGTGTGTGTGTGTGTGTGTGTGTGTGTGTGTGTGTGTGAGAGGGTGTGGACGCGTGTCCTCGCCTCGTCCTCCTACTCTTGCTACTCTCCCTCTTCCTGTATCCTCTTCTCCTGCTCCTACTCTTTTTCCACTATCGCCATTAATAATTGCTGTCACGCGAGATACAACGCCGACTCTGCTTTCTTTTTCGGGAGGTGGAGGATGGTCTGTCTCTTCAGAGAGGGGGGGGGGGTAGGAGACTACCTCCTCTTCGGAGAGGGGGGGAAGAGGGGGGGGTTAGTAGACTACCCACTCTTCAGAAAGGTACGGGGGGAGGGGGGGATGACCTGCACTGAAATAGGTGAGAGAATACCTAACAGAATGGCGGTAGAGTGTCACAGTGAGAGACGAGAAATACAAAATATTATCATCAGGTACCTTATCTCTGTCAAATGCTTGACCAATATTGAACTGAAAGTTCAATACTTTTAAAGTTTCTGTGTTCAGAAATATATAAACACAACTGTACTTTTATGTACAAGTGTTTTGGTTAAGTTTCTAGACAAATATACATGAAGTAATGTCAGGTCTATATGGCTTGTGGAACTAAATCTCCACCGAGATTTAACAACGCAGTTATTAAACACATTGGACAGTCCTACTGCAGATTAAGTGTCAAACTCATCCACCACTTAAGAACACTTAGTGGGCCAGTCAGAGGCTTAGGGCCCGCGCACGATTACCCCCGATAATAATTTAGAATTAACTACACAATTTTCTACTGAGGCTGCTGGCTTAAGCATCCTTTAGCAACAGAAGATGCTCACGATCTGTGGATGAAAGACACTATGAGACCAGCGCTGCAGAGTCTATGCAATGAATTGAGATAAATATATAAATATATATATATATATATATATATATATATATATATATATATATATATATATATATATATATATTTATATATGTTTGCAAGTGGGGAGGGGGGGGGGTGACTGGAAAGAGGTGGATAATCCTGCACTACTGTGGACCTATTATATATAATATATTACCAAAGTTGAGTTAGTGATTCTAGTTCGATTCTTCTCATATAGTTCTTCGAATATTCTTAAGTTTTATTGTACATAAGAACACAAGAGGGCGTGCTTGAGGGCACGAGCAGGGGGGGAGGCGTGCTTAAGAGCACGAGCAGGGGGGCGTGCTTGAGGGCAGGAGCAGGGGGGGCGAGACCGTAGCCAACGCAGAGTGCAGTCCAATTACATGCAAGAGATCTGTCCTCTAGTCTTGCTCGCATCAAAGAGCACCGACTGCCTCTACAGGGCAATCAACACACAGGATCAAAGGCCACTTCCTTCCTGGCGGTGAAATCACGCCTCGAGGGGCAATTGACTCCTGCTGTGGTAGCAGACCCCTGTGATGGTGGACTATTGTGGTGGCGCTACTGTACGGGGGGTATTGTAGGGGTGATGGTAGACTATGATGCGATACACTCCAGGACGTGAATATGGAAAACTGCAGCAGTAATCCCAGGACTGGAACTGGGAATTGTTACTACAGCACCATCAGGCGATAGCTTCGTCACACACACACACACACACACACACACACACACACACACACACACACACACACACACACACACACACACTCTCCCCTCACATACACAACCCCCTCCCCCACACACACCCACAAACCCCTCCCCCACACACACCCACACAACCTCCTCCACACACACACACACACACACACACACACACACACACACACACACACACACACACACACACACACACACACACACACACACCCCCTACCCCCTCCCCTCCACACACACACACAAACCCCCTCCCCCCCTCCCCACACACACACACAAACACACACGTCTCATCAAAACAAACCAAGTAGCTCTGAAAACAATAACAAGACCCCCCTAAAACATCATTATAAAACCATTCAACAATTTTTTTTCTCTCCCAAACTCCGTCTGTGTGAACCAACGCATTAAAATCCTTAATTACATCCTCAAGATGGAAGAGGAGGCGGCGGCGAAGAAGCTGAGCATACCTCACCAAGGTCCACAACACGAAGCAAGAATACACCAGAAGGAAGGTTGAAGGACCCAAAGGGTTTTGTCTATGTTTGTATGACTTGGGGGGGAGATGGGACGAGGAGGAGGCTTTGCCTGACCACTGGAACAATTGACGCTATGCTTAGATATGTCCGTCAGGAGGCCAGGAGGCAAAACAAGGAGGGGAGGGAGGGAAAAGATTCAGCAAGATGTAAATGGACAAGTTGCATGTCAAAGGTGTCGCTCTTGCTCACAAACCCAAAGTCAATTTACAGAGACAACAAGCCCCCTTTCCCCCGCCCCCCTGCCTCTCCCAAGCACCCGCAATAACAGCACAATTTTCTCCGCGGCGCAAAGTTTCTATTGTTGCTCGGAGCTGGGGGGGTTTTTTGGTTGCTGTCTCACTAGCAACGCTATTATCACCGCTCAACCACCATCATCACTATCATTATCACCGCTACCAACACTGGTCACCATCTTCGTTACCACGAGCACTATTCTTGACACCACCAATACCACCTGTACCACTACAATTACCTCACGTCACAAACGCCCCACAACTCCCTAGGATTTTATCTTAGTTTTGTCTTAAATATCTTTACGAAAGGCATTAGGACATTTTTAAGACATTGTTAGTTATTTATAATAATCCATTTTACACTCCACCTGCCCCCACACCCACACCTGCGAACTCCGCCCTCACCACCCACCTCCTCACATCACTACTTATGATGTGACCAAAAAAATCGCGTTTACTCAAGTTTATGCAGCTACTCAAGCCATCTCTCATAATGCCTTTGCCCAGTGAGTGTGTCTTCATTCTCACCGTACCCTTGAGTGCTACTGAGAGACAGAGACAGAAGGAACTGGGAGGGAGAGGCGCCCCCAGGGAGAAGTGACGCAAGGGATTCTACGATACGTTGTGAATACGGTAACAGCAGAACTCTGAGAGGTACACACACACTAAAAGATTCTGTTGTCAAGACTAGATGGATGTTCGTAGTTTGTAACACTCTACGCTAACTTTAGTACTAGTAATCACCCTAATTCACCCTTGTAACCCTCACTCGGGATCTAGTTGTCAACTTCTCTCGCTACTCGTCAAGCCCTCTAGGCCTACCCACATGCATAACCCAATAATGCTATAAATGATCCACATTACACGAAGTCAAATGGCATTATCCTCAGTCACCCAAATTCTCCCCTAGGCCCTTCCCTGTTGCTTAACAAGTTAATTGATCCGAGGCACTGGCACCCCAGAGGCACTGCGGTGCCAGTGTCTTGAAAACAGAGAATTGGAGGCACCCACACGCCTGCCTGCCCAGCTACATGAGAACAGGGACTGTAATGAAAGCTGCAACTTAGGTTACAAAATATTTATTTTATAATCACACATCCCAGGTGAGATTATCCAATTCCCAGTACTTTGTCCACAATCTCTTTACCAATCTTTCTAAGAGATTGTGGGATTGTTATCTCTTTCTAAGAGATAACACCCAGGTGAGATTATCCAATTCCCAGTACTTTGTCCACAATCTCTTTACCAATCTTTCTTTGTGCAGCTTTATAAATTGTTAAACAAATCTTTATACCGACAGAATACATGATGGCTGCTATACACCAATTACTCATATTGGGTAAAAAAACATTATATATATATACACCACCATCACAGGATTCCTAGTCCACATTAAAGATTATAATATTCATGTATAATGAACTTTTCATATATAATGTATAGCATGTACAGTATAGTAAAGACACAGGGTGACAACATATATGAAGCCAGCACAAAAGAATTACAGATACTGAAGAACTATTGGCCCGTACCAGGCAGATACTATTTATATCCACCCAAACTCTTTGATATGTCTAACCTACGCTTGAAACAATCCACCGATCCTACGTTAATTATGTTACCCGTTAATTGGTTGCATAACTTGACACCCCGTTTCCTAACCAGGTCTTTCCTGAATCGAAACAACGATAATCTGGAGAAATTTAGAGTTCTGGTTTGTATTGATATATTTAAAACATTGTACACACACCAAAGTCATATCTGTTAACTTTGCCAAATGCTTTCGCGATTATAATTGTCATTACGCCCTATAATCTTACTCTTAAAGCCTTGTCGATAAGTTGTTTCAATGCATATATGTGATCTTATCTTGAGGTTATCTTGAGATGATTTCGGGGCTTTAGTGTCCCCGCGGCCCGGTCCTCGACCACGCCTCCACCCACAGGAAGCAGCCCGTGACAGCTGACTAACACCCAGGTACCTATTTTACTGCTAGGTAACAGGGGCATAGGGTGAAAGAAACTTCCCATTGTTTCTCGCCGGCGCCCGGGATCGAACCCGGGACCACAGGATCACAAGCCCAGTGTGCTGTCCACTCAGCCAACCGGCTCCCCATACATACCTTCATACCAGGTATGTGATCAACATACCTTCATACCAGGTATGTGATCAACACACCTTCATACCAGGTATGTAATCAACACACCTTCATACCAGGTATGTAATCAACACACCTTCATACCAGGTATGTGATCAACACACCTTCATACCAGGTATGTAATCAACACACCTTCATACCAGGTATGTAATCAACACACCTTCATACCAGGTATGTAATCAACACACCTTCCACATATCATGCCTTGTCCATCACCGATGAATCTCTTCGTCAATTTTCCGTACTCGTCCTATCACACTCCTCACACGTCCTCGTCCTATCAAGATAACCTCAAGATAACCTCATGCTATACATTGAGTAAATACATGCTACTCAATCTTTCACAGTCGGCACATCTACATTTATCTTGATAGTGGCCCAATCATTGCCATTTTCTAATCCTCTGCCACATCCCTTCTGATATCCTCCACTATTACACATCTTCTGGCACATTATTTGCACCCACTCCATTCCATTTTCTCTACAACATTTAGTCATTTTTTCACATTAAAATATGCAGCTTTCCCAGACGTGAGTTTCTTCACTGATGTTTTCCCCTACACCGGAGATGTATCGACTGGCGTACTATCGAATCGTGTTCACATTAACGCTTCTCATCACATTCGTTCGACATTTAAAGAGTAACTTTGCATCTATTCCAATCTCTTAATTCATTTTCCATTCTGCTATGTCTAATATTTATCCCTACCAGGCACCCTGGTAGGAGGGGACCGGTCGACCGAACGGACAGCACAGTGGACTTGTGATCCTGTGGTCCCGTGTTCGATCCCGGGCGCCGGCGAGAAACAATGGGCAGAGTTTCTTTCACCCTATGCCCCTGTTACCTAGCAGTAAAATAGGTACCTGGGTGTTAGTCAGCTGTCACGGGCTGCTTCCTGGGGGTGGAGGCCTGGTCGAGGACCGGGCCGCGGGGACACTAAAGCCCCGAAATCATCTCAAGATAACCTCAAGATAACCCTGTTCCACTTATGTTCAGAAGAACTTGGTTTCATCTTTAATTTTGTGCGTCTCCCCTCATTCGCTTTTTGGTTTGTCTCTTTAACTAATCTTTATTTGCCTTTACTCTTATTTTAGTCTGTTTCTTGCCCCTGTCGTCTATTCTATCTCAACAAAATCACTAATTTCGCTGCACACAGAAATCACAATTGTGTGATGCGTCAAATGAACAAATCCACAAGGGTTCCATGTCGTAGCTCAGTCGATTAAGGCAGCGTCTGGGATGCTCTCTGACGCAGGTTCGAATACTCGTCACAGCCCTTGTGAAATTGTTCACTAATTTCGTCCTCGTCAACTGCTCTTGTCCTCCCCATTTCACGAAGCATAATTAACCGATAAGACAAGAATTTGACTATGGATTTTTTTGTTTTTGTAATTCAATTTATTAGTTTAGAGGCGACTGACGTAGTCTTTCTATTCCGAGCGAATTATGTAATTTTTAGATTGTGTTCTGCAACAGAAAACGGCGAATCTGTTTGATTGTTTCAAGCGTAGGTTAGTGATATGCATGAGTTTGGCTGGATGTAAATAGCTAATGCTTCGTATGGGCCAACAGACCTTCTGCAGGTGCCTTTAAGTGCTACTAGATCAGTACAATGAAAATGGTAACGGGAATTAACATTCATTCACAACGTCGTCGTCGTTGTTATAGATTTAGCTCCTCAGAACGAAATGTCCATGTAGCACGGGCTATGGTGAGCCCGTAATTGAGTTCGGTTATTCGCAATAACCTTGTTACTGTGATATTTGGGTCAAAGTCACGACGTCGAAATTAGGTATTCTTTATAGTAAGTAAGGCTCTTGGCCCCTTGCTCGTGGCATTTGTCAGCCTCTTGCGGGGGTCAAGCGACTCTGTCGGTATTATGTCCGTAGTCAGATGGGACTAGAGATCAGCAGGCGATGAGTCACAATAACGTGGCTAAAGTATGTTGACCAGACCACACACTAGAAGGTGAAGGGACGACGACTGCATGTAATACGTGCTGCTTTATATATATAAAAAAGATACGATTCCAATTACCACGAGAAGAAAATTAATCAGCGCTTCCTTGAGCTTTATTTATTAATCTGGAGACCACCTCGACCTCCACCTCAGAGCCCGGAGGTGGAGGTCGAGCACCTGGCTCTTCCCGCCCTTCAGAGGCCGGCTGTGTTGGGTTTGTTTACAAAGCAGCGATGAGAAAGAAAAAAAATTGGTTTGATTGGAGAGTTTACTAACATAGGCGATTCTTTTCAGACAAAATGATATCATCCCCCTCACCAGGTATAAACTCCAGCCACTCAAGGGTAAACATCCTTCACCCCCCCCTCCTCTCCCCCAAGCCTTACAGTCGGTCAGGTGAAGTCACAGTGAGAGGTTGTGTTAACCGGAGCTCCTGAGTGTTGTTATAGCAATATGGAAGTTGTAGTGAAGGACCTGGTGACTCTAGTGGGAGCCCTGAGGACAGAGTTGGACTCTCTGCGGGAGGAGGTGCGTCAGCTTAAAAAACAACGAGAAGTAACGAAGGAGGAGACCAGCAGTAAAGGGACCTCGTCCTGGAGAGTTGCGAAAGACAGGGGCCTTAAGAAGACTTTGATAAAGCCGCCTTCAAACGCCATAGCAACTTCAAATTCATTTGACGTTTTGGAGGACGAGTGCTGTGGAGAGACTGTGGATCGCGCAAAAGGGAAAGCAACGAAGAGAAAGGAAGCGCAGGCCCCTCAGAAAGTAAAGGAAGTACCTAAGCAAACATTAGTTGTGGGAGATTCCCAGATAAGGTATTTGGATAGAACGTTTTGTGCTAGAGATAGGGGGAACAGGTTAAGGGTTTGCTATCCCGGAGCTGGCATTGGTGATATTATAAACAACATGAATGATATTATGGCTGGTAATGGGAACAATCCCATTATTTGCATTAGCGTGGGAGGAAATGATGTTGGTCGAGTCAGGAGTGAGGAACTGATTCAGAGGTATAAAACAGCCATAGAGTTGGTTAGGAGCAAGGGAGGAGTCCCGATCATATGTGGCATTCTTCCAAGAAAGGGAGTGGGAAATGAATGGATATCGAGGGCACTTGGTGTCAATTGCCGGCTGGAAAGATATTGCAAATCAAATGCAATATCTTTCATAGACAACTGGGAACACTTCTATGGAAGAAATGAAATGTATGCTCGTGATGGGGTGCATCTATCGAGAGCTGGGGTTGTTGCTGTTGCGAACTCGCTAGAAGAAGTGGTTAGAGGTATTTGTTTGGGTTTAAACTGTTAGTAGATAGAGGTATGGGAATTGATTTGGAGGAAGGAGGTAATAAAAGTATGTGTTTGTGGGAGAAAGGAATTGGCAAAACGATCAGGGAAAGACAAGGTCCGCAAAATAACAATTCACTTAGGGTATATTACACTAACAGTAGAAGTCTAAGAAATAAAATTAACGAATTAAATGCTCTTGTCTGCACAGAAAAAATAGATATTATTGCACTTACCGAAACGTGGATGAATGTAGAAAATAGAGAACTATTAGCTGAATATCAAATATATGGATTTAAACTATTTCACACAGATAGATATATTAGACGAGGAGGTGGAGTAGCCATATATGTTAGGGACAATTTGAAATGTAGTCTCAAAGAGGGAATCAAAACAGAGCCACACACAGAAACTATTTGGATTGAATTAAACGAAAAAGCTAATAATATTATAATAGGAGTAATATATAGGCCACCAAATTTAGACAGAATGGAAGCAAAGCATCTATGGGATGAAATATCTAGAGCATCTAGATCTAACAGTATTTATGTCATGGGTGACTTTAATTTTAGCGGAATAAACTGGTTGAACAAAACAGGGAATAGTGAAGCAGAAGATTTTCTAGAATTAATTGACGATTGCTTTCTTACGCAACACATTAAGGAACCAACACGGGAAAATAATATTTTAGATTTAGTGTTAACTAACAGGGAAACGCAAATTAATGACATCGAAATAGGGAGTGAGCTAGGGAGCAGTGATCACAAAGAAATCAGATTTAGCATAGAATGGAATAGACCAGTAGGAGAAAATTCTGTTAAAGTGCCAGATTTTCGAAAAGCTGATTTTAATAGCCTAAGAAATTTTTTGGGTCAAATTGATTGGAATGGCTTGGGTATGGGGTGTGGGCCGGTCTTGGAGCGAGACATGAACCCAGCGATAGGTGACTTAAATGGGGATTTCGATGTGGATTCAATATATAACTTATTTAAGAATATTCTAAACAAAGCACAGGAACGTAGTATACCATACAAATTGAATAGATCGTATACTAATGACCCAAAGTGGATAACAAAGAATTTGAAGAACCTTATAGGTAAAAAGAGAGCTTGGTACAAAAGGATTAAAAATGGGGAGGTCACTTTAGAACAGGAATTCGTACAACTGGTTAGAAATGTTAAAAAAGAGATAAGGAAAGCAAAAAGAAACTATGAAGTTCGCATAGCAGGGCAAGCAAAGACAAATCCTAAAGGGTTTTTTCAGTTATATCGTACTAAGACTAGGGAAAGGATAGGTCCATTAAAAACTGAGACAGGTCAAATAACAGATAGTGATGAAGAGATGAGTAGTATTTTTAATAAATATTTTGTATCTGTATTTACTAAAGAGGAACTTAACAATATGCCTTCAGCCGAACAAGTCTATGTGGGTGGGGACGAGGACAGGTTGACGAGTTTAGCAGTTACCAGGGAGGATGTTCTTAAACAAATAGTAAAACTCAAACCAAACAAATCCCCAGGGCCGGATGAAGTGTTTGCTAGGGTGCTTAAAGAATGCAAAGAGGAGCTTTGTGACCCACTGTCAACCATATTTAATAAATCAATAGAGTCAGGCAGAGTGCCAGAGTTTTGGAAAGTTGCTAATGTGATACCAGTTTTTAAGAAAGGAGATAGATCACTTGCGTCTAACTATCGACCAATTAGCCTAACGTCTATTGTGGGAAAGTTACTCGAATCTATAATAGCAAATAAAATTCGTCTTCATCTTGTAAAACATAAATTAATAATTGAGTCGCAACATGGTTTTATAAATGGCCGTTCATGTTTAACAAATTTGTTATCTTTTTATTCTAGCATTGTTGAGGCAGTTGATAGTGGTAAGGATTGCGATGTTGTATACCTTGACTTTAGCAAAGCTTTTGATACAGTGCCACATGAAAGACTGATTAAAAAAATAGAGTCTCATGGTATTGGGGGTGCTATATTAAGCTGGATTAGGGCATGGCTATACCAAAGGAAACAGAGAGTTAGTATAAATGGAATCAAGTCAGAGTGGGAAAATGTTGTAAGTGGAGTGCCTCAAGGCTCTGTCCTGGGACCTCTGTTGTTTATAATATATATAAATGATTTAGATTCAGGTTTGAGTAGCAACATTTGCAAATTTGCCGATGATACGAAAATCGGTAGGGAAATTAATTCGGAGGAGGACTCACTATCACTTCAAGTTGATCTAGATAGGGTTTTGAAATGGTCAAAGGATTGGCAGATGCAGTTTAATGCTGATAAATGTAAAGTTCTGAGGTTAGGTAATGATGATAGAGTTACAAGATACGAGCTAGATGGTGTTGTGATTGCGAAGTCGGATTGCGAAAGGGATCTGGGAGTTATGATTAGTAAGAATTTAAAACAAAAGGATCAATGCATAAATGTTCGTAATAAGGCAAATCGGACACTTGGATTTATTAATCGCAGCGTTAGTAACAAGACACCTGGTGTGGTTCTCAAGCTATATCTTGCTCTAGTTAGGCCCCATTTAGATTATGCAGTTCAGTTTTGGTCGCCATATTATAGAATGGATATAAATTCACTTGAACGTGTCCAGCGTAGGATGACTAAGTTAATTCCCCAAATTAGAAATCTTTCATATGAAGAAAGATTAACAAAGCTTAAGTTGCATTCACTGGAAAGGCGAAGAGTTAGGGGTGACATGATAGAGGTTTACAAGTGGATGAATGGACATAACCGGGGGGATATTAATAGGGTATTAAAAGTATCAACACAGGACAGAACACGAAACAATGGATATAAATTGGATAAGTTTAGATTTAGGAAAGACTTGGGTAAATACTGGTTCAGTAACAGGGTTGTTGATTTGTGGAACCAATTGCCGCGTAACATTGTGGAGGTGGGGTCCCTCGATTGTTTCAAGCACGGGTTGGACAAGTATATGAGTGGGATTGGGTGGTTATAGAATAGGAGCTGCCTCGTATGGGCCAATAGGCCTTCTGCAGTTACCTTTGTTCTTATGTTCTTATGTTCTTAAGCCTAAACCCTGATTAAACATCCCCCCCCCCCAACCACCCCAGTCTCAACTACGCCTCTCTCCACTTGAATATCCACCCCCCCTCGTTCTCGCTTCATTCAGGTCTGCGTTCAATCCCCGACCGTCCAAATACTTGGGCACCATTCCTTTCCCTCTTCCCATACCCAATCCTTATCCTGACCCCTTCCAAGTGCTATATAGTTGTAATGGCTTGGTGCTTCCCCCCTGATGATTCCATTCCATTCTCCCACTATCACCAGCACTCCAATCTCGACCCCCCTCCCCCACCCTCACCCCCAACCTCTCACCCCACCCTCACCCCAATTCCCCCACCCCCGTCCGAAGTCTCCTTCGCATCTCGCTTGTGTCTTTGGCCTCTCGTTTTCAGCGTCAAAAACTGAACAAAGTTGAAGGTGGTGAGAAGTTTGGGGAGCGGGCTGGCGCCTGGCAGTGCCAAGTCTGGTCTCTAAACACCAATTAGCCGAGTAACTTCATTCATAGAGGAGCTAGAGGGGAGGGAGAGGCCCGGGTGGAAATATACCTCGTAATCTGTTTAAGTTGAAATTACATTTGTTTGTCTTGAGACAGTCGGCAGGAGGAGGAGGAGGAGTTGTCTAGTTTCTCGGAGGGTGGCAGTGGTGGGGGGGTCTGGCCTGAGTTCTGGGAGGGTGGCAGTGGTGGGGGGGTCTGGCCTGAGTTCTGGGAGGGTGGCAGTGGTGGGGGGGGGGGGGTCTGGCCTGAGTTCTGGGAGGGTGGCAGTGGTGGGGGGGTCTGGCCTGAGTTCTGGGAGGGTGGCAGTGGTGGGGGGGGTCTGGCCTGAGTTCTGGGAGGGTGGCAGTGGTGGGGGGGTCTGGCCTGAGTTCTGGGAGGGTGGCAGTGGTGGGGGGGTCTGGCCTGAGTTCTGGGAGGGTGGCAGTGGTGGGGGGGTCTGGCCTGAGTTCTGGGAGGGTGCTATAGTGCCTCAGGTGCTTGTAGGAGGAGGGGAGGAGTGTTGGGTTTAAGACAGGGACCAGCACTCAGGCTTCGCTAAACAACGTTAGACTGAAGGAGGGTTTGGAGGGGGGAGTCGAGTGATGTGTGCTTTGGAGGAAGAACAGGGAAGAGCCAGCACCTGTCTCTGGTAACACAACGGAGGACTAATGTTGTTCAAACACGTAAATATATAGAGGCCAAAAAATACAGCGCTTTTAAAGCCGAACGAAAAAACTATTTATATTAGCTAAAATGTTGTTTTTTCTCGCCTAATGAGCTCAAAATATGTTATTGTAATAATAGAACCTTTTAAAACACGGTCTCGGCATGATCTTTTGGGTCTTTTAATACTCGGGCAGGATAAGGGTATAAAGGAAATTGTGTATCACTGTCATCGCATCTATGCCATACATAGTAGGCAGGCTTCTTTATTACTGCCCCCCCTCCCTAGCCTCTCTGTACCCCCACTCAAGTCTATTTGTTCTTATTTCCTTGTTACGTTCCTATCACCTTCCCCTCATTCTGTTCCAGCCCTGCCCGTACCTCCTGTTCCAGCCCTGCCCGTACCTCCTGTTCCAGCCCTGCCCGTACCTCCTGTTCCAGCCCTGCCCGTACCTCCTGTTCCAGCCCTGCCCGTACCTCCTGTTCCAGCCCTGCCCGTACCTCCTGTTCCAGCCCTGCCCGTACCTCCTGTTCCAGCCCTGCCCGTACCTCCTGTTCCAGCCCTGCCCGTACCTCCTGTTCCAGCCCTGCCCGTACCTCCTGTTCCAGCCCTGCCCGTACCTCCTGTTCCAGCCCTGCCCGTACCCCCTGTTCCAGCCCTGCCCGTGCCCCCTGTTCCAGCCCTGCCCGTTCCCCCTGTTCCAACCCTGCCTATTCCGCTTGTTCCAACCCTGCCCGTTCCCCCTGTTTCAACTCTGCCTCTCCACAACACAGGTAACAAAAGGTAGAGCCTTTGAGTGCTGTCCAAATTACACACACCCAGCCCTTTGTGACTGGCTTCCTTACCCTTTGTACTTCTCCTCCAATCATCTTTCTTCTCATTCCGTAATTTCCCGATGATCCTCTTGTGCTCCATTTCCTCCTTCACAACCTTTCCCTCATTGTTGTTTTCTCCTGTCTCTACTTTCCCCTTCTGTCTAGCCACGTGTTTCAATCTTTTGTTGGTTAACTCTGCAGTGATTTGTAGTTTCTGTTTGCTCATTTCCTTCCAGGTCCTCGTGTTGCTTCCCTCCTCCCTCGGTAAAAAAGGCACTACGGGCTCACCATAGCCCGTGCTACTTGGAACTTTTTGTTCCAGGTAGCGAATCTTTAACAACAACAACATCCTCCCTCGCCATGTCGTGTAACTCGACGCAGGAGTAATTACAACCAGAAGGCTGAAAAACCTCCGGATGGGTTTTTCATTTCGGGAGAGTTTGTCTCCGCGTTTCAGCGAGGCATGGAGGGCAATTAGGCGCGGCCAGCAAATTCCTGCAACAAAAAACCCACAATACCATTTACGCCAGCGTCTCCAGGAGCTAAAAGTTCCTGCGAGTAACTGCGAGGAGTTTGTTGTGCTAATCGCGAGACATTTTGGTGGAAGGGTGGGTTGTGGTTGGTGAGGGAGAGTGTCGAGTTGTGTAGCTGCCTAGCCTGGCCTCGGACCGGGCTAGGGGAAGAAGAAGAACTTCCCTAGCCTGGCCTCGGGCCGGGCTTGGGGGAGTAACAGAACTTGCCTAGCCTGGCCTCGGGCCGGGCTTGGGGAGTAGAAGAACTTCCCTAGCCTGGCCTCGGGCCGGGCTTGGGGAGTAGAAGAACTCCCAGAACCCCATCAACCATGTATCAACCAGGTATCAACCAGCTCAGGCGACCCACTCTTAAAATATAATATATTTACGGTTAAATGCTTAAAATGCAGAAGAGTTGCAATAACTAGGACGAGGGCATGATCAAACCGCATTATCTTGAAGAAACTACGAAATTGGTCTGTGTCTGTCTTATCAAGTTTATCATTAATGGCAGGGAATTATAAGATGCGCTAAGCCTACCGATACAAGAATAACGTGTATCGTACACACACACTGGCTTCCTGCCCCACGACAATTATTATGCGTTATTGTACGCTTGTATTCGCCCGTACGGAAATGAACGAGCTTTCTTTACTTCTGTAAACAATACGGGTAGATGTTGCCAGATCTATATTGTCTTAGAACAGGATTGTCTTAACTACACACACAGATCACACTAACGTGATGCATCAAATGAACAAATGCTCCCGGACGCAGGTTCGAATCCTCATCACGGCCCTTGTGGATTTATTTATTTTATTTATTTATATATATATACAAGAAGGTACATTGGGTTTGTGAGAATACATTGGATAGTACAGTATTTACATTCTTGTAAAGCCACTAGTACGCGCAGCGTTTCGGACAGGATTTGTTCAGGATTGTCTTAAAACAAACTCTTCCCTTATGCCTCAAGACCACACAAGTCCTGCACGTCATCCCCGGCTATGCATCTTACCTGCAAACTGCTCATTATAATTAAAAAAAACAGTTTAACAAAACTTATTTCCCCATGAAAAAGACACTTAAAATAAGCTCTCAAAACGTTGTGTGGACGTTCCCTCTTCAGTCGAGACACATTACGACTGTACACAAACTGGCCTGGATAATGTCCAGGCCTAATGGGTAATGTCCAATATCCACATTTCAACCAATAACGTATTATTACATAAACTAACCTCATTGTTCGCGATGTTGATTTTCCTCTTCACCCGTTCCATCCTTCTGATAATTCTTTCAATCTATCGTCCGTCTGCACCTGGGGTCAGATTCACGAAACAGTTACCCAAGCACTTACGAACCTGTACATCTTTCCTCAATCTTTGGCGGCTTTTTTTACAATTATTAAACAGTTAATGAGCTCCGAAGCACCAGGAGGCTGTTTATAACAATAACAACAGTTGATTGGCAAGTTTTCATGCTTGTAAACTGTTTAATAAATGTAACCAAAGCCGTCAAAGATTGAGGAAAGATGTACACGTTCGTAAGTGCTTGCGTAACTGCTTCGTGAATCTTGCCCGAGACTCCGAGCTTGCTTCACGTGTGTCGTGCTTCCCCAAGCACATATTTTAGAATTAAACAGGTGTTTAATGTGTCAACCCGACCACTCGACACCTACGGCACTTTTACGACCGCTCAGCCATGACCTCCTACACGACATGTTCACTCTCAATTTAAATACAAATAACATTGCATTTACACAATTTTCTTTATAGGTACACGGTTGACTTTTTGTAATGTTTCATTATCTTTATACTACACTTATTCACCAATCTTGTAATTTACACTAAAAATTATTTCATCGGTAACACTTTCTTTCTCTTTCTATCTATATAAAGATATAAACTACTTATTAACTCTGCATATTTTTCTATCACGCAGCACGGATATCTTACACGATGACCAAGGCACCACAACTCCCATAATCACTCACTAAATATGTTCATCATACCGTATTCTGTAATATCAACCCGACGCACGGACACTTACACATAATTTAACACTCAGTATATATCGATCATATATATATATTTCCTTGTCACATATAACACTGCTTCTAGATAACCAAAATCACCGGTATCAATAAAGGCTTCCGTTAGGTTACACTGAACACGAAGAGGCAGGTCTTAAAAGGCCCTAAAGGCAGCTTTTAAAAGGCCTTAAAGGCAGCTTTTAAAAGGCCTTAAAGGCAGCTTTTAAAAGGCCTTAAAGGCAGCTTTTAAAAGGCATTAAACGCAGCTTTTAAAAGGCCTTAAAGGCAGCTTTTAAAAGGCCTTAAAGGCAGCTTTCAAAAGAGCACAACACACTATGAACAGCAAAACCTGACTGACAGTGTTTTCATGACTCAGGTTAACCTTCCCCCCCCCCCCCCAGTCACGAGACGTCAGTGGGTGTGAATGGTCGTTTCATTCCACTCCATATATCCCAAGTACCAGTTTAAGCGCCTAACAACATTCAAACTACTTCCCGCTAAGTCTAGGTAATGCTCGTCTTCAAACAATTTTGACAAATAATGTCCGAGAAAATTATTCTCAATATATCCCCGCGATAGCGTTTTATAACATGTTCGTCTAGGTTTCAGCGACCAGTTGCTTCACTACGTTACCGAAATTTGTAGATCCAGGGGCCACGAAGCAGTTATGCAAGCACTTACGAACGTGTACATCTTTCCTCAATATCTGACGGCTTTGGTTAGACAGTTTACAAGCATGAAAACTTGCCAATCAACTGTTGTTATTGTTATAAACAGCCTCCTGGTGCTTCGGAGCTCATTAACTGTTTAATAATTATAAATAAAGCCGCCAGAGATTGAGAAAAGATGTACAGGTTCGTAAGTGCTTGCGTAACTGCTTCGTGAATCTGGCCCCAGTCTCGGTTTTTGGAGAATATTCTAACTGATCACATATTTCGCAAAACTAATCACCAAACTCACACGAATCAAATGCCTGAAAAGCAATTTCAACAACTCTAGCAATGCAAATAACTTTCACCCAAATGTGCTTAAAACAATGCCCGCTGCCCTAATACACCAATATATATATATATATATATATATATATATATATATATGTCGTACCTAGTAGCCAGAACTCTCTTCTCAGCCTACTATTCAAGGCCCGATTTGCCTAATAAGCCAAGTTTTCCTGAATTAATATATTTACTATAATTTTTTTCTTATGAAATGATAAAGCAACCCTTTTCTCTATGTATGAGGTCAATTTTTTTTTATTGGAGTTAAAATTAACGTAGATATATGACCGAACCTAACCAACCCTACCTAACCTAACCTAACCTATATTTATAGGTAAGGTTAGGTTAGGTAGCCAAAAAAAGCTAGGTTAGGTTAGGTTAGGTAGGTTAGGTCGACGAAAAAACATTAATTCATGAAAACTTGGCTTATTAGGCAAATCGGGCCTTGCATAGTAGGCTGAGAAGTGCGTTCTGGCTATTAGGTACGACATATATATATATATATATATATATATCCGTCTTGTCAATAGTGTAACTTGTAATGTAAAGTATAATGTAACTTGTGTGTGTGTGTGTATATATATATATATATATATATATATATATATATATATATATATATATATATATATATATATATATATATATATATGTCGTACCTAGTAGCCAGAACGCACTTCTCAGCCTACTATGCAAGGCCCGATTTACCTAATAAGCCAAGTTTTCATGAATTAATTGTTTTTCGACTACCTAACCTACCTAACCTAACCTAACCTAGCTTTTTCGGCTACCTAACCTAACCTAACCCATAAAGATAGGTTAGGTTAGGTTAGGTAGGGT
Source organism: Procambarus clarkii (assembly GCF_040958095.1). Taxonomy (NCBI): domain Eukaryota; kingdom Metazoa; phylum Arthropoda; class Malacostraca; order Decapoda; family Cambaridae; genus Procambarus; species Procambarus clarkii. Next base: position 38,890,630 of record NC_091169.1, read on the forward strand.
TGGTTAGGTTCGGTCATATATCTACGTTAATTTTAACTCCAATAAAAAATAATTGACCTCATACATAATGAAATGGGCAGCTTTATCATTTCATAAGAACAAAATTAAAGAAAATATATTAATTCAGAAAAACTTGGCTTATTAGGCAAATCGGGCCTTGCATAGTAGGCTGAGAAGTGCGTTCTGGCTACTAGGTACGACATATATATATATATATATATATATATATATATATATATATATATATATATATATATATGTCGTACCTAGTAGCCAGAACTCACTTCTCAGCCTACTATTCAAGGCCCGATTTGCCTAATAAGCCAAGTTTTCCTGAATTAATTTATTTACTATAATTTTTTTCTTATGAAATGATAAAGCTACCCATTTCACTATGTATGAGGTCAATTTTTTTTATTGGAGTTAAAATTAACGTAGATATATGACCGAACCTAACCAACCCTACCTAACCTAACCTAACCTATATATATAGGTAAGGTTAGGTTAGGTAGCCAAAAAAAGCTAGGTTAGGTTAGGTTAGGTAGGTTAGGTAGACGAAAAAACATTAATTCATGAAAACTTGGCTTATTAGGCAAATTGGGCCTTGCATAGTAGGCTGAGAAGTGAGTTCTGGCTACTAGGTACGACATATATATATATATATATATATATATATATATATATATATATATATATATATATATATATATATATATATATGTCGTACCTAGTAGCCAGAACTCACTTCTCAGCCTACTATTCAAGGCCTGATTTGCCTAATAAGCCAAGTTTTCCTGAATTAATATATTTACTATAATTTTTTTCTTATGAAATGATAAAGCAACCCTTTTCTCTATGTATGAGGTCCATTTTTTTTTATTGGAGTTAAAATTAACGTAGATATATGACCGAACCTAACCAACCCTACCTAACCTAACCTAACCTATATTTATAGGTTAGGTTAGGTTAGGTAGCCAAAAAAGCTAGGTTAGGTTAGGTTAGGTAGGTTAGGTAGACGAAAAAACATTAATTCATGAAAACTTGGCTTATTAGGCAAATCGGGCCTTGAATAGTAGGCTGAGAAGTGCGTTCTGGCTATTAGGTACGACATATATATATATATATATATATATGTCGTACCTAGTAGCCAGAATGCACTTCTAGGCCTACTATGCAAGGCCCAATTTGCCTAATAAGCCAAGTTTTCATGAATTAATTGTTTTTCGACTACCTAACCTACCTAACCTAACCTAACCTAACTTTTTCGGCTACCTAACTTAACCTAACCTATAGAGATAGGTTAGGTTAGGTTAGGTAGGGTTGGTTAGGTTCGGTCATATACCTATGTTAATTTTAACTCTAATAACAAAAAACTGACCTCATACATTATGAAATGGGTAGCTTTATCATTTCATAAGAAAAAAATTAGAGAAAATATATTAATTCAGGAAAACTTGGCTTATTAGGCAAATCGGGCCTTGCATAGTAGGCCAAAATGTGCGTTCTGGCTATTAGGTACGACATTATATATATATATATATATATATATATATATATATATATGTCGTACCTAGTAGCCAGAACGCACTTCTCAGCCTACTATGCAAGGCCAAATTTGCCTAATAAGCCAAGTTTTCATGAATTATTTGTTTTTCGACTACCTAACCTACCTAACCTAACCTAACCTAACTTTTTCGGCTACCTAACCAAACCTAACCTATAAAGATAGGTTAGGTTAGGTTAGGTAGGGTTGGTTAGGTTCAGTCATATAACTACGTTAATATTAACTCCAATAAAAAAAAATAACCTCATACATAATGGAATGGGTAGCTTTATCATTTCATAAGAAAAAAATTAGAGCAAATATATTAATTCAGGAAAACTTGGCTTATTAGGCAATTCGGGCCTTGCATTGTAGGCTGAGAAGTGAGTTCTGGCTACTAGGTACGACATATATATATATATATATATATATATATATATATATATATATATATATATATATATGTCGTACCTAATAGCCAGAACGCACATTTTGGCCTACTATGCAAGGCCCGATTTGCCTAATAAGCCAAGTTTTCCTGAATTAATATATTTTCTCTAATTTTTTTCTTATGAAATGATAAAGCTACCCATTTCATAATGTATGAGGTCAGTTTTTTGTTATTAGAGTTAAAATTAACATAGGTATATGACCGAACCTAACCAACCCTACCTAACCTAACCTAACCTATCTCTATAGGTTAGGTTAAGTTAGGTAGCCGAAAAAGTTAGGTTAGGTTAGGTTAGGTAGGTTAGGTAGTCGAAAAACAATTAATTCATGAAAACTTGGCTTATTAGGCAAATTGGGCCTTGCATAGTAGGCCTAGAAGTGCATTCTGGCTACTAGGTACGACATATATATATATATATATATATATATGTCGTACCTAGTAGCCAGAACTCACTTTTCAGCCTACAATGCAAGGCCCGATTTGCCTAATAAGCCAAGTTTCCATGAATTAATATATTTTCTCTAATTTTTTTCTTATGAAATGATAAAGCAACCCATTTCATTATGTAAGAGGTCAATTTTTTTTTATTGGAGTTAAAATTAACGTAGATATATGACCGAACCTAACCAACCCTACCTAACCTAACCTAACCTATCTCTATAGGTTAGGTTAGGTTAGGTAGCCGAAAAAGTTAGGTTAGGTTAGGTTAGGTAGGTTAGGTAGTCGAAAAGCAATTAATTCATGAAAACTTGGCTTATTAGGCAAATCGGGCCTTGCATAGTAGGCTCAGAAGTGAGTTCTGGCTACTAGGTACGACATATATATATATATATATATATATATATATATATATATATATATATATATATATATATATATATATATATATATATGTCGTACCTAGTAGCCAGAACGCACTTCTCAGCCTACTATGCAAGGCCCGATTTGCCTAATAAGCCAAGTTTTCATGAATTGTTTTTCGACTACCTAACCTACCTAACCTAACCTAACATTTTCGGCTACCTAACCTAACCTATAAAGATAGGTTAGGTAGGGTTGGTTAGGTTCGGTCATATATCTACGTTAATTTTAACTCCAATAAAAAAAATTGGCCTCATACATAATGAAATGGGTAGCTTTATCATTTCATAAGAAAAAAAATAGAGAAAATATATTAATTCAGGAAAACTTGGCTTATTAGGCAAATCGGGCCTTGCATAGTAGGCTGAGAAGTGCGTTCTGGCTACTAGGTACGACATTATATATATATATATATATATATATATATATATATATATATATATATATATATATATATATATATATATATATACACAAGTTACATTATACTTTACATTACAAGTTACACTATTGACAAGACGGTTCGCTAACGAATTTTAAAATCTACCTAACCTTATCCAACCGAACTTCAACCCAACCGATCCTAATATTGTCAAAACTAATATATGCGGTTTTAATAAATTAAAAAAACGAGCTTTGTCAAATCATTAATCATAAGATTAATGGTAACTGCAGAAGGCCTTTTGGCTCATACGAGGACAGGTCCGATTTATCTTCACTCAAACTCATTCATATCTTTAACCTGAGCTTGAAATATTCCAGCGACCCCCACGGAAATACAGTACCATATAACTTGTATTCCGTTAAGAAGTACAGATACAACTATCTTTTGATGCATATTCTCACTTCTACTGGTTACAGATATTTTTGAGTGGATGTTATCTTGCGTTTTGTATTGCTTATTTCAAAACAAATTTGTTTAGTGCCATTGGGAATAATAAAATATATCATTTTTCAATACCCACTGTGGAGAAAATATCCACATTTCCCTTATATTATACGAGTTGATAATTATATGAGATTTAGATATACGAGATGAGGTCATATATACAATTATATGAGATCCCCCTTGTATTATACGAGTAGACAATTATATGTCATTTAGTTTACGATAATTATTAATATATTACGTTACATTAAATTGTCGCTAAGCGTTTATTACTCCGTATTAAGCCTTCAACTACCTTGTTAAGGCTAAGTTAACCAGCCGGTTTTTTTTTCATCTTTTATTTGGGTTGGAGAGACGACATGGCTGTCAGTCCCGTGAGTGGTCTCTACCACAAGTCGGAGGAGGAGACATATCTACCCTCCTCTCCTCCACCACACGGAGGAGGAGACATATCTACCCTCCTCTCCACCACCACACGGAGGAGGAGACATATCTACCCTCCTCTCCACCACTACACGGCCCAGGTCGGACCGACGTTTCTGATGTGTGGTTTGGGCATAAACCCGGGCTGCTTCCTAGGGGAAGTGTAACAAAAAAGGAGGCCTGAGGACCGGGCCGCGGGGACGCTAAGCCCCGAAATCATCTCAAGATTACCTCAAGATAACGGAGATGTACTTTGGTATATATTTGGTATGCCATCTTAACGTCTGAAGACGTCAATGAACTACCGTCGTTTCACCCCAGACCATTTTAATGATGAAACAGATGAAACCCTGTTTCATTTTTTACTGGGTGAGGCCCTACATTTACAATGTTAAATAGGAAGTATCCGTGGACAGGTTAGACATATACCTGGATTGTACCTGGATAGGGTTCTGGGAGTTCTTTAACTCCCTAAGCCCGGCCCGAGGCCAGGCTTGACTTGTGAGAGTTTGGTCCACCAGGCTGTTGCTTGGAGCGGCCCGCAGGCCCACATACCCATCACAGCCCGGTTGGTCCGGCACTTCTTGAAAAAAAAAATCTAGCTTTCAGTGTCAGTGATATCTTGAATCACTGTCAGTTTATAGTTCAGTGATATCTTGAATCACTGTCAGTTTATAGTTCAGTGATATCTTGAACACACTACCACAGGGTGTTGCAAATGCTAACTTACTTATATAAATGTACCTTGGCTCTGGTAGCTTTAGGACGCCTATAAGTCTGCAACAAGGTACTGAGCCTCTAGTCAAAAATAAATTGCTAGCGAATGAATACACACTTCCTGAATCCGTATGCCAGTAAAACAAGCCGGTGTGGCACTTAGCAACAGTTAATGCACTGTGCCACGAATTAAAACGGAGCACTGAAACGCATAAAAGAACACACACACACACACACACACACACACACACACACACACACACACACACACACACACACACACACACACACACACACACACACACACACAAAGGAAGAGACTTCACAGAGCTGCACAATTAACACTTGCATGAGTTTGGGGTCTTTGTTTACACGAGTTGAGACTGTTTGTCCCTTGGCGCGTACCTGAAACACTCCGTTTCTCTTCAAGCACGGCGGCGACTTCGAGCATGACAGACTCACCGGGATTTGAGAATCGCGGGAAAATTACTCTTAAGGCCGGCCGGAGGAGGTGCGACTTGGGTGCTGTGAACGTGTCACCCGCCGTGGCTTAATTTGTGTGTTTGGCCTTACTGAATTTATAGCGAGGCGACCTGGGTCATGTCTTGTCGCTTCGTGTTAGGGAGATGCATGTCGACTCGTTTCGAATAATTTCGTGTCGTGTTAAGAGCATACTGGTGACCTATATTGCTGCATAGGGGAGGTGTCACGTCATATTGGGTCACTGTAACATGGTGTGGTGTCAGAATGTGTGTCAGATACTGCTATATAGCGAGGTGTTAAGCCATATGATGAGGTTCATGGTGCTATCGCAGTTACAGCCCCGCTCCTGTGCCAGGTAAGTCCACAAGGGGCTCAATAACCCGTGCTACTTTGGAACTTATAGTTCCGAGTACCTGAATCTAAAAACAAGAACAACGGTGCTATCGTGTGATAGCTGCCAATATGTCATATCAGTACGTGCGGAAGAGTCCGGGGGGATAGAGGGAGATCTCTGTGGTTCCGTAAGTCTGAGTGCTTGTCCGACATCACTCACTGACTTCCCACAGCATGTGGGGGGCACATGGGGGTTGTGGTGACCCCTCAAGACTTTAACGCCACGGTGTCCACTCCACACAGGTGCCACGTCACACAGGAAAGGTGCCACCTCTCGGGCGTCAAACACCACCACAAGAATATCCCCGCGAACACCAGGAACGACCCAATGATAAAAGATTTCTTTTCCCGGCTGTAAAAGTTGGAGTCGCCTCATCAGCGCATATTCCGGAGCGCGGACCGGCCAACCTTGCTTTACAGGTCTGCAGGGAGCTGTATAGCCTGGCTTCCTCAGCCCTATCTTTCTCCTCCTTGCTAACCACCTTCGTCCCACACTACTGAAGGAAGATAAACAGTTCAAGGAAGGCACTAAGATAAAGAGAAGAGTGAGAGGCTCATGGCGGAACTGACGTCACTGAAGAGGAACTCAAAATGGCAGTGCTTGGAGAGCAAAAACAACGGAGTGAGCCGATGGCTGAAAAGCATAGAAAAGGCGAGAAAAATATGAGGTTGAGAGGGGGTAGGGAAGACGGGGGGGGGGGGTTTCAAGGAAGTCAGGGGAGGAAACGGGGCCCATGGGAGGGAAAGGTCTGACCCGGAAATATAAAGACTGACAATTATTACCGTCACACAAACTGGGTATCTGGAGGAAAGGGAAAGAGGGAGTGGAGAGATATCGGCTTTGTGGGAAGGGGACGGACCCCCGAGAAAGGCCACAGTAAATATCTAACTCGTTTCTACCCCATAATATATTACCACTGCTGTGGGTGCTGGACCTGAGGGAGGAGGGAGCCGGAGGGAGCCGGAGGGAGCCGGAGGGAGCCGGAGGGAGCCGGAGGGAGCCGGAGGGAGCCGGAGGGAGCCGGAGGGAATCTGGAATACTGGCGAGTACGAGAACCACCAAAGCTGCGAGAAACGACATAAAGGGAATACCGACGTTCCCACAAGTCGCTCTGAATAGGTTTACGGCAGCGAGGGAAAATATATCCCCCCGTGCTCACCAGGGATTACACCACCGCAACACGCTCTCATAGTACGGCTCCAGCACGCACCACGCCCGCCCACCCGTGCACGCCCAGGCAAGCACAGCTACAGGGCACGCCCAGGCAAGCACAGTTATAGGGCACGGTCAGGCAAGCACAGCTACAGGGCACGGTCAGGCAGGCACAGCTACAGGACACAGCGAGGCAAGCACAGCTACAGGGCACGCCCAGGCAAGCACAGCTACAGGGCACGCCCAGGCAAGCACAGCTACAGGGCACGCCCAGGCAAGCACAGCTACAGGGCACGCCCAGGCAAGCACAGCTACAGAGCACGCCCAAGCAAGCACAGCTACAGGGCACGGTCAGGCAGGCACAGCTACAGGACACAGCGAGGCAAGCACAGCTACAGGGTACGGTCAGGCAGGTACAGCGACTGGGCACGCCCAGGAAGACATTACTATGCACAACGGTCAAAAACGCTCGTTTGAAAGGACCGAACAAAACGTATATTGGTAAACGTCACGAAAAAAAACAGGCTCGACTAGACAGTAACAGGCACGGATATGTAGGGACAGTTAAATACGACAGTCGAACGAACACTGTTAGAAAGTCATTTGCAAATATCGACGACATGAAGAACCAGGAGCCAGATTCACGAAGCAGTTACGCAAACACCTACGAACCTGTACATGAACAAATCCACAAGGGCCGTGACGAGGATTCGAACCTGCGTCTGAGAGCATCCCAGACGCTGCCTTAATCGACTGAGCTACGTATTTGTTCATTTGATGCATCATGCAATTGTGATTTCTGTGTGTAACCTGTACATCTTTTCTCAATCTTTGGCGGCTTTGTTTACAATTATTAAACATTTAATGAACCCTGAAGCACCAGGAGGCTGTTTATAACAATAACAACAGTTGGTTGGGAAGTTTTCATGCTTATAAACTGTTTAATAGATGTAAACAAAGCCGTCAAAGATTGAGGAAAGATGTACACGTTCGTAAGTACTTGCGTAACTGCTTCGGAAATCTGGCCACAGATCGTTTGAGCTGTTTACATCAGACCAGACGAACAGGAGAGAGGGCTTTCCCGACCTCGTTAAATGAACCACTGACCTTATTTTAAGGGGTAGTAAGGAAGACGGAGAGACCCATGTGAAGGGAAGCATTTTTAAATAGTAAAGTAATTATCAAAAGAAGGCACCAAGCCGGGATAGACATATGCACATTGTGTATGTGGGACCTTAGATAAGCTTAGTCTCTCTTGCCAGAGAGCTGCGAGTGTGTATGTATGGTTATCTTGAGGTTATCTTGAGATGATTTCGGGGCTTTAGTGTCCCCGCGGCCCGGTCCTCGACCAGGCCTCCACCCCCAGGAAGTAGCCCGTGACAGCTGACTAACTCCCAGGTTCCTCACATATATTACACCATACACTAAAAAATGAGTGTCCCATTTCACCACCCAGCTCACTAATTTACGTGTCCTCGCAGACGTTGAACACGGGAAGCTCTGCCGATGAGACATTTACCCATGGCTCCATCACGCTGAACCCCATGAACTCCACCTGATGCTTAGTGATGAGTTCACTCATCTTCCCACACCACCATTCCACTACCTGGTGATGAGTCCGTTCATCTCTCCCTCCCTCCAATTGCCTGGTGAAAACCCGTCCCATATCTATCCTCCCTTCCCAGCCGCTATGCCTATTACTATTAATAAATCGTCTCCCATCGAATCCAGCATCACTCATTATGCAGAACAGCTAAACACTTTCACTATCTCTTATCTCTCTCCATCACTTTGTGTTGATATCAGTCCCGCTTAGTTTCACTTTCTTCCTTTTGAGACATTGAACTTACCTTTACGCCCTCGACTGTACCTTTAATTCAAGAAGTTCTCCGAGACTCGCTGTGTGAGACATGATCACAAGCTACTAAGTAGAGCAGCAGCTCATGCGGGAGTGGGTATTGAGGTGTTTCCTCGCGATGATCATCACTGCTTAGGAACGTTATCTTGAGGTTATCTTGAGATGATTTCGAGGCTTTAGTGTCCCCGCGGCCCCGGTCCTCAACCAGGCCTCCACCCCCAGGAAGCAGCCCGTGACAGCTGACTAACACCCAGGTACCTATTTACTGCTAGGTAACCCCTGGGACTGTTGAAGTTTATCTCTAGAAATTAGGTCAGAAGTGTGCAGCAGAGGGGGTTGAGCTCTGGGTCTTTGGTCCCGCCTCTCATTCCGTCAATCAACTGATGTACAGGTTCCTGAGCCTACTGGGCTCTATCATATCTACACTTGAAACTGTGTATGGAGTCAGCCTCCACCACATCACTGCCTAATGCATTCCATCTGTTAACTACTCTGACACTGAAAAAGTTCTTTCTAACGTCCCTGTGGCTCATTTGGGCACTTAGTTGTGTGTGTGTCTGAGAGTACGTGTATGTAGGCACTATCCTAATTTCCCGGCCATTCACTACTCACTTTATACTTCTCACAGAACTAAAGCCGCCAAGTGATTTTCCCCATCTAGAAGCGTAAACGCACAAGGCGATAGTTTTCTGCCGGGAAACAGTTCAACTCCTACAGCGTGCAAATCATGACTCCCAAATCATGACTGTTCACTCAAACTGTGTGAGAGAAATAGTGCACGATGCACCGCGTCAGTTTATACCCATAACGACAGCAATAAGGCCTGGTGCAGCACTCATCTAATGACTATACTAGCAGCCCCAGAAATGGAGGGTGACATGATCCAGATATATAAAATATACACTGGTGTCCTCATGTCCACTAGAAGACCAACTAGCTTGGAACACGCTCAATACAAATAAAATACTTAAAGTCTAATTCCAAGATATCCTTGGGAGGTGCAAGGGAATAGACAAAAGGGAAGGGAACTATCATAGAGAAAGCGCCAAGCCATTAGGCTATATAGCACTTGGAAAGAGTCAGGATAAGGATTTGGGATGGGACGAGGAGGGGAGAATGGTGACCAACCCCTTGAACGGTCGGGGGATTGAACGTCGACCTGCATGACGCTCTACCGTCGCTCTACCGTCCACCCCCCCAAGTGGTCTTTAGGTGTTCGGGAGAAGGAGGTGAAAATCACTTACACTCTGTCGAGGAGGTTGCTGAAGCCGTGAGCGACCAGCATGCAGAAGCCCATGGAGGGCATGTAGAGCACTCGCTCCGCCACCACGAACCCCACGGGGAAGAAGAGGTTGGTCGCCGGCAGGAAAGGGAGCACCAGGAACGCCAGCGCCTGAGGAAGCAACATTGTTACAGGTGAGGATAATGTTACTTAATGAGGGAGAGAGGGAGGGTGTTACGGAACATCACTCGACTGGAACATCATATATATGTTCGTTTTTTGGGGGAATCATACTTAAAAGGATGAGGATTCATCAAACAATAAAGTGATCACTTCTGAAAGCTGTACATCTTTCCTCAATCATGGGGATTTGTGTGTATATATTGGGCCGGATACCTGATATCCAGCTGAGTCTGTCCGGCCCCCAATACCCTTCTTGCCAGACGCCAATTTCATATAGAAAGGTAGGTGTGTGTGTGTGTGTGTGTGTGTGTGTGTGTGTGTGTGTGTGTGTGTGTGTGTGTGTGTGTGTCACTTAGCCAGTAACGGTACATACAAAACTCTACGGGAGCATCCAGCCATGTTCCATTAGTCCTGCAGTAAGGTATTTGGGAGGATTTGACCAGAGAAGCTTGTACTTGCTCAGGTGAAAACGTGTTGAACCCGACTGCAGAGTAAATTGAAGCGGGATAAAGATAGGATTACATAGACAGCTGCTTACGTGCGGATTACTGAATAACAATGGGGGGCGGAAGGGGTGGGGGGTCGGGGGATTACAAGGTATTAAACTAAGTGAATGAATAAAAGAGGATTAATCGGGATGAAAGTGAGAATCACAAGAGTAAATTAGAGAGGATTCATAAAAGTGTGTTACATAGAGGATGATGCTTGATAGAGAGGGGGGAGGGAAGAGAACAGGAAGAGGAGGATTTTGAGTAAGAGAAGAATAAAGTAGAAGATAAGGAAGAGGCGGTATCAGCAGGAAGCGAAAATACAAAAAGTGGTTAAAACGGAAGAACAGAGCAGTGGTAGAGGTAGGAAGAGTTGACAAGAATAGGTTAGAGAAGATGGGGGGGAAGGAATGGTGGACTTACCATGAGTTACCATGACTGGTGGACTTACCATGATCACTATCTGTGCATGGTGACGGTGGGCGACGAACAGGGCGTGGTACGAAAGCTTGCTCACCGCCGCCAACACCACCAACGTCCCCAAGTTTCTGACAAGTACGAAAATAACAACAAATCAACCAATCGTTTTCAAGAGAAAACAATTTGTCTTCAAAAAGTGCCGGACCAACCGGGCTGTAGTGGATACGTGGGCCTGCGGGGCCGCTCCGAGCACACTTGGAGAGGGTTCTGAAAGTTCTTCTACTCCCCAAGCCCAGCCTGAGGCCAGGCTCGACGTGTGATAGCTTGGTCCAACAGGCTGTTGCTTGGAGTGGCCCGCAGGCTCACATCCTATTGAGCCAAGCCTGAGTCCCACAGTTCAAGCCTGGGCCCAAGGCTCATGGGAATAGAAGAACTCCCAGAACCCCATCCAGGTACAATCCAGGTGCAAGGTTGCATTGGTAACTCGTTCAGAGTTGTTATTGCACCCGTATTATTGCAATGTAGCTGATAAGAAAAAAATTAATTACAAACCTAGCCACTAATTCCTAACACAAGTTTGATATATTCTTAACACAATCGAAAATTATTAAGGCATTTATATCACACGAACAATAACACAAAGATAGTCACTTGTGTATACATGTCATACTAAGATACATATTCATCCGAGTATACATGTGATACTGAGACACATATTCACCTGTGTATAAATGTTACACTAAAATATATATATATATATATATATATATATATATATATATATATATATATATATATATATATATATAGTCGCCAAGATACACAAGTGTCACTATGATAAAAATTCACCGGAGAATACACATTACACTATGTATACAGCATACAACATACACCTGGATATACATCCCACACAATACTTTATGTATACCATATCACAAGCCCACAATGATAAAAATGTATAAACAGAATTCAGTTTCGATCTCTTTTTATTTTGTACTTTGCAATAAAAATATTGTGAATTACAATGAGACGTTTAGTCGAATGTTTATTTTCTTTAAATCGGATTGTTAGCGAGTATAAAAATTGAGGTCACCTTTATGGTTTTATTTAATATTTTTTTCGGGATTTCACTCAATGACTTGTCATGTAAACGAGTCAGATTTTATGATGCGTATTGTAAGTTCACACAAGCCTCGTCTATTTTTCACTAATGACCTTATAGACTAACTGCGCAATTAAATGTTTTATGTTGGGATGCATAAAATTTCTTTATGCTGGTTCCCGGATACTTTTTTTCTCTCTCTCTGACAAAGACATTTTTGTAAAGTCTTTATTTGTTCTCATTTAAAAAAATATTATCATCACTTAGCCAATTTTTTTGAATGTTAAAATTTATTTAATAATAAAAAAATTCATATTGGCACATGGTAAATATATTAAAAAGTTAAGCAGTTCTTGACAAGCAATTTATTTTGCTTGTAAAATCATTAGCAAAATATCTCTTTCAGAATATTTAAAAACGCGAGTGCTTGTGTACTTGGATTTCTTGTCCCTCCCTTCTGATTATCCTTGTCCTTCGTCTCTCTTCTTCTTCTCTTCATGCAGGTCGGCGTTCAATCCCCGACCGTGCAAGTGGTCGGGCACCATTCCTTCCGTCCGTCCCATCCCAAACCTGTCTTCTTCCCAGTGCTATATAGTCGTAATGGCTTGGCGCTTTCTCCGCATAATTCCCTTCCCTTCTCTCTTTCTCTCTCTCCCTCCCTCCCTCCATCTCCCTCAACTCCTTCATTCCCCCTCCTCACTCTCTCATTCTCTCCCTCTTTCTCTCACTCTTTCCCTCTCTGTCTCCCTCTCTCTCTCTTTCTCTCCCTCTCTATCTCTCTTCCCCTTGAGAAGTTCATCCTTTCTTGGGCTCGTTAACCGCTCGCATAAGTCTCTTCTGGTCCATTTTATCCATCATAATCCCTTAAAAATACATTCTTTATTCGGTTTCAAATAATTCCTACAGCATCTGGTCATCTTCCATATATATATATATATATATATATATATATATATATATATATATATATATATATATATATATATATATATATATATATATATATATATATATATATAATATTCGTCGTTTTCGCTTTCAAATATAATTTTGCGAATTGAAAAATTATACATTTGGAGGAAAATTCTGGCCCGATATGTTATTTATTTTTATATTTTACATGAAATATTTGTTTACAAGTGACGCATTTCGTCCATTCCACCAATCACCCGGCCACTGGTCAACTCCACCAATCACCCGGCCACTGGTCAACTCCACCAATCACCCGGCCACTGGTCAACTCCACCAATCACCCGGCCACTGGTCAACTCCACCAATCACCCGGCCACTGGTCAACTCCACCAATCACCCGGCCACTGGTCAACTCCACCAATCACCCGGCCACTGGTCAACTCCACCAATCACCCGGCCACTGGTCAACTCCACCAATCACCCGGCCACTGGTCAACTCCACCCATTACCACATCTTACCCCACCATTTTTTCCACACACTATCCATCTCCCTCAATTTCTCCACATTCTATACGTCCCCAACTGATCTTTCAATCCCAGGTCCACCTCCCCTTGCACCCTTCTCAATCCCAGGTCCACTTCCCCTTGCATCCTTCTCAATCCCAGGTCCACCTCCCCTTGCACCCTTCTCAATCCCAGGTCCACCTCCCCTTGCATCCTTCTCAATCCCAGGTCCACCTCCCCTTGCATCCTTCTCAATCCCAGGTCCACCTCCCCTTGCATCCTTCTCAATCCCAGGTCCACCTCCCCTTGCATCCTTCTCAATCCCAGGTCCACCTCCCCTTGCATCCTTCTCAATCCCAGGTCCACCTCCCCTTGCATCCTTCTCAATCCCAGGTCCACCTCCCCTTGCATCCTTCTCAATCCCAGGTCCACCTCCCCTTGCACCCTTCTCAATCCCAGGTCCACCTCCCCTTGCATCCTTCTCAATCCCAGGTCCACCTCCCCTTGCACCCTTCTCAATCCCAGGTCCACCTCCCCTTGCATCCTTCTCAATCCCAGGTCCACCTCCCCTTGCATCCTTCTCAATCCCAGGTCCACCTCCCCTTGCATCCTTCTCAATCCCCACCTCGTATTCTCCAGTGGTAAAGACTTACCTTAGGTCAGTGAAGGTTTCTACCAGCGGAATGGTGCCCATGGTCCAGTCACAGCAGAGGGCTGAGGGCAGCAGCAATAACCCCGTGTTGACGCTCAGTAAGTAGTTGTACGTCAACTGACGAGTGGGCGTCGGCGCCACGCTCGCCGGGTTGTCGAACCTGTTGACGCCAAGGAGGAATTAGTTGACGCCAGGGAAGGGTGGGAGGGCGTAATTAACTCCAGGGAGAGATTACCTGACGCCCGGAGGCTTAGCTGACGCTATTGAGGGAGGGATTAGCTGACGCCATGGGGGTTAGCTGACAAGACTAGGGTTTAGTTGACGTCAAAGGGCTTACTTGGCGCCAGGGTGGGGGGGCTTAAATACAATTATGGCCTTAGATAATTGACTAGTTGAAATCAAACATGTGAGTAGCTAAGGTCAATTGAAAGCAGTCAATCGACATCAGGTAAGTTTAGTAGTAGCTAGTTATGAGTCGTGATGAGTTGTGAGGTCAGTTAAAGGTCATGAGTGAGTGATCGTGGCAGTTAAGACTATGAGTAAGCGGCCAATTTTATTCAGGCCACATTTAAATATCAATTACTCACCTACTCAACAATAAAGAAGCAGGAGGAATATAAAAAGCAACTTGCTCTCTAAAAGTTTATCCCCCACTGGACGTCGTGAGTAACTTGTTAATATCATGAGTAAAAAGATGAACTCATAAGACATCAGATCACGAGTAAAATCAAATCATGAATAATTAGATAAATATCCTAACTGCGTTACAATTTAGAGGGAATGAGTAAGTGGCCCATTAGTTATGACCATAAGTGGCCCATTAGTTATGACCATGAGTAAGTGGCCCGTCAGTCATAAGGCCACGAGCAGGGGGGGGGGCATTACCCCCTGCTCAGTGAGGAGGGGGGGGGGCATTACCCCCTGCTCAGGGGGGGCATTACCCCCTACTCAGGGGGGGCATTACCCCCTGCTCAGTGAGGAGGGGGGGGGGACCATTACCCCCTGCTCAGGGGGGGGGGGCATTACCCCCTGCTCAGGGGGGGGGGCATTACCCCCTGCTCAGGGGGGGGGGCATTACCCCCTGCTCAGGGGGGGGGGCATTACCCCCTGCTCAGGGGGGGGGGCATTACCCCCTGCTCAGGGGGGGGGGCATTACCCCCTGCTCAGTGAGGAGGGGCGGGGGGGCATTAGAGAGCTATACTCACCTGGTGAAAACTGGGAGCTGGGCCCCCATAACGTGAACTCTTGCAAGCATGAGGCCCAGAGTGGTGGCCACGAGCACAAACACACGCGGAGCCATGTCTGCCAACCAGGGGGGCACCGACCCCTTCCCGGACACAATGCCCTCTCCAAACTGCAGCAGCTCCCACCCACGCACCTGCGGAAGGCAGAGAACGAGGCGTTAGTGAAGAAACAGCATCATTAGAAGGAAATCCCGTTTATTCCTACCCCTACATGCGTGCGCACCAGGGAACGCACGCAAACGCACGCAAGGCAACGCAGGTACCGTAGCCGCAAGCTAACGAAGGTACCAAGGACGCTAGGCAACGTAGATACCAGGGGACCAGATTCACGAAGCAGTTACGCAAGTACTTACGAACGTGTACATCTTTCCTCAATATTTGACGGCTTTGGTTACATTTACTAAACAGTTTACAAGCATGAAAACTTGCCAATCAACTGTTGTTATTGCTATAAACAGCCTCTTGGTGCTTCGGAGCTCATTAACTGTTAAATAATTGTAAACAAAGCCGCTAAAGATTGAGAAAACATGTTCAGGTTCGTAAGTGCTGGCGTAACTGCTTTCGTGAATTTGGCCCCCAGGAACCAGCAAGAAAACGCAGCTATCGTACTTCAGCATCACCCCGCCCAGAATCATCAGGCTGCGGGATGATACGCGGGTGATCTTATCTTGAGGTTATCTTGAGATGATTTCGGGGCTTTAGTGTCCCCGCGGCCCGGTCCTCGACCAGGCCTCCACCCCCAGGAAGCAGCCCGTGACAGCTGACTAACACCCAGGTACCTATTTTACTGCTAGGTAACAGGGGCATAGGGTGAAAGAAACTCTGCCCATTGTTTCTCGCCGGCGCCTGGGATCGAACCCAGGACCACAGGATCACAAGTCCAGCGTGCTGCCCGATCGGCCGACCGGCTCCCGGATGAATTATACTGCAACAATCCTCCCTCATCATGCACATGCAACGAAATCAAGATAATCCTGTTAAACAGTTTTGGTTCACCCTGTAACACCACCATTACCAGCAATGATGCATAGTCGGATAGGGAAGGGGGGGGAGGGGAATACAGCAGGAATTAACGTGTTGGCGAGAGGGAATGGCTCCCTTTCCCCCTCCCCCCCCCCTCTCTCAACCCCATCAACCCCCCCCCTACCACTATAACCATCAACTCCTACCCTCAAATAACCCCTCCCCCCCCACCCCCAGCCTCTGAAAAAAATTGCATTCTGTTTGAACACATTAAAAAAAAAAAAATGACGCTGCAAAAGGGGAAAAACAGCGCAAACACACGCACACATCTAGCCGAGTACACACCCACACACACACACACACACACACACACACACACACAGGTTGTGGAAGCAAATACTATTCATAATTTTAAAACCAGGTATGATAGGGAAATGGGACAGGAGTCATTGCTGTAAACAACCGATGCTCGAAAGGCGGGATCCAAGAGTCAATGCTCGATCCTGCAGACACAACTAGGTGAGTACTAGGTGAGTACGTACACACACACACACACACACACACACACACACACACACACACACACACACACACACACACACACACACACACACACACACAACCCAGTAGGCTCAGGACTCTGTACACCAGTTGCTTGACAGTTGAGAGGCGGGACCAAAGAGCCAGAGCTCAGCCCCCGCAAACACAACTAGGTGAGTACACACCTACTGAAGTTCTATGAAAAAGAAACAAAAAAATAAGACCAGACAGAGATGGTTGGGCAGATTGTGTATTTCTGGCCCCCAAAAAGCCTTTGGTCCACTTCTACCCAACACACCACTACATAAACTTGAGAGGCGAGCAGGAGTAAACGGAACACCACCGGCGGAGATAAGAGAGTACCTAACCACCGGCGGAGATAAGAGAGTACCTAACCACCGGCGGAGATAAGAGAGTACCTAACGGACGGGACTAAGAGTCAAAAGTGAGGGGACGAGAAGCCTGGCATTAAGTCACAAGTGGAGTACCTCGCGGATCTGTGCCCGAGACCCATACCTTTGGTCCCTGGCGTGGATACCATACCAAACCTATCTTCGGGGCCACATGTATAAACAGGATAACATCAGCAGCATACTCAACACCGGCAAACGTCAAAATATCGTTCAGGAACTTAAATAAAATGACATAAAAATGGCTGTATAGCACCTACGTGAGACCAGTCTTAACGTATGCCATCTCATCCACAAATACCATCTATTAAAAAGTAAGAAAACTAGAAAAAAATGATAAAACGCGGCTTGCCCAGGATTTGCAAGATATTTAATATGAAGAAAGACTGAAAGAACTAGACCTGACGCCATCAGAGTAAAGGAGAATAAGGAAAAAGGATAAAGACGTATAAGAATCCTTGACGAGGGATTAACAAAGTGTAAAATGAGGACATAAATGGATGCCTAAGAACCTGATGAATCCTAAAGCGATGTTAGAAAGCTTTATTTAGCGTAAAACAGTGGAAAATAGGAATGGACTAAATGAGCACGCTGTATAGGCTTACTCAAGTCATAATTTCAACAGCAGATATGATAGAAGTAAAAAGCAGGAAATCATTGCATTAGACAACCAGAGAACAAGCAAAACTTCACAGCTTAGGAAGAAAGAAGAGTTAAAAGAGTCATGATCACCACATACAAGATTATCATAAGAATTCACAGGGGTAGATAAAGACAATTTATTTAACACAGGGAGCACAGACACAAGGAGACACAGGTGGAAACTGAGTACCCAGATGAGCCATAGGCATATAATAAAGAACTTTTTCAGTGTCAGTAGTTAACAGATGGAAATACATTAGGCAGTGATGTGGTGGAGGCTGACTCCATACACAGTTCCAAATGTAGATATGATAGAGCCCAGTAGGCTCAGGAATCTGTACACCGGTTGAGTGAAAGTTGAGAGGCGGGACCAAAGAGCTGAAGCTTAATCCCCACAATCACAACTATGAGAGTACACACTAACACTGCATTTTTCTAATCTTTGTTTATATCTACAGCCACTTTTAATTACTTTAATTCGCCAATGAAAATGCCAGCACGGGGGAATTTAAATGCCAGGGCTGGGGGGGAGGGGGGAGAGGATGGATTTAAATGCCAGGGCTGGGGGGGGGAATTTAAATGTAGTCATCATTTAAACTGAAGCGACTCCTGCTTTTCTGCCTGTCCTGTTTTTCTGCTTGCTTGCCTGTTGCCTGCTTGCCTGCCTCCATGCCTAACCAGCCTGCCTGCCTGCCTGGCTGGCTGCCTGCCTGCCTGCCTACCTGCCTGCCTGCCTGCCTACCTGCCTGCCTGCCTGCCTGCCTGCTTTCCTGCCTGGCTGACTTCCTGCCTGCTTGTTTTTCTGCCTGCCAGCCTGCCTGCTTTCCTGCCTACCTGTTTTTCTGCCTGCCTGCCTGTTGCCTGCCTGCCTGCCTGCCTGCCTGCCCCCGTTGACGAGCGAAGGGAGGCTCCCTGAGGGCTGGCGACCAAGGGAGGACAGGGACGCGAGGACGCTGCCGAGGACAACAAGACCTCAGGGCAGGTAAGAAGCACCACACGAGCCTAAATTTTAATTAAAACCTTGACTCGAGGTCTCCTTTGAGGCTGCCTCA
Source organism: Procambarus clarkii (assembly GCF_040958095.1). NCBI lineage: Eukaryota > Metazoa > Arthropoda > Malacostraca > Decapoda > Cambaridae > Procambarus > Procambarus clarkii. Next base: position 38,909,735 of record NC_091169.1, read on the forward strand.
TAAGCCCCCCCTTGACTCATCATGAATGAGATGAGTCTCATTCTGTCTCTGCTCCCTCATTCTCTCCCTCCCTCTCTCTCTTTCCTTACCCTATAATCTTACCCCCCTCACTCTCCACTCTTAAGTCTCGCCCTCCCTTACTCTCTTCCCATAACTGTCTTTTGCAATATTGCTCTTAACAGTTTAAGAAACCAGAGCCTCATTTGATGTGAAATGAGAAGCATAGATTCAGAACTGTGTTGCAACCCCTAGCGATGATTTCGGGAGGGGGGGAGGCCGCGGCTCAACGTCCCCGCGGCCCGGTCCTTCGACCAGGCCTCCCAACCATGAGCCAAATCTTCCTATCACCCTTGTGTCGAGGTGTGTGTGTGTGCGCGCGCGCGCGCAACCGGAGGTAAGACCGCGGACGTGCACCTTCTCAGATATGCATAGCCACTGCATGTTGCAAGCACCAACGCAATGCTCACCTGAGCAAAAACTATGAAATCTTAAAAGCAAGACGGTGCCCATATCAGCTGATTGCGACTTACAAGATGCAACTTATCTTAAAAATTACTATTTAACTTTAAGATAAGTTTAAGTAATTTATTATTTTACAACTGTGTCACCTGTAAGAGCCATTTTGTTATTATCTAAATGAAAAAATCTAAAAAGATATCAAATATCAAAATATGTTTTTTTCCATAAAATATCCTTGAAAAATAGGAATACGTCTTAAGTGGAGGTAGGGC
>NC_091169.1:38912965-38917965 GCF_040958095.1 Procambarus clarkii
CAGGTAAAGCGTTTCAGTCACTTCCGGGGGTTAAGTGTTGGTCAACCCACTACAATTACCTCCAGGGGTTCAGTGCCCGACCACCCACTACAGTGTGAAGTGCAGAAGCTGTCTAGCTCTCTCCACGGAGGGCAGAGGGAAATGGATAAATGTTGTGTAAGTTGCAGGAGAATGACCAGTTGTAGGCAATAAATTAGTCAATCTCTCTGTCTCTGTCTGTCTCTGTCTGTCTCTCTCTCTCTCTCCCCTCAGCCCCTCCCTATGTATCCACCTCCCCCTTGCCTTAGCATCTTCCTCCCTCCCCTCTCCCTTCTCAACGCCCCCCCTCCCTTCGCAAATCCCCAACCCATGTATAAATCTCTTCCTCGGTAATTCCCTTCCTCATACCACAACCTCTACCTATTTAACTCCCCCTTCCTATCCCTCTGCCCCTTTCCCCTAGCTCCCCATGCCTCTACCCATCTACCCTAGCCCCCTAACCCCTCTGTGCATCCCCAAGCAATATACCAACCCTTAAACACTGTTTACACAGCGCGTTCCCATTCCGTCGTCCCCTCCTGCCCCCTGAATTTCCATTCCCACTTTGGGAATTGCAAGAGGAGAAGCCCTGCTGCCCCCTGCCGGATGCGGTATGCAATTGGCATTTGGAAATTCTACACGGAAAATTGGCTCGCCAATAGGTTTTATCTTTCCACCAATTCATTCCCAGTTGTTAACCCTCCTATCCCTTGGACGTCTGTTTGGGGCGCTGTTACATCCTTGTTCCTCATCTCTGTCCACGTCTATGGTGTTTAATAGTGGTAGTTGGGGTGGTAGTTACAGAGGCAGTGATAGTTGTGGTGGAGTGGTGGTAACATTACTAGTAACACTAACAGCAGCAGCAGCACTGGTGGCTGCGTTACTTGTAACTCTCCACTAGTGACTGTAACTCTACTTGTAACTCTCCACTAGTGACTGTAACTCTACTTGTAACTCTCCACTAGTGACTGTAACTCTACTTGTAACTCTCCACTAGTGACTGTAACTCTACTTGTAACTCTCCACTAGTGACTGTAACTCTACTTGTAACTCTCCACTAGTGACTGTAACTCTACTTGTAACTCTCCACTAGTGACTGTAACGCTACTTGTAACTCTCCGCTAGTGACACTACCTCCACCAGGCGACGGCGTGTTCCACTAACATGCTTGGAAGCAGAGTTTTTAAATAAGTTTGCAATTATAAATATATATATATTTTTTGCTTGCAAACCCCGCCGGAAGCAGCAGCAGCAGCAGCAGCAGCAGCAGCAGCAGCAGCAGCAGCAGCAGCAGCAAGACAAGGGGGACAGGGAGCTTTGAGGTGCGGTAAATTAGCCAAAGCAGGTTGGCACTCCCCAGAGGAGCTGTGGGATTGGGTGGCTCGTCTAATTAGTGCCTTCCTTGTTGTCAACGCCAGGATGCTGCAGGGATTTTCTCGAGGGATTAGCATCCCTACACACACACACACACACACACACACACACACACACACACACACACAGTCCTGTCCTGTCCCCTGAAGCTCATATCAAGAGGATAACAGCACCAGCATATGCCAGGTTGGCTAACATAAGAACGGCCTTTAGAAACTTGTGTAAGGAATCTTTCAGAACATTATATACCACATATGTCAGACCAATCCTGGAGTATGTGGCACCAGCATGGAGTCCATATCTAGTCAAGCATAAGACTAAAATGGAAAAGGTTCAAAGGTTTGCCACCAGACTAGTACCCGAGCTGAGAGGTATGAGCTACGAGGAGAGACTACGGGAATTAAACCTCACTTCGTTGGAAGACAGAAGAGTTAGGGGGGACATGATCACCACATTCAAGATCCTCAAGGGAATCGACAGGGTTGATAAAGACAGGCTGTTTAACACAAGGGGCACACGCACTAGGGGACACAGGTGGAAACTGAGTGCCCAAATGAGCCACAGAGATATTAGAAAGAACTTTTTTAGTGTCAGAGTGGTTGACAAATGGAATGCATTAGGAAGTGATGTGGTGGAGGCTGACTCCATACACAGTTTCAAGTGTAGATATGATAGAGCCCAATAGGCTCAGGAACCTGTACACCTGTTGATTGACAGTTGAGAGGCGGGACCAAAGAGCCAGAGCTCAACCCCCGCAAGCACAACTAGGTGAGTACAACTAGATGAGTACACACGCGCACACACAACCCCCGCAAGCACAACTAGGATCCAAGAGTCAATACTCGATCCTGCAAGCACAAATAGGTGAGTACACACACACACACACACACATCCTGGAGTATGCGGCCCCAGCATGGAGCCCGTACCTTGTCAAGCACAAGACGAAGCTGAAAAAACTTCAGAGGTATGCCACTATGCTAGTCCCAGAACGAAGAGGCATGAGTTACGAAAAAAAAGGCTGCGTGAAAATGCACCTCACGACACTGGGAGACAGAAGAGTAAGGGGAGACATGATAACTACCTACAAAATTCTCAGAGGAATTGACAGGGTAGATAAAGAAAAACTGTTTAACACTGGTGATACTTGAACAAGGGGACACAGGTGGAAACTGACTACCCAAATGAGTCACAGAGACGTTAAAAACAACGTTTTTAGTGTCAGAGTAGTTAACAGATGGAATGCATTAGGAAGTAATGTGGTGGAGGCTGACTCCATACACAGTTTCAAATGTAGATATGATAGAGCCCAGTAGGCTCAGGAACCTGTACACCAGTTGATTGACGGTTGAGTCAATGACCAAAGAGCCAAAGCTCAACCCCCTCAAGGGCAACTAGGTGAGTAAACACACCCACGATTCACAGTCGAGGGACCTGGTTCGATTCCCGGCAGACACAGAAACAGTTTCTTTCCCCTGGTGCCCCAGTTCACCTAGCAGGAAATAGGTACCTGAACAGTTAAGACAGCTGCTGTGGATTGCATCCTCGGGATATGTGTGTGTGTATTTACTATTTGTCTCTACAGAATCGAGCTATTAGCTCTTGGACCCCGCCTTGCTAACAAATTTAATTTTCCTCTATTATATCTACATATATTTCTCTCTAACACACACATCCCCAGGAAGTAGCCTGTAGCAGCTGTCTAACTCCCAGGTACCTATTTCCTGCTAATTAACAGGGGCATCAGAGTGAATGAAACATTTTGCCCATTTGTCTCCGCCTCCACCGGGGATCGAACCCGGATCCTCAGGACTACGAATCCGAAGCGCTGTCCACCCAGCTGTCAGGTGCCCAGAACATGAGTTTGTAAGTAGTGTTGAAGGAGGACCAGGTGGTGGTGGAGGGAGAGGACCTAGAGACATTGGAGGAAGACCTCCTAGGAGGAGGACGAGGAGGACCTCCTAGAGGTGAACAAAGATAAGATAAGGCACATCAATCCCTCATACACAACTCAGACATAGTCTTCAAGAAATTTATTCTCCGGGTATCGTAGCCTAACCCGTTAAAAAATATATTTGTCATAATTTCAGAAAATAGTAATAATATTATTACTACTAATCATCACCATACCTTACCTTGAGGTTACCTTGAGGTGCTTCCGGGGCTTAGTGTCCCCGCGGCCCGGTCGTCGACCAGGCCTCCTGGTTATACCATCATTATACCACATATTATACCACCCTCATTATAATTATTCCTGTGGCAATTATTGCTGTCAAAAATTAGTGTATAGAGCAAAATCAGAATTAAAATTCAATTCCGCAAGTTCAGACGGTTCCATAATGGAGAAGCCAATCAGAACCTCAATCATTTTCATTTCGGTGCGCTATCAAAGAGTTCTCAGTGTATCGTGGCCAAACACTCTCCATTCTGTGAATATACAATGACAAAGGCTGACCAATCACGTCATTTTTAACTAAAGAATGTACACACGCGCACATAAAGAGGGGGAGGGGGGGGCAAGGGTACTCTCTTACGCACGCGCGTGCAAACATACTGAGAGGCGGGACCAAAGAGCGGAGGCTCAACCCTCCAAGCACAATTAGGTGTGTACACACACACACACACACACACACACACACACACACACACACACACACACACACACACACACACACACACACACACACACACACACACATGCACGTACGCACGCAATATCCCGGAACTGTTTATTCGTAGTAAATATGTGTGTGGTTTAGTGCGTGCGCACGAGCGTGTGTGTACTCCCCTAGCTGTGCTTGCGGGGGTTGAGCTCCATCTCTTTGGTCTCGCCTCTTAACCGTCAATCAACTGATGTACAGATTCCTGAGCCTACTGGGCTCTGTCATATCGACATTTGAAACTGTGTATGGAGTCAGCCTCCACCACATCACTGCCTAATGAATTCCATTTACTAACTACTCTGACTCTGAAAAAGTTCTTTCTAACGTCTCTGTGGCTCATTTGGGTACTCAGTTTCCACCTGTGTCCCCTTGTGCGTGTACCATCCGTGTTAAATAATTGTCCTTACCTACCCCTGTCTGTTCCCGAGAATTATGTATGTGGTGATCATGTCTCCCCGGACTCTTCTGTCTTCTGCCTCTTAGTTCTGGGACTAGTCTAGTGGCATACCTTTGAACCTTCTCCAGCTTCGTCCTGTGTTTGACAAGGTACGAGCTCCATGCTGGAGCTGCATACTCTAGGATTGGTCTTACATAGGTGGTGAACAAGGGTCTAAATGATTCCTTACACAAATATCTAAAAGCAGTTCTGATGTTAGCCAGCCTCGCATACGCCGCCGATGTTATTCTTTTGATGTGGGCTTCAGGAGACAGGTTTGGCGTGATATCGACTAGATGTTTCTCTCTGTTCGTTTCATGGAGGACTTTGATTCCCATTGTGTGTGTGTGTGTGTGTGTGTGTGTGTGTGTGTGTGTGTGTGTGTGTGTGTGTGTGTGTGTGTGTGTACTCACCTAGTTGTACTCACCTAGTTGTGTTTGCGGGGGTTGAGCTCTGGCTCTTTGGTCCCGCCTCTCAACCGTCAATCAACAGGTGTACAGATTCCTGAGCCT
>NC_091169.1:38922965-38930465 GCF_040958095.1 Procambarus clarkii
AAGATGTTGACTAAGAGACGCAGAAAGAGGAAGAAGTAGTAATCTAAAAGAGCTGAGTGGGAACTTAAGAGGAAGGAGAGACGAGGAGGAAGTACCGTGGAGTACCGAGAATGTCAGGCTTGGTACTCTCGGTAAGGGCATGGCCAAAGATTGCTGTAAGACGGGGTTCTCAGGGAAAGGAAGATATGTAAGAGAGGGGAGTGGAGGATGAAGAGGATACGAGGAAGGATAGAGGAGCAGGGCACAGGGACATCCATCCATTGCCGGTAATTTGCATAATCTGGGTTAATGATAGCAGAGACGCAAGCGGCGTGGATGCCTGCAGCGTTATCATCAACTGATAGCGAATGTCCTCTCTCCCTTATCACAACTTCCTTGAGCCCTCACCCCATAGCCCTGGCCTCCCTTCCTTCTGATCCCTCACCCCGTTCTTCCTGATCCTCTGAACCCCCCTTTCTCTCTCACTCTCTCTCCTGCTCCATCTGGGAATTATTCAGTCTTCTGATCGATCGATTACTGTTAACATAATCCATCTCTTACACTTCTTACACGCCAGGATGCTTCAGATTAATCACCTCTGACCACACACACACACACACACACACGAAGTGTGTGTGTGAGGAAGTGTGTGCGTTTAGGAAGTGATGTGGTGGAGGCTGACTCCATACAGAGTTTCAAGTGTAGATATGATAGAGCCCAATAGGTTTAGGCATCTGCACATCCTGTTGATTGACGGTTGAGAGGCGGGACCAAAGAGCCAGAGCTCAACCCCCGCAAGCACAGTTAGACTAGTACAATTAGGTGAGTACACAGTCCAATGTTGAGTGGGTACATAGGTGAGTGAGTTATTAATTAGTGAATGAGGAATTAGGTGAGTAAATACATAGTCTTTCGTAATAAATCTCCGCCTATCTCTCCTATGCAGTCGTTATCACAACTAAACCAGGAGCAAGGAAACCAAGTTTCAACAATTCGTTTCACATTTGCGACAAAAAACAAAACGTGGGTGATTGGGGTGGGTTTGGGTGGGTAGATAGATAGGTAGATAGGTAGGTAGATAGGTAGGTAGATAGATAGGTAGATAGGTAGGTAGATAGATAGGTAGGTAGATAGGTAGGTAGATAGGTAGATAGATAGGTAGGTAGGTATATAGGTAGATAGGTAGGTAGGTAGATAGGTATGTAGATAGATAGGTAGGTAGATAGGTAGATAGGTAGATAGGTAGGTAGATAGATAGATAGGTAGGTAGATAGATAGGTAGATAGATAAATAGGTAGGTAGATAGATAGGTAGATATGTAGGTAGATAGATACGTAGGTAGATAGGTAGGTAGATAGGTAGATAGATAGGTAGATAGATAGGTAGGTAGGTAGGTAGGTAGGTAGGTAGGCAGGCAGATAGGTAGGTAGGCAGGCAGATAGGTAGGTAGGTAGGCAGATAGGTAGGTAGGCAGGCAGGTAGATAGGTAGGCAGGCAGGTAAGTAGATAGGTAGAGAGGTAGGTGGGTGGGTAAGACCTACCGTCAGTTTTCAAGGCAACCGGACTGACTTCAAAACAAGAGAGAAAAGCCAGAGGTCAGAGGTCAAGCATTACCCTCGCAACAAACTACTTAAACTGCAAGAACAATACGACTCAACCACTTCTGTAATGAGAGAGCATGATAAGTGTATTGTAAATGAAAAATTACAGAAACACAAATCCGTTCATCCATTCACTGACGTAAAATTCTCTATAGAATCTAACTTTCATTCATGCGGTGTTTCTCCCTTTAAACATTAACTCCGTTACTGCAATGTGGTGAATAATGCACTCACTGCCCGCGAGCGAGTTGCTGACGCGATTATTCAATAGTCAGATGATTAATGTATAACAATCCACAGGATTAATGTATAACAATCCACAGGATTAATGTATAACAATCCACAGGATTAATGTATAACAATCCACAGGATTAATGTATAACAATCCACAGGATTAATGTATAACAATCCACAGGATTAATGTATAACAATCCACAGGATTAATGTATAACAATCCACAGGATTAATGTATAACAATCCACAGGATTAATGTATAACAATCCACAGGATTAATGTATAACAATCCACAGGATTAATGTATAACAATCCACAGGATTAATGTATAACAATCCACAGGATTAATGTATAACAATCCACAGGATTAATGTATAACAATCCACAGGATTAATGTATAACAATCCACAGGATTAATGTATAACAATCCACAGGATTAATGTATAACAATCCACAGGATTAATGTATAACAATCCACAGGATTAATGTATAACAATCCACAGGATTAATGTATAACAATCCACAGGATTAATGTATAACAATCCACAGGATTAATGTATAACAATCCACAGGATTAATGTATAACAATCCACAGGATTAATGTATAACAATCCACAGGATTAATGTATAACAATCCACAGGATTAATGTATAACAATCCACAGGATTAATGTATAACAATCCACAGGATTAATGTATAACAATCCACAGGATTAATGTATAACAATCCACAGGATTAATGTATAACAATCCAATCCAATTTAAATAATTTCCTGACTGTAGTCTCAAATGATCTAAATCAGGAAGTATTATCCTTCACTCAGCCTCTGACTGACCCTTTTCCCCCCTCACCTACTGGTGTTGTAGATACCACTAGGCCTAATGTTGTCAAATTATATTGCAGTGAGTCTTGTAGTATGCTTGCTTGATACCTGCTTGCAACGGCAATGCAATCTTGCCTTTACTCTAAGTTGCTCAGCAGTCTGGTAATGTGTTGGTACTTCAGTCGACAGATCTGGTACTCCAGTCGACAGATCTGGTACTCCAGTCGACAGATCTGGTACTCCAGTCGACAGATCTGGTACTCCAGTCGACAAATCTGGTACTCCAGTCGACAGATCTGGTACTCCAGCCGACACATGGGGCTTGGGGTCTGACAGTTGAGTGGATAGCGCTTCGGATTCGTCATCCTGCGGTTCCGGGTTCGATATCCGGTGGAGGCGGAAACAATTGGTACCAGTTTCTTTCACCCAGATGCTCCTGTTACCTAGCAGTATATATGGACCCTTGAACCCCATAAATTCAACCCCTTCCGGCCTTGACATTCCAGATATCCCAATTCCTACGTCTATTCCCCTTTACTCACATTCCCATTTCCAATATCCCAATTCCAGCGTCTCCTCCCCCCCCTCTCCTCACATTCCCATTCCAGATCGACTTCCCGGCTCCACCGCTACCCCATCCCTCCCCTTCCCCCCCTTCCGTCCAGTCCTGGTCTTCCGCTGTACCCTCTTAGTCGGGTTTCATCTTAAGAAATGGAAGGAAAATCTCCAATACCCCACACACCAACACTCTTTCATAGGTCCTCACACGAGTAAGAACGCATACATACACATGCACACGTGCGTGTACACACACACACACACACCCACAGTGTGTGTGTGAGTACCCACATGAGCCACAGAGACGTTAGAAGGAACTTTTTCAGTGTCAGAGTAGTTAACCAATGGAATGCATTAGGCAGTGATGTGGTGGAGGCTGACTCCATTCATAGTTTATAATGTAGATATGATAGAGCCCAGTAGGCTCAGGAATCTGTACACCAGTTGATTGACAGTTGAGAAGCGGGACCAAAGAGCCAAAGCTAAACCCCCGCAAGCACAACTAGGTGAGTACACACACACACACACACACACACACACACACACACACACACACATATTATTATGTGTGTGTGTGTACAATATGTAACACATATTGCGTTATATGACAAAGAGTGCTGGGAAGACGGGACACCACGAGCGTAGCTCTCATCCTGTAACTACACTTAGGTAATTACACTTAGGTAATTACACACACACACACACACACACACACACACACACACACACACACACACACACACACACACACACACACACACACACACACACACACACTTGGACAAAGAAGTCTCCCGAGTGCTATTTATGCCCTGTGTAAGACCTACTTTCCAGTACCCAGCGAAGGAACAGAATCCCTACCAAACGAAACGCAGAACAAAGCTAGAAAGGACCAAAGATATGCAACGAGACTCGGTCCCGAGGTGAGGGGCTTGAGCTCCGTGGACAGACCGACAGAACTGGACCTCACTACACCAAAGAGCAGGAAACGTTAGACATGACATAAGATTCTAAGGAAGATTGTCAAAGAAGACCAAAAAGCTATGAACTTTTGATGAGAATTAGAGAAGCAGATCACTCTCAGAGACGTCAGAATAAACAATATCAGTGTTGCAGATGTCAATAAGTGAAGCTAACTGAATACATCATTTTCATTGCATAAATGTATTATATAACAAGTTGACCGAACCACACACTAGAAAGTGAAGGGACGACGACGTTTCGGTCAGTCTTGGACCATTCTCACGTCGATTGTAAGAATGGTCCAGGACGGACCGAAACGTCGTCGTCCTTTCTCTTTCTAGTGTGTGTGGTTTGGTCAACATATATCAGCCACGTTATTGTGACTTCTCGTCTACATATTATATAACAAGAAAATCGAGGAACCGAGTCACTATGCTAGACTTTAGTGAGATCAGGAGGTATGGCAGGAAGTGCAAAATAGCCCCATTGAAAATGTAAAGTGCAATAGGTACGCTGAGACAATTCTTTCAACATTAAGGGTCCAAGATTTTTCATCACTATCCCTCTAAACATAACTGGCCGACCTCTCACGGTCCTCAAACGAGAAACTGGTAAAACACTTCCAAAGGATACCTGATCAACTGGGCTGTCATTCACACGTCAGGTTGCAAGCAGCTGCATCTAACAGCCTCGTCGACCAGCCCACCAACCGGGAGACCTGGGGCCAAATTCACGAAAGCACTTACGCAAGCACTTACGAACCTGTACATCTTTTCTCAATCTTTGGCGGCTTTGTTTCCAATTATTAAACAGTTAATGAGCTCCGAAGCACCAGGAGGCTGTTTATAACAATAACAACAGTTGAATGGGAAGTTTTCATGCTTGTAAACTGTTTAATAAATGTAACCAAAACCGTCAAAGATTGAGGAAAGATGTACACGTTCATAAGTGCTTGCGTAAGTGCTTTCGTGAATCTGGCCCCTGGACAGAGAGACCGGGCCGCGGTGACCTAAGGTACAAAAGGCAAGGTACGTAAGGCAGGACGAGGAGCTGAAGCACGACCATTGCATTCACTTTTAGCTGAGAACATCTTGGAGACTTCACACACTGTAAACATGCCTACTTGTAAGACACAGACTCCCCAGAACGAACGCAACAGGAAAGAGGTCTTGCGAGACAAATCACCACCGGAAGGGTTTTAATCAGAGTTACAGCCCCGTTCCCGTGCCAGGTAAGTCCACTACGGGCTCACCATAGCCCGTGCTACTTTGCAACTTTTGTTCTAAGTAGCTGAATCTAAAACAACAAGAAGCACCACTGGAAATGATGGACCCACAACTAAAGACTTACACCACCTATAGGAGTTCTAAGATAAAAGTGTAATAACAGCCAAGTGTTGGAATAAAGATGCTTGGAGCACAAGAACAGTGAAGGATGGTCTAGATAACGAAACAGAAAAAAAACAGCGTATAAAGGAATGAGAAAAATGAATATGTGAGAGAAAGAAGATAATCAGAGAAGCAGTATTGACATGACATTACATCCTGATCCAAACATGTTGAATAACGTAAGAAGGTAAAATTAATAAGCAGACTAAAGAGAAAAAAAGGAGAGAAATGGACGATCAACAGAATATGACGAGGGAATACTTGAAGTACTAAACAAAAGATTCCAGAATCTATTTGTAAGTCAGCTAACACACACTCGGCGGATCTGAAAGAATACAGCTTAAGCTTAAAAACAAAAAGCTTAATATAATATTACAAATAATGAGAACAAAATGTGAAGAAACGCCTGGAAAAGCTGGATAGGAGGAACGTTTCGTCCCTACACACAAGATCGATCAAAACACAGGAGATGAAGCTTAATTATTACCTGTGTTTGTAATTCAGGGACACACACACACACACACACACACACACACACACACACACACACACACACACACACACACACACACACACACACACACACACACAGATTCCTGAGCCTACTGGGCTCTAGATATGATAGAGCCCAGTAGGCTCAGGAATCTGTACACCAGTTGATTGACAGCTGAGAGGCGGGACCAAAGAGCCAAAGCTCAACCCCCGCAAGCACAATTAGGTGAGTAAAATTAGGCGAGTACACACACACACACACAAAATGGTCAGGATTGACACATGGAGCAATTAGCATAGATGATGGTTGGTTAGAACAACAATACCGTTTCACCAGACACAAAGTGGCTGGTGAAAATGGATGCAGCTACAGAAGACGAGGCACAGACAGATGACACAGTGGCTTGCGGGCACAGGCAGATGACACAGTGGCTTGCGGGCACAGGCAGATGACACTGGCTTGCGGGCACAGGCAGATGACACAGTGGCTTGCGGGCACAGACAGATGACACAGTGGCTTGGCATATTAGAATGAGGACGTTCCTACTGGTCGGTTTCGGAGGTAAGCCAATGCCTTGAGATCTGCCACTATTCTCAGGTGAAAGAATCAGTCTTCAGCAGTCACATCTCCCGCTAAGCTTGCTCGCCAGTAGGCCCTAAATGCAGCTCAGAATATCTTTAGATACTTGTGATAGATAAGGAAGTAAGTCTACTGCTGAGATGAAATTCAATAGATGGCATTATGATAGAATTCGCAGTGATAGATAAATGTTCCAAGATTTATCTAATACAAGCAGCATTAAACAACCCCAGAACAGGGAAACCAAGGGCTCAGGAACTAAAGCTCGACCCTGGAAGCAACACACCGCCTTGAACGCTTCCAAAGGGAACATTAAAACAGAGGCTCCGAGGCACGAGATGAAAACACAGGAGCCATCATTACAAACGTCTCAGGAAATCCTCCTCCTTGAGTGGGAAATCCTCCTCCTCCTCCTTGAGTGGGAAATCCTCCTCCTTGAGTGGGAAATCCTCCTCCTTGAGTGGGAAATCCTCCTCCTCCTCCTCGAGTGGGAAATCCTCCTCCTCCTCCTCGAGTGGGAAATCCTCCTCCTCCTCCTTGAGTGGGAAATCCTCCTCCTCCTCGAGCGGGAAATCCTCCTCCTTGAGTGGGAAATCCTCCTCCTCCTCCTCGAGTGGAAAATCCTCCTCCTCCTCCTCCTTGAGTGGGAAATCCTCCTCCTCCTCCTCCTCCTTGAGTGGGAAATCCTCCTCTTCCTCCTCCTTGAGTGGGAAATCCTCCTCCTCCTCCTCCTTGAGTGGGAAATCCTCCTCCTCCTCCTCGAGTGGGAAATCCTCCTCCTCCTCGAGTGGGAAATCCTCCTCCTCCTCCTCCTCGAGTGGGAAATCCTCCTCCTCGAGTGGGAAATCCTCCTTCTCGAGTGGGAAATCCTCCTCCTTGAGT
>NC_091169.1:38935465-38965465 GCF_040958095.1 Procambarus clarkii
CCTCTGCCAGGGGCTGGCCTCTGCCAGGGGCTGGCCTCTGCCAGGGGCTGGCCTCTGCCAGGGGCTGGCCTCTGCCAGGGGCTGGCCTCTGCCAGGGGCTGGCCTCTGCCAGGGGCTGGCCTCTGCCAGGGGCTGGCCTCTGCCAGGGGCTGGCCTCTGCCAGGGGCTGGCCTCTGCCAGGGGCTGGCCTCTGCCAGGGGCTGGCCTCTGCCAGGGGCTGGCCTCTGCCAGGGGCTGGCCTCTGCCAGGGGCTGGCCTCTGCCAGGGGCTGGCCTCTGCCAGGGGCTGGCCTCTGCCAGGGGCTGGCCTCTGCCAGGGGCTGGCCTCTGCCAGGGGCTGGCCTCTGCCAGGGCTGGCCTCTGGAGGGCTGGCTACAAAAAATAATAATTTTGTATAATACAAAAAAATACAAAATTACCCGCTACAGTAACTTTCTTCCCCACCACACTCACAAAGCCCCTCCCTGTAACCTACTCCAACCCCCCCAACCCTCTCTCTGCCGCCCCCCTCAACCCCCTCCCCTTCAATCCCCCCTAACCCCCCCCCTCTCTGTCGTGACCACGAGCAAGTTTGCAGTCAATGTTGCAACATCGTGACCAGGGCTGTGATCATTCTCAAATCATCCCTATCGCTCTCTCTCTTGCTCTCTCTCTTCCTCTCTCTCTCGCTCTCTCTCTCGCTCTCTCTCTCTCTCTCTCTCTCTCTCTCTCTCTCTCTCTCTCTCTCTCTCTCTCTCTCTCTCTCTCTCTCTCTCTTGCTCTCTCTCTCTCTCTCTCTCTCTCTCTCTCTCTCTCTCTCTCTCTCTCTCTCTCTCTCTCTCTCTCTCTCTCTCTCTCTCTCTCTCTCTCTCTCTATTGCAGCTGCGGGCGAGCTTATCTGATGCCCACCCACGCCCATATCGTAAGCCCACGACGCCAGCTTTTCTTATTTCCCCCTTGGGGAAAGTCTTCAGCCTTCAGCAAGCTTGCAAAGCTTCCCTTAACGCAATCTCCGTGTTGCAAATGACGTAAAAATTCCAACAAAAAACGGTGTTCTGTGTTTGCTGGAGGATAGACTTACCTTCTGGACGATGAAGAGCTCGTAGACGGCGCAGATAGCGATGACGGTGATACCCTGTTCCTTACAGAGCATGGCCGTGGTGGCCAACAGCATGGCCAGCAGGAGGAGTCTCCAGTCAGTGGCCACCCGCGCTCCACGGGGCCCTCGGACCTGGCGAGCCGTGGCCCCGGAGTAGGCCACCAGGGCCCCTAGGAAGAAAAGGGAGGAGAGCGTTTCGGCTCGACCTACTACACCCGTCACCTGTAGGAGAGAGAAAATGTCAACATCTTAGACCATGTCTCAGACAGCTGGTGATATGAATATCTTATCAGTTTGGTGGGCTGTTGATGTGAGTACCTTGTTTGGAGGTACTGGCATGCAAGACACACACCTGAAGACAGTCATACAGGGACACACCTGAAGACAGTCATACAGGGACACACCTGAAGACAGTCATACAGGGACACACCTGAAGACAGTCATACAGGGACACACCTCAAGACAGTCATACAGGGACACACCTCAAGACAGTCATACAGGGACACACCTCAAGACAGTCATACAGGGACACACCTCAAGACAGTCATACAGGGACACACCTCAAGACAGTCATACAGGGACACACCTCAAGACAGTCATACAGGGACACACCTCAAGACAGTCATACAGGGACACACCTCAAGACAGTCATACAGGGACACACCTCAAGACAGTCATACAGGGACACACCTCAAGACAGTCATACAGGGACACACCTCAAGACAGTCATACAGGGACACACCTGAAGAGACTGTCAGAACGTGTGTGTAATATGTGAGAATTGCAGCAATGAAATAATCATAGAAGGTGGATGTCCTACAAATATATGTGGAATTAGAATTTAGATTTTACATTTTTAGAATTTACATTTTTAAAACTGTGTGTGCTATATATATGGATGAGCGAGAGCGCGCGCACACAACACATAATACACATTTCAACGTTTATATAATGCTTAAACTCATTCTTTCAAACCACTATTAATATCTTACATATAACCCAACATAACCAGTAATATCGCGCAGTATTATCATTGAACGCAAACCTATTATAGCTTGTGAGAGTTGTACTCCCGCAGCCAAAGCAGTGACTGGACTACTGTGGTGATGACTTGATCAATAAGGTTGTCGTTGTTTGCAGCGTCCACGAAGGTATTTCACTTTACAACTTTAAGATGTCTTTCCCCCCATCAATAAATATTAATAAATAAGTGAATAAAGAAAATAAAAAAAGCTTCACCGTTTGGCCCAAGGAAGGTCTTAAGTCGCAGGAAGTTCCGGTTCAAGCCTTTTGTGTCGATTGAACTGTTAACTGAGACCCAACTTAGTTGGATTAACTTAGCGAAACTTAGTTAACTTGGTTAACTAAGCCCCGAAAACAGCTCAAGGTAACCCAAGGTTCTGGGGGAGGGGGGGGAGGGGGATTTCGGGTGTCTCATAGCTCTGTAATTTTAAGTTCTGGGGTAAACCTGAGGGGCACCCGGTTGATTGATGAAGATTAAGCCACCCCAAGAGGTGGCACGGGCATGAATAGCCCGTAAACAGTGCATCGGGAGGTTCGTCCATTATGGAGTGAAGATACTTCACTCACTTACACACTTACACACTCACTCACACACACTCACACACACACACACACACACACACAGATGATGACGCAAAATTAATTTTGCAGATGACGCAAAATTAATGAGAAGAGTTGTGACAGACGAGGATTGTAGGATCCTCCAAGAGGACTTAAACAGGCTGCAGAGATGGTCAGGGAAATGGCTACTGGAGTTTAACACCAGTAAATGTAAAGTTATGGAAATGGGATCAGGTGACAGGAGACCAAAGGGACAGTACACAATGAAGGGGAACAGCCTACCTGTAACGATTCGAGAAAGAGACCTGGGAGTGGATGTGACACCTAATCTAACTCCTGAGGCACATATAAATAGGATAACGACAGCAGCGTACTCTACACTGGCGAAAATTAGAACTTCATTCAGAAACCTAAATGAGGAAGCTTTTAGGGCGCTTTACACTGCCTACGTGAGACCCGTCTTAGAGTATGCCGCGCCATCATGGAGCCCCCACCTGAAGAAACACATAAAGAAACTGGAGAAGGTTCAGAGGTTTGCGACGAGGCTTGTCCCAGAGCTACGAGGGATGGGATATGAAGAGCGGCTGAAGGAACTGAACCTTACGACACTAGAGAAAAGAAGGGAGAGAGGAGATATGATAGGGACATATAAAATACTCAGGGGAATTGACAAAGTGGAAATAGATGAAATGTTCACACGTAATAATAACAGAACGAGGGGACATGGGTGGAAACTGGAAACTCAGATGAGTCACAGAGATGTTAGGAAGTTTTCTTTTAGCGTGAGAGTAGTAGAAAAATGGAATGCACTTGGGGAACAGGTTGTGGAAGCAAATACTATTCATACTTTTAAAACTAGGTATGATAGGGAAATGGGACAGGAGTCATTGCTGTAAACAACCGATAGCTAGAAAGGCGGGATCCAAGAGTCATTGCTCGATCCTGCAAGCACATATAGGTGAGTACATATAGGTGAGTACACACACACACACACACACACACACACACACACACACACACACACACACACACACACACACACACACACACGTACGTACGTTCTTGGTGTAGTTCTGCCCCCCCCCCCCTGTCCAATCACTTGGGCTGGACGGTAGAGCGACGGTCTCGCTTCATGCAGGTGGACGTTCAATCCCCGACCGTCCAAGCGGTTGGGCACCATTCCTTTCCCCCGTCCCATCCCAAATCCTTATCCTGATCCCTTCCCAGTGCCAAATGCTATACAGTCGCAATGGCTTGGTGCTTTTAACCCTCCCTCTCCGGCTTGGGGCCAGGTTTGTTTTGTGATAACTTGATCTAAAAGAATGTTGAAGGGTTGTGGATGTTCATCCAGGCTGTGTAACCAAGTAGCTCCCCCTACCTGGAGTGGGTTCTGAAAGTTCTTCCACTCCTCAAGCCACGCCTGGAGCCAGGCTTGTTTTGTAAGAGCTTGGTCCAACAGGCCGTTGCTTAGAGCGGCCCGCAAGCCCATATATCCAGCGCAGTCCGGCTGGTCCGGGCCGCCAGATCACAGAACCAACACGACACTGTACCCAACACGACACACTGTACCCAACACGACACACTGTACCCAACACGACACACTGTACCCAACACGACACACTGTACCCAACACGACACACTGTACCCAACACGACACACTGTACCCAACACGACACAGTGTACCCAACACGACACACTGTACCCAACACGACACACTGTACCCAACACGACACACTGTACCCAACACGACACACTGTACCCAACACGACACACTGTACCCAACACGACGACACCGTACCCAACACGACACACCGTACCCAACACGACACACTGTACCCAACACGACACACTGTACCCAACACGACACACTGTACCCAACACGACACACTGTACCCAAGACGACACACCGTACCCAACACGACACACTGTACCCAACACGACACACTGTACCCAACACGACACACTGTACCCAACACGACACACTGTACCCAAGATCACCCTCCCAGCCATCGAGGATCACTGGAGCGGAATACTCTCAGGACACCAACAACAAAAGTAATTCAGCAACAGCAGTGGCCGAGAAAGCCATTCCACTCAGGCAGCTAAATCAACAGAAGCAACGGCTCGGCCCCTCCCCCCAGGCAAACAATCAAACAGGATGGACTCAAATGAGCTTCTGACCTCTTCCCGACCTCTCAATCCTCCACACCCCCTCCACCGTACTTCCTCCTTACCCTGCGCTCCTCTTACCCCTTCCCTTCCCTTCCCTTGCTCCCTCCCCTTTCTTTCCTTCCATCCCGGTCCAATTCTTCGTCTTTCAACTCCATTAGATCCAAGAGAGAGCTACCAAACAGGCTTTTACATTCTTTTACAGCAAAGGGAATCGTATCGTCAAAGAGAAGAGGACAAAGAGTGGGTCAGAGGGTCTGCTCTTTGGAACCCACCACAGTCTGCTGATACAAGAATATTTAGGCGAATACATCTAGGTTAGTGCGCGCGCACGCATACACACATACACACATACACACACACACACACACACGCATACACACACACACACACACACACACACACACACACACACACACACACACACACACACACACACACACACTCACACATACACATACACACACACACACACACACAAAGGGCACATATATGATAAAGGCACAAAAAAATTTGTAACAAAATAGAGATGCAGAACTAGGAAACAGGATTGGTTTAACAGAAATTGCGAGAGGGCCAGAGACCAAAAGACACGAAAATGGAATCAATACAGGAAGAGGCCGAACCCCCAAACATACCAGCGATACAAAGATGCGAGAAACAACTACACGGCAGTGAGGAGAGAGGCAGAAAGAAATTTTGAAAAAGGGATTGCAGACAAATGTAAAACAGAACCAGGCCTATTCTATAAATTCATAAACAACAAATTGCAGGTAAAGGATAATATTCAGAGGTTGAAAATGGGAAAAAGATTCACGGAAAATGAAAAGGAAATGCGTGAAACATTAAACGAAAAGTTCCAAAGTGTGTTTGTACAAAATAAAATCTTCAGGGAACCAGACACAATAAGAATTCCAGTGAACAACATAGAGCACATAGAGGTGTCTAGAGACGAAGTGGAAAAAATGCTCAAGGAGCTAAATAAGAACAAAGCTGTTGGTCCAGATGGAGTTTCACCATGGGTTCTGAGAGAATGTGCACCTGAGCTCAGCATTCCACTTCAACTGATTTTTCAGGCATCCCTGTTTACAGGAGTTGTAGCTGATGTGTGGAAAAAGGCTAACATAGTTCCAATCTACAAAAGCGGAAGCAGGGAAGACCCTTTAATTATAGACCTGTATCATTGACAAGTGTAATAGTCAAAATATTGGAAAAAATAATTAAAACTAAATGGGTAGAACACCTGGAGAGAAATTATATAGTATCAGACAGACAGTATGGTTTTCGATCTGGAAGATCCTGTGTATCGAATTTACTCAATTTCTATGATCGAGCAACAGAGATATTACAGGAAAGAGATGGTTGGGTTGACTGCATCTATCTGGACCTAAAAAAGGCTTTCGACAGTTCCACATAAGAGATTGTTCTGGAAACTGGAAAATATTGGAGGGGTGACAGGTAAGCTTCTAACATGGATGAAAAATTTTCTGACTGATAGAAAAATGAGGGCAGTGATCAGAGGCAATGTATCGGACTGGAGAAATGTCACAAGTGGAGTACCACAGGGTTCAGTTCTTGCACCAGTGATGTTTATTGTCTACATAAATGATCTACCGGTTGGTATACAGAATTATATGAACATGTTTGCTGATGATGCTAAGATAATAGGAAGGATAAGAAACTTAGATGATTGTCATGCCCTTCAAGATGACCTGGACAAAATAAGTATATGGAGCACCACTTGGCAAATGGAATTTAATGTTAATAAATGCCATGTTATGGAATGTGGAATAGGAGAACATACGACCCCACACAACCTATATATTATGTGAGAAATCTTTGAAGATTTCTGATAAAGAAAGAGATCTAGGGGTGGTTCTAGATAGAAAACTATCACCTGAAGACCACATAAAGAATATTGTGCGAGGAGCCTATGCCATGCTTTCTAACTTCAGAATTGATTTTAAATACATGGATGGCGATATACTAAAGAAATTGTTCACGACTTTTGTTAGGCCAAAGCTAGAATATGCAGCGGTTGTGTGGTGCCCATATCTTAGGAAGCACATCAACAAACTGGAAAAGGTGCAAAGACATGCTACTAAGTGGCTCCCAGAACTGAAGGGCAAGAGCTACGAGGAGAGGTTAGAGGCATTAAATATGCCAAAACTAGAAGACAGAAGAAAAGGAGATGATATAATCACTACATACAAAATAGTAACAGGAATTGATAAAATCGATAGGGAAGATTTCCTGAGACCTGGAACTTTAAGAACAAGAGGTCATAGATTTAAACTAGCTAAACACAGATGGCGAAGAAATATAAGAAAATTCACTTTCGCAGAGTGGTAGACGGTTGGAACAAGTTAGGTGAGAAGGTGGTTGAGGCCAAGACCGTCAGTAGTTTCAAAGCGTTATATGACAAAGAGTGCTGGGAAGGCGGGACACCATGAGCGTAGCTCTCATCCTTTAACTACACTTAGGTAATTACACACACACACACACACACACACACACACACACACACACACACACACACACACACACAGGAAGCCTGTCCCCAGAAGCCCACATCAAAAGCATATCATCAGCGATATATGCAAGACTGGTCAACTTAATTAAGAACTGCCTTTAGAAACTTGTGTAAGGAATCGTTCAGGACGCCTGTATACCACTTATGTCTGACCAAACTTATATAAAGATTACCCATGACTCAAATGAAAAGGTTCAGAGAGTGTAGAGTGCTTAATAAGGGCACAAGTACTGGAGAAAAACGAATCTCAAATGCCAAAATAAGACAGAGGCATGTTATATATATATATATATATATATATATATATATATATATATATATATATATATATATATATATATATATATATATATGCGAACAAGCCTGAATGGTCCCCAGGACATATGCAACTGAAAATTGAGTTTTCAGTTATATATATATATATATATATATATATATATATATATATATATATATATATATATATATATATATATATAGAACTTCTTAACACTCTCTGGGTAATGAACAAGTGTATTGAACTTTGAAGGGGTTCAGGGGTGTCTACTCTATTGAACATACTCTTGAACCAAGTGAACAAGTACACCAGGTTATATATATATATATATATGTGTGTGTGTGTGTGTGTGTGTGTGTGTGTGTGTGTGTGTGTGTGTGTTTAATCGTAATGTGACGTCACGATTTTCAAAACAAGCAGACATAAAACAGTCAAACACACAAACATCTCAACTTAAAGCAGAGAACAATGCATGTTTCCTTTAGACATGCACAGTCTATTGTGTCTTAGGGCACAGCCATGCAACGTTTGTTCTCTCATTGATACAAACAAACAAAAATGAGTTTTTCTATAGGAAAAACAACGCATGTTCTAGCATGCATGTAACTCTTCCCCCCCCCCACCAACCCCTCGATCTGCCAGACAATACTGGTTCTTCTAGACAAGGCGTGCGCGTCTTTGAGAAGGCGTGCGCGTCTTTGAGAAGGCGTGCGCGTCTCTGAGAAGGCGTGCGCGTCTCTGAGAAGGCGTGCGCGTCTTTGAGAAGGCGTGCGCGTCTTTGAGAAGGCGTGCGCGTCTTTGAGAAGGCTTGCGCGTCTCTGAGAAGGCGTGCGCGTCTTTGAGAAGGCGTGCGCGTCTTTGAGAAGGCGTGCGCGTCTTCGAGAAGGCGTGCGCGTCTTCGAGAAGGCGTGCGCGTCTTTGAGAAGGCGTGCGCGTCTTTGAGAAGGCGTGCGCGTCTTTGAGAAGGCGTGCGCGTCTTCGAGAAGGCGTGCGCGTCTTTGAGAAGGCGTGCACGTCTTTGAGAAGGCGTGCGCGTCTTTGAGAAGGCGTGCACACACCTCGAACAAGTCCCCTTGAGCACTCCCCGGCCGTCAAGGACGCGGGCGGTTAAGACGGCCGTCAACAACAAATGGCCGACCCATAACTCTGAGCGGAAAACGTATGAGAGGAATAAATATCGACACGCTGAAAAGTCTCCTGGAAGGAAAAAAAACTGCTGAAGAGTGGAAGTTGGGTCGCTCTAATACTCGAGGTCACCCCTGCGACGCCAGACCGCCGCTGCTACGACTCCAAGCCGCCACTACAAGTCTACCTCTGACGTTAGCGAGGTTCTCAGGTCTCATCCGGCAAGAGTTTACCCAGCGGGTTAGTTCCAGAAGCTCAATCACGGGTTCCCTGAGAGTTCGACTCTCTTTTTCTGTCGACTCTCTTCGCGCGACGCTCTTCCTGTCTCGGGGTAGCTAGACACACTCCTCCTTTTCCTTCCTTCGCCTCACAAGACCTTCTACAGCTTTGTCTTGATGGTGGGAGGGAGACGGAGGTCCAGGTGGCATCAGTCTTTTACACATTCACTTACTAAACTTGTACATCTTTCCTCAATCATGGCGTATAAGTTTATTAAAGAGTTAAAGATATTCCTAATTTCAGAATCTAAGGTTGGTTTTGTTATAAGAACCTCGTAGTGTTTCGGAGGCCATAAACCGTTTCATAAACATGAACAAAGTCGCCATGAGTGAGAAAAGATGTACAGGTTTCGTAAGGGGGATGCGTAGATGTTTGATGAATCCAGACATGCTGCGCTTAGTGAGCCAACAATAGACAAACAAAACAGACTACTTTAAGGAGGAGGGCTGGTCGAGGACCGGGCCGCGGGGACGTTGAGCCCCGAAATCATCACAAGGTAACTGTAAGGTGATGTACTAGATATCATGTGAGTTTACAATTCCAGATTTTTCTTGTTGACATCGCTGATAAATTCTCCTGCTGGTTGACCAGACCACACACTAGAAAGTGAAGGGACGACGACGTTTCGGTCCGTCCTGGACCATTCTCAAGTCGATTGTGTCTTGACAATCGACTTGAGAATGGTCCAGGACGGACCGAAACGTCGTCGTCCCTTCACATTCTAGTGTGTAGTCTGGTCAACATACTTCAGCCACGTTATTGTGACTCCTCCTGCTGGGTTCTTCTGTACTAGTCACGTGTATGTGCGGAACACTCGCCTTCTGTCTCATTTGTGGTTGTGTATGACTGCTTCTGTCTCATTTGTGGTTGTGTATGACTGCTTCTGTCTCATTTGTGGTTGTGTATGACTGCTTCTGTCTCATTTGTGGTTGTGTATGACTGCTTCTGTCTCATTTGTGGTTGTGTATGACTGCTTCTGTCTCATTTGTGGTTGTGTATGACTGCTTCTGTCTCATTTGTGGTTGTGTATGACTGCTTCTGTCTCATTTGTGGTTGTGTATGACTGCTTCTGTCTCATTTGTGGTTGTGCATGACTGCTTCTGTCTCATTTGTGGTTGTGTATGACTGCTTCTGTCTCATTTGTGGTTGTGTATGACTGCTTCTGTCTCATTTGTGGTTGTGTATGACTGCTTCTGTCTCATTTGTGTTTGATCTGTACTTCTGTCTAGTTGGTCTCTCTTTTTGTTCGTCTATGTTTCTGTCTGCACCTGTCAACTGAACGACTGCATCCTTCTGTGGAACTCATGATATATCTTGAGGTTATCTTGAGATGATTTCGGGGCTTTTTTTAGTGTCCCCGCGGCCCGGTCCTCGACCAGGCCTCCACCCCCAGGAAGCAGCCCGTGACAGCTGACTAACACCCAGGTACCTATTTTACTGCTAGGTAACAGAGGCATAGGGTGAAAGAAACTCTGCCCATTGTTTCTTGCCGGCGCCTGGGATCGAACCCAGGACCACAAGATCACAAGTCCCGCGTGCTGTCCGCTCGGCCGACCCGCTCCCTACATGATTAATAAATTCCTGTCACAGCCCAAAAATCAGTCGCGAGTCAAGCAAGTAGGATATCAATACTTGATGGCAACGCAGCCTTCATCTGATATCCTACTTTAGGTTGATTAGTAAAGCAAGACCCAACGACAATCTAACTCTACTAATAATTGTGGCAGTTAAAAAGACATGCCGCAAGGTTGAGTCAAGCATAAAAAAGAATAAGGCTTCTTGCCTAATGTTGACCTTTGCTCGGGTACCCCGCTTACCTCAATAACATGTATAAATAATGTCCAGTTTGTATACATCGCCCAACTAAATTTACCACGAGAAAATCAACTGAATTCATGTAAATCACGATGCTTAAGTGATAGCATCTTTTCGGTGGAAGTGAGAAACTACACACGATCCCACATTGTCATTTCTCAAATATCCACATCCTGGCAATCCGCGAAAACCCATGTTCGCAAATCCATCAAGACCCGTATTGTATTAATCCACTAAGACATGTGAACAAATCCACAAGGGCCGTGACGAGGATTCGAACCTGCGTCCGGGAGCATCCCAGACACTGCCTTAATCGACTGAGCTACGACAGGGTTAAAAGGGTTGAACCCTGTCGTAGCTCAGTCGATTAAGGCAGTGTCTGGGATGCTCCCGGACGCAGATTCGAATCCTCGTCACGGCCCTTGTGGATTTGTTCATTTGATGCATCACGTTAGTGTGATCTGTGTGTGTGTGTGTGTGTCACTAAGACATGTATTCTCCCCAGGCCCTATCACCTGCATTTTATGAAGCAAGTCACACCCACATTCTGCCACTACCATTACACATACATTCTGGCTTCCTCCTCACATCCGTACCTCATCCTGCGTGCATCTTGACCCAACCGAAGCATCACATTCCACCTGCAGAGAACCTGAGTACACGACGACTAAGGATACACTTAAGAGATCTGCCAAGGCCAGATTCACGAAGCAGTTACGCAAATACTTACGAACGTGTACACCTTTCCTCAATCTTTGACGGCTTTGGTTACATTTATTAAACAGTTTACAAGCATAAAAACTTCCCAATCAACTGTTGTTATTATTATAAACAGCCTCCTGGTGCTTCGGAGCTCATTAACTCTTTAATAATTGTAAACAAAGATGTCAAAGATTGAGAAAAGATGTACAGGTTCGTAAGTGCTTGCGTAACTGCTTCGTGAATCTCGCCCCAGGTGAATGGAAAGTGAAACAGCGTTAACGCCTACTTCCCCCTACACCCAATCGCCTCCCCCAGGATTGGTGAAGCTCCATAAAAACGTTTATCTGAGACTCAAAACAGCATTTTATGTGATCATGTGAATAGCAATGCAGAAAAACTACACTTAGCCCAAAAAACACCAATTTAGAAGCAGACACAACCAGCAGTTACAGCATCTGACAGGCAGTTACAGAGACAATTTCCTCCCAGCCAACCACCTACAAATCCACTGAGCCAGCTACAGAACAAGGCAACCAGCCAGTTAGTTACAAAGTTACCAAACAAATCAAGCAGGCTAAAGAACCAGCCAGTCGGACCTAGGCAAGCTAGGTTTTTGTCTGTCTGAACATGTAAAATAATAACCTCATTAAGGGAGAGCATTTGGAGAGATTCGCATTAATTAAAATATATTAACATAACTTAACACTTGGAATTCAGTAGTATGAATTAGGTTTCAAGAACACCAGAAATATAAATTATTTCACTGGTGTACTTGCAGTGGGTGAGACACGTCTCCATCCTGTTGATTAAACAGGTGGAGCTGCCACCTGTTGCCCTCTCAGATATGTCCTTTGAGAGGAAACTGTTTCCACCGAAGGATACCGGATCAGCCAGGCTGTGTGTGTGGGCCCTCGGGCTACGAAGACAGCTTAACCATGCAACAGAGAGTACTACAGAGGAAGATTGTAGAGCTGCCCAACCTATCGAAGCATCATCACAAAAGAGTAGGCAAGAGTGAACAAATCCACAAGGGCCGTGACGAGGATTCGAACCTGCGTCTGGGAGCATCCCAGACACTGCCTTAATCGACTGAGCTACGACAGGGTAAAACATTTTACCCTGTCGTAGCTCAGTCGATTAAGGCAGTGTCTGGGATGCTCCCTGACGCAGGTTCGAGTCCTCATCACAGCCCTTGTGGATTTGTTCATTTGATGCATCACGTTAGTGTGATCTCTGTGTGTAGTGTAGTAGGCAAGAGTGACTAGTTCATCTCCTTCCCCCCCCCCCCCCCGCTTCCACTCTCCCCTTATCAGACACTGAAATATAGCCACATGAAAATATACCCATTAGGGAAAGGGAGAAACTCAAGCAGCCCAATTGGCATAAGTAAGTTAAAAGTAATGTGGACAAATGCAGATGGAATTGCAAATAAAGGAGTAGCGATACAGGAAATAGTCGCAGAAGAACAACCACACTTGATCGCAATAATAGAAACGTAACTGTCTAGTGTTATATCTTGCTTGATATCCTCTTGATATCTTCACAAGAGGATATCAAGTAAAACGACCCACCAGCAACACTACTAGACTTGGTACACACAGAAATCACAATAACCTCATATATATATATATATATATATATATATATATATATATATATATATATATATATATATATCACCGAGCTATATATATTCACCGAGCGGTTCGAATCAGGGTTCGAACCTATGTGCTGGGTGTTCCCCAGCAGTCGACTAGCGCGTGAATGAGAACACCGAGCGCAAAGATTCGAACCCTCAAATCAAGGCTCCTGTGAATTTGTACAAGACCTGATGTTCCCCAAAATGAGGTAGAGGGTTGAAAAAAAAAGTACGAGATGCCTTTAAGCATCTTCAAGTATTCAGGCATTGTCAAGCTTGCATATATAGTGAACCTGAAGGAGTTGGTTCCACGAAGAACACGTTGAAGAAGAAGAAGAAGAAGAAGAAGAAGAAGAAGAAGAAGAAGAAGAAGAAGAAGAAGAAGAAGAAGAAGAAGGAGGAGGAGGAGGAGGGAGTGCAGACGGAGACTACAACAGGATGAGGGACTTGAAGGGAAGAGAGCAAATGAGATGAAGGAATTCACTGCTGATACTGCTCATAACCCCTGCTTGATGGGGTTCTGGGAGTTCTTCTACTCCCCAAGCCCGGCCCGAGGCCAGGCTTGACTTGTGAGTTTGGTCCACCAGGCTGTTGCTTGGAGAGGCCCGCAGGCCCACATACCCACCACAGCCCGGTTGGTCCGGAACGTCTTTTAGAAAACAAGTCTAGTTTTCACTTGAAGATGTCCACGGTTGTTCCGGCAATTGCTGGGAAATATTGCAATGCAATGAAACAGTTTATACTACTCAAGAAGGAGGCAAAAGTAACATGAATCCCTGGTTCAATAGGCAGTGCCGGTTATCTTGATAACCTCAAGATAACCTCAAGTTATCTTGAGGTTATCTTGAGATGATTTCGGGGCTTTTTAGTGTCGCCGCGGCCCAGTCCTCGACCAGGCCTCCACCCCCAGGAAGCAGCCTGTGACAGCTGACTAACCCCCAGGTACCTATTTTACTGCTAGGTAACACCCACGCTTAAGAGGGAAGCTTAAGAATGGACAACAAAAGTTGGGAAAACGTACAGAGAAGTAGGAAAAGGGGAAAATAGATAGAGGCACTAGAGAGAACCATAAATAATGACATCCAAGTTAGGAGAGAAGGTGAGAGGCAATTTGAAGATGACATTGCTGCGAAAGCTAAGGAATAACTGAAACTGTTCTACAGCCACATAAGGAGAAAAACGACAGTGTGGGACCATGTACTCTGATTGAGGAAACAAGGGGAAGCTCACACAGAAAATGATAATGAGGTATGTGAGGAACTCAACGAAAGATTTCAGTTCTTTACATCTGAATCAGCGTATAGACCACGGTTGCAAGATGAAAGGCTGGAGGAAATACTGGATGGCATTGTAATCATTGTAGAAGAGTGAAAAATCCTGGAGGAACTAAAAGTGACAAAATTAATGGGACCAGACCTAAGCTGACCATGGCTGCTGAAGGAGGCTGCAGAAGTACTATGTCACCCGTTACCAAAAAAATTTTAATAAAATGCTTGAAACAGGAAATCTCCCAGAAGTCTGACAAAAATGGAAAAGTCGTCCCAATAGTACAAGAAAAAAGACATAGAAAGGAGCCTGTATCAAGCTGCAGGCGATGAGTCACAATAACGTGGCTGAAGTATGTTGACCAGACCACACACTAGAAATAGAAGGGACGACGACGTTTCGGTCCGTCCTGGATCATACTCAAGTCGAAACGTCGTCGTCCCTTCAATTTCTAGTGTGTGGTCTGGTCAACTGTATCAAGCTCTTTTAGCCGCTTATTGTCTACTGTAAAGAATTATGAACAATTTAATTATCATATCTACTTTTAAAATTATGAATGAAATTCGTTTCTACAACCTTACTTCTTTCATTCATTCTATTTTCCCATTATTCTTGGACTACAAGAAATTTGGCTATCTCTGTGGCCCATCTACTTCTCCAGCTTCCATGCCTGTCTTGTCGTTCTACTCAATCCTCTTAAATATTTTATATGTCTCTATCATGTCTCCTCTGTTTTTTAGCGACGTCAGGCCTAGTGTGTGTGGGTGTGTACTCACCTAGGTGCGATTGCGGAGTTGAGCTTCGGCTCTTTTGGAATCGGGTGGACCATCAGGTCCGGATTTGGCTCTTTGGGCGTGTTCGGGTGCGTGCGTGTGCGTGCGTGTGTGGACCTCTGGAGCCACTTAATATTCCGCGTGCAACAGGCTGCAAGCTGCGTGCAAGAGTATGTGTTATGGTCAGCATTCTCCTGCACTCTTCCCCCATGACCAGCTGCCTGTTACGTGTCTGTTTACGGGGATCACGCTTCAGCTCCGTGGCCCCCGTCTCACCTGAATGCGACCTGATATATCCTGTATCCTGTACTCCTGTCCTGTATCGTAGATATCCTGTACACCCCACGAACATAGCATCGTTATAGAACTCTAAATCAAGCTCTAAAATGGCTTGATCGACTTGAGAATGGTCCAGGACGGACCGAAACGTCGTCGTCCCTTCACCTTCTAGTGTGTGGTCTGGTCAACCTCTAAAAATGTGAATTTGCCTGGACAAATAGAATTTGACCAGAGTCCACTTAACACCTGTTAAGTGACCGGAGTTCGATTTATTGTAACTGTCAATAACTGTAGGCACCTCGCGACTCTAACTGTTGCGTAACTCGTACGACGATTCACGACTCTTGTTTAGAGAGCCCTGAAGGTCGTCGGGGCAAAAATTATAG
Organism: Procambarus clarkii; assembly: GCF_040958095.1. NCBI lineage: Eukaryota > Metazoa > Arthropoda > Malacostraca > Decapoda > Cambaridae > Procambarus > Procambarus clarkii. The sequence goes on from NC_091169.1 coordinate 38,951,370, forward strand.
GAGGGTAATGTTTCAAGGGGAATTAAGTCTGAACTTGAAAAAACACTGAAGGAAAACTGGCGAGGTTAACAAGATTTTTCCAAGAGCTGAGAGGACTATAAGCTCTATAATTGAACTGGGAGGACTGTGAGCTCTATGAAAGAGCTCTGAGTGGGAATCGGGTCTATGACCTGAGAAATAGCATGTACCCTCTACGTCATCACTATCGACAAAATAAACCCGAACTTAACGAAAAATAGGAAAACAAAAAAAAAAAAGTTTTTTTAATTAATACGTTACAGACGACCGTCAACTAGAAGCAAAAGCGGGGACCAGAAGTTGAAGCTCAGCCCTCAGACACATTTTTGGTGAGCACACATATACACACATCACACTTAGGCAGTGATGTGGTGGAGGCTGACTCCATACACAGTTTCAAGTGTAGATATGATAGAGCCCAATAGGCTCAGGAACCTGTACACCTGTTGATTGACGGTTGAGAGGCGGGACCAAAGACCTAATGCTCAACCGCCCGCAAGCACAACTAGGTAAGTACAACTAGGTGAGTACACACACACACACACACACTCATTAGGGGTCTGGTAGCTGAGTGGATAGCGCGCAGTACTCGTAATTATGTGGCCTGAGTTCGATTCCCGGACCAGGCAGAAACAAATGGGCAAAGTTTCTTTCACCCTAATGCCCCTGTTACCTAGCGGTAAATAGGTACCTGGGAGTTAGACCGCTGTTACGGAGCTGCTTCCTGGGTGAGTGAGTGAGTGAGTGAGTGTGTGTGTGTGTGTGTGTGTGTGTGTGTGTGTGTGTGTGTGTGTGTGTGTGTGTGTGTGTGTGTGTGTGTGTACACACACACACACACACACACACACACACACACACACACACACACACACACACAAGGATTGGTTAGAAAGACGAGCTAATAACTCGATTGTGCAGGCCCAAATAGTAAAAACACATGAATATGATTAGTGAACGAAAGAAGGAAGAAAGTAAAGAACGAGAGAAAGTAGAGAGGGCGTAGGAAGAGTCGAAGAAAGAGGACAAGAGAAGAGGAGGAGAAGACCGGAGAGGGAAGGGACCACAACCCAACGGACGGTCTGCTCCACACAACGCCTATATGCATAACAAAGGCAGGAGTCGCGGACCCCAACACAACGCTCCCTCCAACACACACTCCCTCCAACACACACTCCTCCCCAAACACAACACACACAATAACCTACGCAACGCCGATAATGGCAGAGCATTAAGTCAAGAAAGACGAGCCACAATGGCAGAAGAGGCGGAGGAGGAGGAGGAATAGGTGAGAAATTACCCTAAATATTTAACCAATGCGGCGATAATTCCGATGAGTGACAAAGCCAGGAAACTCGGAGTTGCTAAATGGCGACGTCCAGGGGCCAGATTCACGAAAGCACTTACGCCAGCACTTACGAACGTGTACATCTTTCATCAATCTTTGACGGCTTTGATTACATTTATTAAACAATTTACAAGTATGAAAACTTGCCATTCAACTGTTTATATTGTTATAAACAGCCTCCTGGTGCTTCGGAGCTCATTAACTGTTTAATAATTGTAAACAAAGCCGCCAAAGATTGAGAAAAGATGTACAGGTTCATAAGTGCTTGCGTAAGAGCTTTCGTGAATCTGGCCCCAGAGCGCTTGGAAAACACGATCAAGAGACGAGTCACAATAACGTGGCTGAAGAATGTTGACCAGACCACACACTAGAAGGTGAAGGGACCGACGACGACGTTTCGGTCCGTCCTGGACCATTCTCAGGTCGATTGGGGAACCATTCTCACAATCGACTTAAGAATGGTCCAGGACGGACCGAAACGTCGTCGTCCATTCACCTTATATTGTGTGGTCTGGTCAACGATAAAAGGATTTAACCTGAGATGTTTGAATGTGATAAAAGGGGGGAATAGGGTGGGGGTTTGGGGTGTCAAGCGGTCATAGGAGAGGGTCAAGCGAGGTCGGGGAGATGAGAAAGGGAGAGAAAGAAGCCGGGAATGAGAGCGAAGGGGAAAAATAAGTTCAGAAGGTCAGGTACAATTCGATCTAACAATGGGATTTGAAATAAGAAATGCGGTTTACAACAACAAGGACTGAAGGTTGGGGGATTAAGATAGGGGGAGGGTGGGGGATTGAGATGGGTAGCGGGGAGAGACACGGGATTAAGATGAGAAGGGATTGAGATGGAAGGAGTGGATGAGAGAGAGGAATAGCTTGCCCTGACCATTCAAGATGGCCTTCCATTGGTTGAGTGACGCTGCCTCTGGTCTCTTAGTAATTCTTGCTTCTGTTTTGACTGCTACTGATTATATATATATTATATATATATATTATATATATATATTATATATATATATATTATATATATATTATATATATATATATATATATATATATATATATATATATATATATATATATATATATATATATATATATACATTTATTTAGTTTGCTGTTCTTGAACAGTTTATCTCACTGAGGAAATCAGTAGGAGCCATGAGAGGGATTCGAACTCGCTCACTTTGTACTCCCAAGCTGGCACCAAGTTAGCCGGTTCGAATCCTCACCATGTCTACCTACCATGTGGCTACCGTGTGGATGAGTGGATCCACACGGCCCAGGCGTGGAGCCCGCAGGTCTAACATACAAGGAAACACCACAAAGGGAACAGATGTTAGCAACGAGGATCATTCCATGCTGCTTCAAGATCAGGTCTTCCAATCTACTCTATTAAAGTAGCAACTAATACAGAGAGTACAGCAGTCTTGGTCCCCATTCCCGGCAACGGGAAGGGGGGCTCTCCTGCCCCCGTTATTCCTGGCAACGGGGGGCTTTCCCTCCCTCTATCCCTGGTAACGGGGACTCACCTCCTCCCTCCCTCCCTGCCAACGAAGGCTCTCCTCCTCCCTCCCCTCCCCCCCCACCCTAACACTAATATATTAAGGGCAATAAATCTCAAATTGAAGTCTAGGCGTGAGGTCTCCAATTTCCCGGAAATTTATCTCTGTAATATGTTTGATAAAGTGCAATACAAGGTCCCCCCTCTGACACATGACGCATAATCAATTTCCTCCAGAGATGTGGCCGCTGGTCGAGTCAGAAGGAACTTTTTTTTTGGCCGGACTTCCTTCGATTTATCTTAATGAACGAAGGAGGTCCAGAAGTCCCGCCGGACGCCTGGGAACACTGGGTAAATAAGTCGACGGTATTTATCGAGAAGAGATTTTTTAGTCTTGCGTCGCTTGAGATATCTCGGTGGGTAAATATACCTCCCCCCCCCCCTGGGGTGATTTCTGGGGGGACATGGGATAGCCACGAAGGAAGGGGGGGTGGGGCAGGGGTGGGGCAGGGGTGGGGTAGGGGTGGGGCAGGGGTGGGGCAGGGGTGGGGCAGGGTGGGGCAGGGTGGAGGTGGTGGGTCGGGGGTGAGTTTGATAGAGTTACTAAGGGTCCAGTGGCCCCGTCATCGTCAACTTACTGTTGAAAACATTCTTAGCCGCCGTCACCTTGTCCCTACCCCTTGAGGGACGAGCAGCAGAACGAGTGAGAGGTGGCCAGGATACCATACGGGGGGGGGGGCAAGATAACACACAAGTGACCGGGATAACAAGTGGACAGGATAACACACAGGTGGCCAAGATAACATATAGGTGGCCAGGATACCATACAGGTGCCCAGGATACCATATAGGTGGCCCAGGATAACATACAGATGGCCAGGATACCATACAGGTGACCAGGATAACATATAGGTGGCCAGGATAACACACAGATGACCACGATAACAAGAAAATGTCTCTTACCGAGTTCACGATGTTCAAACGAGAACTCGATAAAACACTTGCAGAGAATACCTGATCAACCGGGCTGTGACTCGCGTCTGTGTGTGAGCAGCGGCGTCTAACAGCCTAGTGGACCAGACTTGCAACCAGGAGGCCTAGCTGCTCAGAGACTGGGCCACGAGGGACATCGATCCCTGGAGCCTCAATGCAAGAAGAGCACCAACAGTGTCCATAAAGGCATAGTGCATCATCAAACGTCGAAACTACGGTGGTTTATGGAAATTAAGACCACGGCAAATTTGACGCTTCCTAGGCCTATTGAATATCGCGAAGGGGGGGGGTGTTATCTTGAGATGATTTCGGGGCTTAGCGTTCCCGCGGCCCGGTCCTCGACCAGGCCTCCTTTTTGTTAGGTTAGATGAGAAGTCAAATATCTGATGCTTGTGGCTAGTCTAAACCACTGCATTTTTTACGGAAGGGGATCTAAAGAACGAGCTTCAACTGAACAAAAATGAACAAAACAACACAAGAACACACAAATGGCCACAAAAAACACATATGACTACTGGAAATAAAAAATGGTGGCAATGAGTGGCTACATGATACATACACTGTCATACGGTGACACATGTGGCCACAAAGAGACATACACTGTCATACGGTGACACATGTGGCCACAAAGACACATACACTGTCATACGGTGACACATGTGGCCACAAAGAGACATACACTGTCATACGGTGACACGTGTGGCCACATGATACATACACTGTCATACGGTGACACGTGTGGCCACATGATACATACACTGTCATACGGTGACACGTGTGACCACAAAGATACATACACTGTCATACGGTGACACGTGTGACCACAAAGATACATACACTGTCATACGGTGACACATGTGGCCACATGATACACTGTCATACAGTGACACGTGTGGCCACATGATACATACACTGTCATACAGTGACACGTGTGGCCACATGATACATACACTGTCATACGGTGACACATGTGGCCACAAAGACACATACACTGTCATACGGTGACACATGTGGCCACAAAGACACATACACTGTCATACGGTGACACATGTGGCCACAAAGACACATACACTGTCATACGGTGACACATGTGGCCACAAAGACACATACACTGTCATACGGTGACACATGTGGCCACAAAGACACATACACTGTCATACGGTGACACATGTGGCCACAAAGAGACATACACTGTCATACGGTGACACATGTGGCCACAAAGACACATACACTGTCATACGGTGACACGAACGACCATGACAGCACCCCACGTTCACTCTATTTACTTCTCGATACAAGACGTTCGAACGAGTATTGCGGCCCGTGTGTGTGTCCCCAGACAGGTCCCCCCCTGCCGAACACCCCCCCCCCTCCCCCCCCCCCCCTCTGGTCAGAACCCCCTCCCCCCCTCCTGGTCAGAAGGGGGTGACCTCCTGGCCACCCCCCCCCCCTCGTCCTTCTCACGACGAGCCCAAGTTGAAGGATAAAAAGCGATACTTAAGGAACACTCTATGTCAATCTTCTTCATTTACTTTGTACCTCTCACAATCCTGCCTCTCCCTGCCGCACTCCCTCACCCCACTCTCCCCCACCCCACGCTCCCCCTCCCACGCTCCCCCTCCCACTCTCCCCACCCACGCTCACCTACCACGCTCCCCTCCCACGCTCCCCCTCCCACGCTCCCCCCTCCCACTCTCCCCTCCCACTCTCCCCTCCCACTCTCCCCTCCCACTCTCCCCTCCCACGATCTCCTGCCATCCGACGATGCTCGGCTCTTTCCTGCCAAAGTGTCACTGTCTTGACGTTCCTTGGTGCTCCATACTGCAATGTTGTTCCTTGCAACACCCTTCGGTTGCTCTCACCACACGCCCCTATGCATCCTGTTTGCTGCCAGGATAACACAGCTCTCGCATTCATCAACAGATAATCAACAGGTAAACGCATCGCACAAGGTTTCATTGATCAAGATCTATTGACCAAGATCTATTGACTAAGATCTACTGGCCAAGATCTACTGGCCAAGATCTACTGGCCAAGATCTATTGACCAAGATCTATTGACTAAGATTTATTGACCAAGATCTACTGGCCAAGATCTACTGGCCAAGATCTATTGACCAAGGTCTATTTGGTGGGATGTGAACGACTGAATCACTCATAACTGGAGGGGGGGCTTCGTAACTGTGAGTCAGGAACGTTGAGAGAGAGCTGGGACGTTGCACCCAACTCATTAAAGGAGTGGGGCCCAAGTCCTGGAGTTTTTAATGGGGGGTACTCCACTTTCCAGACACATTACTGGAGTTTACCAGCTTCTGGAGTCTTTAATGAGGTGTTCCATTTCCAGCACCCATTATTGGGGATTTCCTTCATCTTGACAAACAAAAGTACCTGCAACTTCCAGAAATGGCAGCCATAAGTAACCCCAGCTTGCAATATCTTTTGCAACTAGGCCGGTTGAAGCTTCAAGATGATAAAAGCCGGGTCTACCAGTCCATGTTCGGTGCTTACTGCCCGCATGGTTGCCACTTGTTTAATACCACAATGGACTCTGTTGGCGTCCATATGGCAACCTAACTCAATCTAACCCCATATGGCAACCTAACTCAATCTAATCCCATATGGCAACCTATTTAGTACCTCTTAACCTCACTAAAATGACAGATCACAGTCATGTCTCCACTCCCTTTCACTGCCATGTCCAGCCTCCTATTGCCCCCCCCCCACTCCTCCACCACCTCCACCCCCCCCCCCCCATACCGTTCACCCCCTCCCCAGCGTGCAGGAGGTAGTCATTGTTCCCCTTGAAAGACGTTCCCAGTGTCAATACTAAGGACAAGCGGACTTTGTTCTCTAGTCGCAATAAATTGGAAGATAACATAGTGTCCGCCACTGAATGAAACAGACCATTGTGAACCTCGAACAGCCAGTGAACCCCCTTCAACCCCGACCCTTGACCCCGTGAGGGGGAGCTAATGATGGCAGACCAATTGTGCTGAAGAATCGGGAGGGGAAATGGAGCTAACATGCGGGGAAATGGAGCTAACATGCAGGCAAATGTAAAAGGAAGCGATCATGAGTGATGTCGACGGGAAGCGAGGGCAACTGCAAGCAGGTTTGAGAGCAGGTCGAGTTTCAGCTCTTGGGTCCTGCCATAAGCGGCATTTTTAAACCGTTAAAAGCAGCAAAGCTAATCTAATAATCTCGTGTAACGCGACGCAGTTTGTACCTTATAGTAGTATTAGCAGTAGTTGGCATCCATCAGTCTCAGGAGACTATGGTGGTGTGCTCTGGAGTGGCCTCACCAGGGTTCAAAGCCAGGGTAGGAGAAGCTGTTACCCATGCAGCAGGTCCCCCCTCTCCACGGCGCTGAAAGTCCCCAGTGGAAAGGCATACGCCAATACGATTGGTTCCAGCGCCGTCGCAGGAACTGAGAGTTCCGGGGGCTTGTACCACTTATATAGAAAACATTATTCCACAGAATACAGGTTCTGATACAGGCAGGAGTGAGACCTTTATTAATCTACGAATATTGTAGACTTGGGAGAGGAGGGGGGAGGTCCTAGGATCCATGGAAGGTCGGGCCCAGTTCTGAGGGTGTTAAAATGCTATAAAGTGACGAAAACTAAGTTACAGTTATAGCGATAATATACAACGTTAGAGGTCACGTGACTGAAGATCCGTCAACGGTATTCAGAGTTTGGGAGAAATTTGAGTGTTGTGGCGTAGGGTCTGGTCGAGGACCGGGCCGCGGGGACGCTAAGCCCCGAAATCATCTCAAGATAACCTCAAGATAAAGGTTGGCCATACACCCAACACCTCAGATACGATAGTTACTGGCGTATACGACGCACCTCATTTCCAACGATGTTTTGTGGAAAACATCTTAGAATGTTAGAAAGTGATGTTCATGCGACTTTGTAGAGAGAAAATGAAGAAAAATGACATGAGAAAACATATGAGATATGAGAAACATATGAGAAAAACATAAATAAATGTCTCACTCACTTGGGGAGTAGAAGAACTCCCAGAACCCCATCAACCAGGTATCAACCAGGTATCAACTAGGAATCAACCAGGTATCAACCAGGTATCAACTAGGAATCAACCAGGTATCAACCAGGTATCAACCAGGTATCAACTAGGAATCAACCAGGTATCAAACAGGTATCAACCAGGTATCAACTAGGAATCAACCAGGTATCAACCAGGTATCAACCAGGTATCAACTAGGAATCAACCAGGTATCAACCAGGTATCAACCAGGTATCAACTAGGAATCAACTAGGAATCAACCAGGTATCAACCAGGTATCAACTAGGAATCAACCAGGTATCAACCAGGTATCAACCAGGTATCAACTAGGAATCAACCAGGTATCAAACAGGTATCAACCAGGTATATGATCTTGTGAATGCAAATACATTATAAATATCTGACTATGCAGGAGCACAAACACGTGACCTTTCTTCCAGGAAGTGTGATATACAACGATATTGTAGACGAGGAATAATTGGGCCTCCCACATTGCTCAGTGGAAGAGCTTCCGCCTCACACCTTGGGGTCAGCAGTTCGAGTCTTCTACTGACTAATTGAATGAAATGACTGTCGACGAGGAACCCACATGCTTTAAGTACAGAACCTTACACAAGGTTCTTGAAACATTGCGTTTGCTTGTATGTCCTAACCAGGCCACTGTCGAGGCATAGAAAACGTTGATACTACAATGTTTTTATTAAATATCTGGTTGTGTATCTGTATCTACTTCTCCCCTCTCTTGTCCCTTCTCCTTCTCTCTCTCCGTTCATTCTTCCAGAAAATGTAATATTAACAGGTGAAAAACCATTAAAGAAATTGAGAAAAAACAAATCCTCGATCTTGAAGAAATAGGATCATATATTTCTTAAGAGTGGGCAATGAGGCCGGCCACGACTGACCTGTGACACTCCCATACCACCCATGTATCATCTTGAAAAGTTGAGTGAGACTAGCCCTGAGCATCTGGTCTTCAGCCTTGGACAATTTTTCTTTTATATAAATATAATGTTCCTCCGCGACCATCTGACAGAATCTTCGCCAGCTGGGGAACTGACCAGTTCCACCACCATCTGGGGTGGTGGTAGGTGGTGTGGTAGGCTGGTGGACCATCTGGGGTGGTGGTAGGTGATGTGGTAGGCTGGTGGACCATCTGGGGTGGTGGTAGGTGGTGTGGTAGGCTGGTAGACCATCTGGTGTGGTGGTGGGTGGTGTGGTATTCCCGCCACCTCCTTCAAAGACTCCAAGTCACGGAGGTAAATAGTGGTATGCCAGGAGCTGCCACCTCCACCCTCAACCCCAACTCCCCCCCCCCCTCAACCCCCACTCCCCCCCCTCCACCACCCTCAATCCCAACTCCCTCTCAACCCCAACTCCCTCCCACCACCACCACCCTCAACCCCAACTCCCCCCCAACACCCTCAACCCCAACTCTTCCCTCCATCACCACAATCAACTCTCCCCCACCACCACTTTCAACCCCCAACTCTATAATAATACATTAACCCGATACAATAATCTAGGATCACGATACAACAATTAGGCAGCACAATACAGCAATACAATAAACAACACATGACAGTAATACAGTAGCTCAACAAAGTAATACAATACAGCGATACAGAAATACAGTAGGACGACGCAGAAATCCCTTGACTAATTACAATTACTTTTAAATGTTACTTTGATTACAAAAAACATTAATTAATTAGCATGTTGTTGTTATAGATTCAGCTACTCGGAACAAGTTCCAAGTAGCACGGACTACGGTGAGCCCGTAACTTACCTGGCAGAGGAGCCTGGCAAGTAGCACGGGCTATAGTGAGCCCGTAGTGGACTTACCTGGCACAGGAGCGGTGCTGAATGTGTCGATTAATTACCATTGTTAATTACTAACAATGCCGAATAAATTAATAACGTCGACGAATGTTATGATACCGACACAAAGAATGAGGATAAGAGAGGCAGAGGGGTGATAAAGAACGGGATAAGAACACAAAGAAATTGACAGAAAAGAAGAAACGGAGTTTTAGAGAACACGGAGGCAAGGACAGACAGGTGGGTAGAGAGGGATAGATGTATACGGATAAGTGACCACATGTACATTAAATGAATAGATGAGATCGGAGAGTTGAAGATGGATAGACAGGAAAGTAGATTAAGAATTCTACCAAATCAATACATTCGCGACAAAGTTCTCATTGTTATGTAAATGACCTAATGATATTGTTCTATATATCGTTCTATATTGTTCTATATAATGTTCTATACATTCCACTGGACACGAGCAACAAAACTTCAGATATCATGGTGTTAATCCGTTATCAGAGCAAGCGAACGTTAGAAGCAGATTAGTTATCGTATACATTACCCTGTAACCTAAATAATATACAAAGTCAGTAATCTGAGAACGGACTTATAAGTTGACCAAACCCCACACTAGAAAGTGAAGGGACGACGACGTTTTGGTCCGTCCTGGACCATTCTCAAGTCACACAATCGACTCGAGAATGGTCCAGGACGGACCGAAACGTCGTCGTCCCTTCACTTTCTAGTGTGTGGTTCGGTCAACATATTTCAGCCACGTTATTGTGACTCCTCGTCTGCAACGGACTTGAAAGTCCTCCCATTGGCTGTCATCTTCTCGTAAATTGACAGAAGTCCACTTGATGATTAACGTCCAAATCAACCTCTACTTTACTGCCAGCCTAAGGAATAGATTAGCTACATCTTTAATCCTTACACTCCTCAAACTGTCTAGGCCAATACGTTAACCATGGCAATTCGTTAGCTTATCATGGCAATTCGTTAGCTTATCATGGCAATACGTTAACCATGGCAACAAATTAACTAACCATGGCAACAAATTAACTAACCATGGCAACAAATTAATTAACCATGGCAACAAATTAACTAACCATGACAATAAATTATCTAACCATGGCAATTAATTAACTAACAATGACTACAAATTAACTAACCATGACAACAAATAAACTAACCATGACAACACGTTAACTAAAAATGTAAAATACAGAGCCGCCTCCTCCTTATTCAGGCGCAATAATTATATAAAAAATAATAATAATAATAATAATAATAATAATAATAATAATAATAATAATAATAATAATAAAAATTGCACAAAACAGCAACCTGAAATAATAAAGTTATTAGTGGAGGAAGAGGCCCGAGAGTGTTTCAACAGCAAGTTTATTATTAAATCCTGGAGAGCACCAGCACACAGCAGCAGCCATGCTCAGCACAGGGAATATTGTGCACACACATGCTACACTGAGCAGGAGCGTGAATATGCTCATTGTTTTTAATTCTTGCTTTATTGGCCGGAGCATATCTGTCAAGGGTGAGCGTGGTACATGCTCTCTTGCGCAATATTATCAAGATTTTATTCAGCGTTTTTAAATAAAACCGCGAAAGTTTTGGTATAGAATTCATATAAATATATATATATATATATATATATATATATATATATATATATATATATATATATATATATATATATATATATATATATATATATATATATATATATATACCGGGAATATATATATACATATACACACGCAAAGGTAATGTTTGCGTGCGCAATGCTGCACCTAAATGAACCGTTAAGTTCAACCCTAATTACAACACTCGCTCTGCAAATACATCTTTCGAAAACAGTTTGTGTGTGTGTTTTGGACGTCGTTCGAGGCCCTCGTGTAGGAGCCTCTTTGAGGGGTGACTAGGCCAAAGGGATACACCAACGGAGACAGGAGAAGCTGTACCCTCCAAGTCCCCACCCTGCCGGTAACTCGGCCCCCTGAACCAAGGGGCCCTGTGATACCGGAGGGCCCCCTCCGCGCTTCCAAGGACCTCTCGGCCTCTCCTTAAGGAGCATTCCATCCTACTGGGGAAGGAGGAAGGGTCTGGGGGGGTGGTGGTGGTGGTTTGAAGTGGTCCCAAGTTATGCAGAGAGGCAAGTTTCCTTCTTCAAGACCTCCAGTCAGCTGCACGTTGAACCCCCGCGTCTTCTCCGGCATCTCTCTCCCTCGGACCAGACAAACACTCATCAACAAGGGATCTGCTGCATCATATTGACAATCTTCTGGCTGCTACACGCATTCTTATCCGCTCCCTCACCCTACCACGCACATCTTATCTTCTCCATCAAAGATTTGCGGATTTTAAATACACACACACACACAAGGCTGTGTGTGTGTGTGTGTGTGTGTGTGTACTCGCCTATTTGTGCTTGCGGGGTTGAGCTTTGGCTCTTTGGTCCCGCCTCTCAAGCGTCAATCAACTAGTGTACAACTCCCTGAGCCTACTGGGCTCACGAGTGTGTGTGTGTGTGTGTGTGTGTGTGTGTGTGTGTGTGTGTGTGTGTGTGTGTGTGTGTGTGTGTGTGTGTGTCTACTCGCCTATTTGTGCTTGCAGGGTTGAGCTTTGGCTCTTTGGTCCCGCCTCTCAAGCGTCAATCAACTGGTGTACAACTCCCTGAGCCTACTGGGCTCACGAGTGTGTGTGTGTGTGTGTGTGTGTGTGTGTGTGTGTGTGTGTGTGTGTCTCGTTTGTAATCACTTATTTACAACTGCGGAATCGAGCTGAGAGCTCTTAGACCCCCGCCTTTACAGCCATAGAGGTAGTAGAGCAGGAATAGAGGCAGTAGAGCTGTAGAGTAAGAGTAGAGGCAGTAGAGGCAGTAGAATAGGAGTAGAGGTATTAGAGCAGAAGTAGCAGCAACAGAACAGGAGTAGGAACTGTAGATACATTAGAGCAGGATTAGATTACATACAATAGAGCAACAATAGAAGCAGTAGATCAGTATACACAAGAATAGAGGCAGTAGATCAGTATACACAAGAATAGAGGCAATAGAACAGGTGAAGAAGCGGGAGAATAGAAACAGTATTTACATCATTTCTAAGAGCAGGATACTCACGGCTTCCGTATGGATAGGATGGACGGCGAACAGCAGAGAGGCCACGAAGCTTGACAGCTCCGGCAAGAACATGCTGCACATTCTGCAACACAACAACAGCTGTCAATACAACAATACAATAGCAAGAGCTGTCAATACAACAATAGCAACAGCTGTCAATACAACAATACAATAGCAACAGCTGTCAGTAAAACAATTCAACAGCAACACATTTCACGGTAACACTATACCATTCAACCAAACAGTAAAGATTTTGTAACTGAAGTAGTATAGATTAATACAGCACTGTATCCTCCTGCAATACAAGTAGCATTAATACAACACTGTAACCTCCTGAGACTAGCATTAACTAGCAGTGCAAAATACATCACAATACACCGTTGCATAATACACCATAACATCACAAGAATAGTGCTAATGCAATACAGTAACTTCTTGTAATGGGAAATGTATTTCAAGACAATAAGAACTTCAACATATAATTATTATTATTATTACTGACCTGTAATACAATGAGAAATACAAATTAATACAACATATACATTCAACAACTCAACACAAAATCCTGAGTGAAATACTGGTTATACAGCACTAGCATTGGGGTCCTGGGGTCAGCACCACCACTGGGGTCCTGGGGTCAGCACCACCACTGGGGTCCTGGGGTCAGCACCACCACTGGGGTCACCACCACCACTGGTGTACTGGGGTCAGCACCACCACTGGGGTCCTGGGCTCACCACCACCGCCACTGGGGTCCTGGGCACACCACCACCACCACTGGGGTCCTGGGGTCACCACCACCACTGGGGTCCTGGGGTCACCACCACCACTGGGGTCCTGGGGTCACCACCACCACTACTGGGGTCCTGGGGTCACCACCACCACCACTGGGGTCCTGGGGTCAGCACCACCACCACTGGGGTCCTGGGGTCAGCACCACCACTGGTGTACTGGGGTCAGCACCACCACTGGGGTCCTGGGCTCACCACCACCACCACTGGGGTCCTGGGGTCAGCACCACCACTGGGGTCCTGGGGTCAGCACCACCACTGGGGTCCTGGGGTCACCACCACCACTGGGGTCCTGGGGTCACCACCACCACTACTGGGGTCCTGGGGTCACCACCACCACTACTGGGGTCCTGGGGTCACCACCACCACCACTGGGGTCCTGGGGTCAGCACCACCACCACTGGGGGTCCTGGGGTCAGCACCACCACTGGGGGTCCTGGGGTCACCACCACCACTGGGGTCAGCACCACC
>NC_091169.1:38967965-39012965 GCF_040958095.1 Procambarus clarkii
AGCCCTCCGACTAACAGTACAGCCGGTACAGCCCCCGACTAACGGTACAGCCGGTACAAACACTTATTAACCACTTGACAATTTTAGTCAAACATTCTGTAAACGAAGAATATCAGAATTATATATTACATGTGTTAGGGTAAGCCGATAGGTAAGGGAGAAAGGCAGGGGTAGTAGGTAAGGGAGAAAGGCAGGGGTAGTAGGTAAGGGAGAAAGGCAGGGGTAGTAGGTAAGGGAGAAAGGCAGGGGTAGTAGGTAAGGGAGAAAGGCAGGGGTAGTAGGTAAGGGAGAAAGGCAGGGGTAGTAGGTAAGGGAGAAAGGCAGGGGTAGTAGGTAAGGGAGAAAGGCAGGGGTAGTAGGTAAGGGAGAAAGGCAGGGGTAGTAGGTAAGGGAGAAAGGCAGGGGTAGTAGGTAAGGGAGAAAGGCAGGGGTAGTAGGTAAGGGAGAAAGGCAGGGGTAGTAGGTAAGGGAGAAAGGCAGGGGTAGTAGGTAAGGGAGAAAGGCAGGGGTAGTAGGTAAGGGAGAAAGGCAGGGGTAGTAGGTAAGGGAGAAAGGCAGGGGTAGTAGGTAAGGGAGAAAGGCAGGGGTAGTAGGTAAGGGAGAAAGGCAGGGGTAGTAGGTAAGGGAGAAAGGCAGGGGTAGTAGGTAAGGGAGAAAGGAAAGCAGAAATGGGGAAGGCAAGATAGGGAGGGAGGGGAATTATCAGGGGGAAAGCGCCAAGCCATTACAATATAAAATATATTGATTTATTGATAAATAATTTTCTCTGGAGCTGAAATACAGACGTTATTGGCGTTCCGTAAACCACAGACGTTTGTGCAACAACCTCGACTCGATTCCTCTAGCGGGAAGAGTCAAATCAGAGGGGACAAGGCTTATATGACCCAAAATACCCCAAGCTTACTAACAAGAAAATAGAACCTTCTTAGTCTGTCTCTTATCCTTTAACCAGACAAGCCTCACTACACTCTCCCAAGGATGGTCGGAGCACTCAACCCACTAGCCATGGAAAGAGGAAGGAGAAATGGGGAAGAATGGGGCAGAGAGGAGGAGAAAGGGCATGAAGATAATACCTAGAGTAAGGAATGGGGGAGAAGGAGATGGTGGAATTAAGTACAGAGTGGAGGGAAAGGGAACGACTAAGTAATGGAGATTGGGAAAAGGGAGTGAGAGAATGTAGGTGAGAAGGTGAGGAAGGAGAGAGACAAAGTAATGAGTGAGAAGAGAGGGAGGGAAGTATGGGGATGAAATTAAGAGACTGAAGAGCACAAGAGGGAGATGAAAGATAGAGGGAAGATGCGAAAGAGGAGGGGAGAGAAGAGAGATGAGATAAACAGGGAAAGAGAGAGGTAGGGTAGGAGAAAAAGTCCCTAGTGGCGAGGTGGTTAAAAAAAAAAATCGCCTCGCTCGCGATTTGGTCTGGGTTCGAGCCCTGGCCAGGAAGGACTGATTACAGGCGCCAATTCTTAACTGCTTGCCCTTGATCACCCAGCAGTAAATGACCTGGTTACGAATCGATTGGCGGGTCTAGTTCCAGGGGGAACCAGTGGGATAAGGCTTACCATGAGCTATGGGAAGGGAAAGCTCTCTTAGCCTGCTAACAGGAGTCAGCTGTCGTCTGCTCCTGAGAGAGAGAGAGAGAGAGAGAGCGTATGCAAGCTCTTTATATTTGCATACATTTTTATTCACTGGCTTGTATAATTAAGGAAGCACGGTAGCCTAATTGGAATATTTTAAAGGTAGTTTCCATGTAAATACCGAAAATGTGTCTACTGTTCTGATACACCAAGACCACTACACATTTTCCTCCCTTTATGTTCACAGAAAAGCATCACTTGCATTCTATTTTAGTTCCCCCATACATTCTAATTTATTTTATTTTTCCCCTACATTCTAATTTATTTAAACTCGACTTTCATGCATTTTTTAACCATTTAAGCTTTATATATATATATATATATATAAGCCCCGTCCCGCCTGTCCCGTATCGTGGCTGAGTTCTGAAGGGCAGGGAATTGTCAGCAGGGGAAAGCGCAAAGCTATTAACGACTATATAGCACTTGCAAGGGGTTATGATAAGGATTTGGGATGGGACGGAGGGAAAGGAGTGGTGCCCAACTACTTGTGGACGGTCGGGGATTGAACGCCGACCTGCATGAGGCGAGACCGTCGGTATGGAGCTCGGGAGAACACTATTGACGTTCAGGGTCACCTCTGTCGAGCAGCCTCGACACTAAAGTTACTCAAACAACACAAAACTGTGGTTGTAAATATTACAAGTGACATGGTTGTGTGTGTGTGTGTGTGTGTGTGTTTACTAGTTGTGTTTTTGCGGGGGTTGAGCTTTGCTCTTTCGGCCCGCCTCTCAACTGTGTGTGTGTGTGTGTGTGTGTGTGTGTGTGTGTGTGTGTGTGTGTGTGTGTGTACTCACCTAGTTGTGCTTGCGGGGGTTGAGCTCTGGCTCTTTGGTCCCGCCTCTCAACTGTCAATCAACTGTGTGTGTGTGAGGGGAGGGGAGGGGGGGGGCTATGTATTTCAGCCCCGTTATTGTGACTCTTTCAATTTAAACCATTTACACCGTACAAACGGTGCTTAAGGGTTATTTATGAACTAGTAATTTATTTAAGTGGCCGTAATGTTTATAGTTAAGTTAGTTCAATGTTATGAATGGATAATCAGTACCGAAGTTTTATTAATATTTTAGGATTTATTTGACATTTACGTCTTATATGTTTATATTATATGAGATTGTGTTTTGATATATTTTCTTATTCAAATTATTCATAATTGTGGGTTTCATATGCACTGTGTTAGACGAGATGTTCATATGTCAACAATTAGTTGATATTTATGAGCAGTTAGCGTATACTTATTGGCGTCCAATGTCAGTATAGCCAAGCACTCCTTTAAGATAAGTAATTAAGTAAACTATGCTAAAAGTGTTTCGACTGGTGGTGAATTGGTTAAGTGAAAATTGTGGCGTTTAACAGAGTCTAAAGTAAGTTTACAGTGGCAAGTGAGTGTATATTTGAGTTATATACAGCATCCGGTTAGTATACACCAATCCAAGTGATTGGAGTTTACGATCCTGGCGCCAGATTCACGAAGCAGTTACGCCAACACTTACGAGCCTGGCGCCAGATTCACAAAGCAGTTACGCCAACACTTACGAACCTGGGGTCAGATTCACTAAGCAGTTACGCAAGCACTTACGAACCTGTACATTTTTCTCAACCTTTGGCGGCTTTGTTTCCAATTATTAAACAATTAATGAGCTCCGAAGCACCAGGAGGCTGTTTATAACAATAACAACAGTTGATTGGGAAGTTTTCATGCTTGTAAACTGTTTAATAAATGTAACCAAAGCCGCCAAAGATTGAGGAAAAATGTACACGTTCGTAAGTACTTGCGTAACTGCTTTGTGAATCTGACCCCAGGTTCGTAAGTGTTGGCGTAACTGCTTTGTGAATCTGGCCCCTGAAGAGAATTCTTAGCATTTTGAAGACACTATTTGGCGATCAATGTTGACCAGACAACACACTAGAAAGTGAAGGGACGACGACGTTTCGGTCCGTCCTGGACCATTCTCAAGTTCGACGGACCGAAACGTCGTCTCTTCACCTTCTAGTGTGTGGTCTGGTCAACATACTTGAGCCATGTTATTGTGACTCCTCGCCTGCAAGTTTGTCTTAATAGGCATAGCATTAATTTGATTAAAAATTGGATTAGACAATGAACAAATCCACAAGGGCTGTGACGAGGATTCGAACCTACGTCCAAGAGCATCCCAGACGCTGCCTTCATTTGATGCATCACGCTATTGTGATTTCTGTGTGTAATGGCTTGGACAAGGTTGCAAGAGCCCTACAGATAGATGCAATTAATGGGTTGATAGATGCAATTAGTGGGTTGATAAATAGATGCAATTAAGGGGTGGACAGCCCAAAATGCGAGCTGAAAATGTATGTTAAAATAACTTAGGCATATTCAGTATGAGGTCATACAAACATACCTAGAATAGAGTAAAACAAATGATATGCTATAGTGGTACATGTGTATACAGATCCAAATTTAGAACATCTGAAATACAGTTAACCCAAATCGGAAGGGACAGTACTTCGTGGCAAATAAAGACACTTGGTGCTGAATGGTGACGTACATTAAATACGTCTATAAAAACGTCTATAAAACCTCGTATAAACGAGGTTTGATCATTCTTAGTCTATCTCTTATCCTTTGACAGGAGACTGGCAATTTCTAGGTATTCACTGCCTGTGAAGGGACAAGCGTGAGGCGTAGAATTGATCAGAGGAGAAAGAAGAGAGTCTGGAATGTTGAAATTGTCGAAACAAGAGTTAAAAGAAAAAAGTGCAGAAGGGGGATGCCTTTTGTCAAAGGAGAAAGGCAACAACAGGGCAGTTATTTTTGTAAAAGATTTAGGGAATTCAGTGTTGGAATATAAAAGTCATCATATTCCTGCTTAAGATATCAAATATCATTCTCAATCGACTTGAGAATGGTCCAGGACGGACAGAAATGTCGTCGTCCCTTCATTTTCTAATGTGTTTGATTGGTCAACATATCAAATAGCCACACTTCTGCTTAAGATATCAAATGGCCACACTCCTGCTTAAGATATCAAATAGCCACACTTCTGCTTAAGATATCAAATAGCCACACTCCTGCTTAAGATATCAAATAGCCACACTTCTGCTTAAGATATCAAATAGCCACACTCCTGCTTAAGATATCAAATAGCCACACTCCTGCTTAAGATATCAAATAGCCACACTCCTGCTTAAGATATCAAATAGCCACACTCCTGCTCAAGATATCAAATAGCCACACTTCTGCTTAAGATATCAAATAGCCACACTCCTGCTCAAGATATCAAATACCCACACTTCTGCTTAAGATATCAAATACCCACACTTCTGCTTAAGATATCAAATACCCACACTTCTGCTTAAGATATCAAATAGCCACACTTCTGCTTAAGATATCAAATACCCACACTCCTGCTCAAGATATCAAATACCCACACTCCTGCTTAAGATATCAAATAGCCACACTCCTGCTCAAGATATCAAATACCCACACTTCTGCTTAAGGAAATTGATTACCAGGAGAAATACTTTAGAGGGTGTGTGTGAATGCAAATATTTCACTGCTGCCCATTAGATTTTTGACTAGTAAAGTAATGCTTGATACAAATTGCTCAGCTTAGGGACTGCTGTGGTCCAGTTCTTGAACCAACTGTGTTATAAAAACCTTCTGATGTATGCATTACACTGTGTACCTAGCCCGTCAAGATTGTCACTTGTTTAGCTGAATGAACTTTGGGGTTTCATTCCTGAGTCCATTATGTACGTCTGTAAACTCTTCCACTACCGCCCACGGGATGGGGATGGGGTCCACTATCGACGAGGGGATGGGTATGGGGTCCACTATCGACCAGGGGATGGGTATGGGGGTCCACTACCGCCCACGGGATGGGTATGGGGGTCCAATACCGCCCACGGGATGAGTATGGGGGTCCACTACCGCCCACGGGATGGGTATGGGGGTCCACTACCGCCCACGGGATGGGTATGGGGGTCCACTACCGCCCACGGGATGGGTATGGGGGTCCACTACCGCCCACGGGATGGGTATGGGGGTCCACTATCGCCTACGGGATGGGGATGGGGATGGGTCTCCACTATCGACCAGGAGATGGGGTATGGGGTCCACTACCGCCCACGGAAAAGAAAAGTGTCAAGAAAATAAAAGTTAAAGAGAGGCGATTAAAGGCAGCGTCTGGGATGCTCTTGGACGCAGGTTCGAATCCTCGTCACGGCCCTTGTGGATTTGTTCATTTAAAGAGAGACATTTTATCACCAGCATTTTTAAGTGTCAAAGGAATTTTTGACACATTCATCACGCTAATCGTCTTAAGCTTCGTATCAACATTTTGTACAGATGATGAATTTATAATATTTGTAATATTAATATATGTTTAGGAAGGGTATTTTAATGATGGTTAATGTTATTATTGATGTTTTTTTTTGGTATTGAAGTTATAACTTGTACGAGGAAACGTGGCTTGCTGCTGTGTTGTCCTCGACTACTCTTCTCCTTCTATTCTTCCTCTTCCTCTATCTTCCTCAGCCTCTCGAGGCTGTGACTCATACGTCAGGCTGCGAGCAGCCGCGTCCAACAGCCTGGTTAACACTAAGGGGACACTAAGCCCCGGAAGCACCTCAAGGTAACCTCAAGGTATCTCTATCATTCTCTCTCTCTCTCTCTCTCTCTCTCTCTCTCTCTACCTCCATTTATACAATTCACTCTTTCTCTCCCTCTACCATTCCTTCCATCTCTCCCTTCCTCTTTCTCCATTCCCTCCTCCTCCTCCCTCCCCCCCGCCCCCCCTGCTAAGAAATATTTGTTCTTAAATCCCAAGTGTATAAAACATTTTGGTGCACCCTGTTATCCCCTGTGATATATTTCCCTCCCCCCCCCCCCACCTCAGACCCCCCCCCCACCTCCGACCGCCTCCCCCCCCCACCTCAGACCCCCCCACCTCCGACCGCCTCCCCACCCCCACCTCCGACCCCCCCCCCCAGCGTCAGTGTTGGAGCGAAGATAATTATATATAACAACACTGTACATAGAAATATTTTAACCTGAGTTAATTTAATCAAAATCTATTATTATCTGTAACACCGTGTTATTTAATGTGTTATTTGCATGAATTTTGCCATGAAATTGCTGCAAAAATTGGGTTTCAACCTTTGTTTTCAACATGAAGCAATGATAGGGGCTGCTACAAGCAACAGCTTCCTAGATCAGTTATCACAAGGCAAGCCTAGTCCCTCCCCAGGCCAGGCTTGGGGAGTATAGAGGTATCAGGTATACAAGCATACCTGATACAAACCGTTGCTGGTATACCTAATACCCAGGCACACCAACAGCGGTATACCGCTGGTACACCAACAGCGGCGTCTATAACCTGGTTGATCAGACCAACGACCATGAGGCCTGGTTAGGAGACAGTACAACACAGCCTATCCTCCAAGTATGTAAATACATGTAAAATGTGGAAGAATGCTAAATAACTCAACACCTGTCTGAAAATAGGGTTGCTGATTAGTGATACCTGGTTGATACCTGGTTGATGGGGTTCTGGGAGTTCTTCTACTCCCCAAGCCCGGCCCGAGGCCAGGCTTGACTTGTGAGAGCTTGGTCCACCAGGCTGTTGCTTGGAGCGGCCCGCAGGCCCACATACCCACCACAGCCCGGCTGGTTCGGCACTCCTTGGAGGAATAAATCTAGTTTCCTCTTGAAGATGTCCACGGTTGTTCCGGCAATATTTCTTGAACCCGAATTGTCATGTTGCATTACAGAACAACAGAGTGAAAGCTCCCAGCGTACCAGAGTGAAGACTTCCAGCGTACCACCAGAATGAGAATTTATCCCGGAGAGAGAGATAGAAACTACCAACAGCATCATCACAAGATAATGATGCTGCATCACCCCCAAGCCATCACTCGAGCAGGTAAACAACACAGCCTTAACTCGAGGCACTGCCAACCTAAGTTAAAACTTCGCGCGTCACTTACGACCCAATTACACAGCCACCCGAGGGGAAGTACCGCTCGTGTGCCTTCACGTCTGCCGAGATGAAGGTGATGCTGAGACTACCACATCGCCAGAGTGAAACTTTGACCTTCTTCAGAATGAAACTTTGACCTCGTCACTCGCTATTAACGCGAGGTTGTGTCGCGAGGTTGTGGGTTAAAGTGGAGATATGTGTTACTTTTATGGTTGTGACTGGTTTCTTTGGCAACGGGTATCAACAGTGTATCAACGGGTATCAACAGTGCATCAACGGGTATCAACAGTGCATCAACGGGTATCAACAGTGTATCAACGGGTATCAACAGTGTATCAACAGTATCAACGGGTATCAACAGTGTATCAACGGGTATCAACAGAGTATCAACGGGTATCAACAGTGTGTATGCCAATACAATACAAAGCACTATATTGACCAACTGCTTGAGTCCTGCGGTTATTAGTCTTCAACCCAACCATTTATCTCCCAATTAGAGTGCATTAATCACCATTTTCAATTAGGTTTTACAGAATATAAATTACAGTGACGGCCTCACGAGGCTCGGCTGTCCCCCAGACGAGGCGCTGTAATAGCCATGGCCGCCTCGTTCCACGCTATAAATTACAATACAAATTGCTTGTTGGCACAGAGAAAAGTCGAGAGGCTGTTGACTAGAAACAATGTTTATCTCTCTCTCTCATTATATATATATATATATATATATATATATATATATATATATATATATATATATATATATATATATATATATATATATATATATATATATGCAGAAAAACCACATGTGAAAAATAGAGAATGCTAAACGCCTTTTCGGTTTAATTCGCGTTCTTCAGAGTAAAGTAGAATGAGCAAAGTAGATTCTACTTTGCTCTGATGAAGGCGAATTAAGCCGAAAACACGTTTAGCATTCTCTATTTTTCATATGTGGTTTTTCTGCATATATATATATATATATATATATATATATATATATATATATATATATATAAAACCTACTTGTTGTTAGCGGTGTTTAGTATCAGTACAACTTTACTGCTAATTTGTACACTTTCTTTTTATTAAGACATCATGAATATTCAATGCAGCGCTGCAGAGAAAACATTAGAGCAATTACTCTGTTGGTGCCGAGACTCTGCCGGCTTGACGGGAGCGTGAGCTCCTGTGGGGCCGACACGGCGTCAACTCTTGCACCTAGACTGTACCTAGGGAGCCGGTCGGCCGAGCGGACAGCACGCTGGACTTGTGATCCTGTGGTCCTGGGTTCGATCCCAGGCGCCGGCGAGAAACAATGGGCAGGGTTTATTTCACCCTATTTTTTTTTTATTAACATCTTTATTGACAAAATTAATTACAATTTTGCCTAATCTGAGGATTTTGATAGTCTTATTTCACCCTATGCCCCTGTTACCTGGGTGTTAGTCAGCTGTCACGGGTTGCTTCCTGGGGGTGGAGGCCTGGTCGAGGACACTAAAAAAAAGCCCCGAAATCATCTCAAGATAACCTCAAGATATAAGACTGAAAAATATATAACCCAAGCCAAACACCACAACTCCAGTTGACAAACACAAGCGAATCAATACAGAAGAGACCCAGGTTATCTTGAGGTTACCTTGAGATGATTTTGGGGCTTTAGTGTCCCCGCGGCCCGGTCCTCGACCAGGCCTCCATCCCCCAGGAAGCAGCCCGTGACAGCTGACACCCAGGTACCTATTTTACTGCTAGGTAAGAGGTGCATCAGAGTGAAAGAAACTCTCTCCATTGTTTCTCGCCGGCGCCCGAGATCAAACCCGGCACCACAGGATCACACGTCCAGTGTTCTGTCTGCTCAGCCATCGGTACCCAGACGCCTTCTGGAGGACAATTAAACAACTACTTGGTTGATCAAAACTTACCTCCTTACCTTGAGGTTACCTTAAAGTGCTTCCGGGGCTTAGCGTCCCCGCGGCCCGGTCGTCGACCAGGCCTCCTGGTTACCTCACCCACATTGGCCACACATTTAGGGATGATAACAATGAAGAACAATGTGACATGATCAAGAACCCAGGGGGGGGTAGAAATAGCCTAAGCTATTCTATCCCTTTGAGATGTTTTTCTTTGTCTCAATAAACATACTTGAACTTGAGTCAAGAACCCCGCAAGAACAGCTAGACTTCATGGGGTTCAGTCTGCAAAAACGACTGTCAGCCTCAAACAGATGAGCATTCAGCAATGTGCATTTCAACCGTGTCAACCAATGAACTAACGAGAACGTGTTATCCTTCCTTAACACCACTGGCATTGACCAAACAAACCTAAATGCAAACCACCGCTAACCACGCCTATATCAATGCTTCAAATGTTACCCTGGAAACACAAACCGAAGCTGTCTCTATTTTCCACTTGTTACAACTTGTAATGAAGTTGTTACATCTTGGCTTAACGTGTTGATGACGTATTAGTACGTTGTTACAACTTGCTAAATTGGTTGTTATAACTGGTTAGGAGGTGTTAAAACTTGTTCGAACGTTGTACCAACGTCGTAGTTTCAGTGTGTGTTTGGTGGGCATTAGTCATAAAAAAGCACTAGCAACAAGGCCTCTCGGGCATAGTTACAAAACAGATGCAACTACTGACAGGAAACTACGTCCATTCCTCATAAAAGTATTCAACGTAATACTGGCGCCAGGACATATACCACAAGTCTTCACTGCTGCAAAAAATGAATTTCAACCCCACATGCCCATAAAAACGATATATCAACCTGATATTAATCGTCCAGTCTCCTTCCCAGAAACAATTGGTAATGTTTCTGGGAATAGAAACGAATTCAATAGAAAACGAAGTTGGGGTTAGGATGAGGGAAGTGCCTACAGCCATCAAGACTAGATTCTTTCCTTTCCAGGTCATTTGGCCACGAAAACGAATCCGAGTTAACAGCCACAACTCTACAGACAGTCAGCCAGCCAGCCAGCCAGCCAGTCAGCCAGCCAGCCAGCCAGCCAGCCAGCCAGCCAGCCAGCCAGCCAGTCAGTCAGCCAGCCAGCCAGCCAGCCAGCCAGCCAGCCAGCCAGCCAGCCAGTCAGTCAGCCAGCCAGCCAGCCAGCCGTCTCAATCTCAATCAGGAGTCACAACAATCACGTCCAGTCACCACAACCTCACTACAACCCGCGGCACCACAGCTCATGATTCACATCTGACGTTATAAACATGACTCAAACACCGCCTGACTCCCCTACGGGTGCTTACTTGACGATCTCCATGCTAGTGTCCCACACCAGCCACACGACATCCACTTGTATCCACCAGCCCACCCAACATCCTCCACCCCAGCCCACCCAACATCCACCAAGCCATTCACCCAACATCCACCACCCTAGCCCACCCAAAATCCCCCACCTTAGCCCACACAACATCCATCCACCACCACCCCAGCCCACCCAGCATCCACCACCCCCAGCCCACCCAACCACTATGACACACACGTATTCCTCGTTGCCAATAAACCAATTATCCACCCGCTGGATCTTCGAGTCAGGAGGAACTAGACACGAGAAAAGAAATATCAAACGATTCGCAACTGATAAGAAAGTCAAAACAGACTATTGCATTGGAAATTTGTCCCCATCAAATATTCATGGATGGAGGAACTCAAAGGTCGCGCGCCCAAGTATGAAGCAAGGCCTTCATCCTCCTAACCCCATCCCACTATCCCCATCCTTCAATCCTCCCCTATCCTTCACTCTCACCTTCCGGCAACACCACTCACCCATCCCATCTTGCTATTAATTTCCATACTGCTCCTTTCCTCCGTCTTATCCTAAATCCTTATCCTCATATCCTGTTCAAGTGCTACATAGTCGCCAAATCTGCGCACACGGAAATAATTCCACAGGAAACCAGGAGGCATGGCAGGAAGTGCAAAAGAGCCCCGTTAAAAAGCAGAAATGCAATAGATACGCTGAGAGAGAACTGTATTAACATCAAGTGGCCCAAGACTTTGCAATACTCTTTCTCAACATAAGGAGTATAACAGTCGACCTCTCACGGTGTTCAAAAGAGAACTTGATAAACTCCTTCAAAAGATACTTAATCAACCGGGCTGCGGTTCATACGTCAAACTGCGAACAGCTGCGTCCAACAGCCTGGTTGACCTGATCACCAACCAGGAGGCCTGGTCGGAAACTGGGCCTCGGGGACACTGATCCCCGGAACCAATAATAGGTAGTCAACAGGTAAGGCAAGATAAAGTTGGGTTGGGTTGGATGAGGTTAGGTTAGGGTTGGCTATACCTCACTTAGCCAGGCTGGGTTTCAACTTTTTATATATTTTCTGTTTTACATATAGACCAGATGTCTATTTTCATTTTAACCTAAGGTCTACATGTTCTATACGTGTATTATAATAAATTTACATTTTTTTCAGAATGTTTTCAGCTGTGATTTTTGCGCAATTTAGCTTTATAATTTGAATTAGATTCTTTATAAATTTGTTGGATCTTTCTGACAGGTTATAAATGTTTGTAAACACATGTTCACTGCTGAACATGTGTTCAATCCAGCCAGAATTATGATAATTAGTGATACGTAATTGTGACGCATCTAATTCTCTAAGGGCATGTTGTATCCTTAGTTCAGGTTCAGGACGCAGGTTCGAATCCTCCCCACAACCCACTACCCATTCCACACTACCTTACCCCACACCTACCAGACGCCCTGGACAGTCACCTAAGACATCAGTGATTCGAAAACCTTAACACTGATGAACAAATCCACAGGGGCCGTGACGAGGATTCGAACCTGCGTCCGGGAGCATAACTTGCTTAACACTGATGCCCCCGATTCTTCTACTCGGCCGCCATGGGGACTTGACAGGGGGTTAGTGACAGTGAGTGGGGGGGGGGGAAGGGGGGATTGGTAAAGAAGGGGGGGGGGGATTGGTAAAGGAGGAAGGGGATGAGGTTCGAAGGAGGAGGAGGGGGAGAGGGGATTAGGTTTGGGGAAGGATTGTTTGGGATTTGCAGGACGACTTATTGGGTTGGGAGGTGAGGAATGGAGTTTTGAAAAAGAGCCCAATAGGCTCACGAACCTGTACATTAGTTGATTGACAGTTGAGAGGTGGGACCAAAGAGCCAGAGCTCAACCCCCGCAAGCACAACTAGGTAGTTTTGAAGAGAGAAAATTGGGATTAGGAGGATGGGATTAGGAGGGTGAAGAGGGTTAATCTGAACACTTCAGCCTCACTTACGACAGTTCGAAATTGTCCTAATAGGCTCGTTGATGTTGGCAAAGTAACAGGTCCAGACACCCCCCCCCCTTTTTGTTCATATTGTTCATGGATTTGATGATTGTTCTTATTTTATTTCATGTTAAATCTTTTCAAAAATAACTTTGACACATAGCTGGGCTGTATTACACAATACGCTGTGTGTGTGTGTGTGTGTGTGTGTGTGTGTGTGTTTACTAGTTGTGTGTTTACTAGTTGTGTTTTTGCGGGGGTTGAGCTTTGCTCTTTCGGCCCGCCTCTCAACTGTCAATCAACTGTTTACTAACTACTAACTTACTAACTACTTTTATTTTCCCACACCACACACACACACACACACACACACCAGGAAGCAGCCCGTGACAGCTGACTAACTCCCAGGTACCTATTTACTGCTAGGTAACAGGGGCACTTAGGGTGAAAGAAACTTTGCCCATTTGTTTCTGCCTCGTGCGGGAATCGAACCCGCGCCACAGAATTACGAGTCCTGCGCGCTATCCACCAGGCTACGATGCCCCCCATGTGTGTGTGTGTGTGTGTGTGTGTGTGTGTGTGTGTGTGTGTGTGTGTGTGTGTGTGTGTGTGTGTGTTCAGGTTCATTCACATATGGCTGGTCATAACCACTTCAAATTACAAACTAGACGCTAAACAATGAGAACCTGATAAAGAGATAAGAGTCAAGACGTTTGTGCTTACGAACAGGGGCCAAGTAAGTTAAAACTCACGTCGATACAAGACAGCAGAAACAGCGAGGAAATAATGAGCACATTTACAATGAATTAACAGTACGGACAGACAATTTGGCATAGATGCAGGCGATGAGTCACAATAACGTGGCTGAAGTATGTTGACCAATCCACTCACTAGAAAATGAAGGGACGACGACGTTTCGGTCCGTCCTGGACCATTCTCAAGTCGATTGTGACTTGAGAATCGTCTCGCAATCGACTTGAGAATGGTCCAGGACGGACCGAAACGTCGTCGTCCCATCATTTTCTAGTGCGTGGATTGGTTAACAATTTGGCATAGATGTTACACAAGCAGACACAGATTGGAATGAAGCAGACAAGAAGGCCACAATATCAGAGCAGCAGAAAGTATCTGGAATGTACTAAGAAAGCTTAATGATGGAGTTAGATTATGCAGCCTTAAACGTACATATGACAGCACAAAGAGGGAAAGGAAGGGAATTTTCATGGGAAAGCGCCAACCCATTACGACTATATTGCACTTGGAAGGGGTCAGCATAATGATTTGGGATGGGACGGAGGAAAGGAATGGTGCCAAACCATTTGTGGACGATCGGGAACTGAACGCCGACCTGCAGGAAGCGAGAGAGAGACTATATACCAAACGGTTGAAGATCGGAGGTGAGCTTGTGGGACCCAAAAGCTAAATATCAGCTTTCTCACTCACAACCAGGAAAACATTACTAGGCGAATAGCTGCGTCTAACAGCCTGATTGACCAGTCCAACAACGAGGAGGCCTGGTCGACGACCGGGCCGCGGGGTCGCTGAGCCCCGGAATCACCTCAAGGTGACCCCAAGGGAAGTACATGAACACGAACAGCCACTTAGAATGCAAAGATGACACCACGTAACGCCAGCATGTGTCTAGAGAAGGAATATACTACTTAACAGCTTATTGGAATTCTATGATAGAGAGACGAAGATGGAGCCAGATAGAGGGTCGAGGGCTGACTGACTACATTATCACTGCCATAAGGTCGTTAATACCGTGAGCTTCACAGGCGGCTAAGGCACAAAGTGGAGGAACAGAATGATGTATCAGGCCTCTTTGACACAAGACAAAGGGTAACAGGAGGAGAGAGATGTAGAAAGAGTTGCCCTCGTGGCCAACATTGTGTAATTGTAGAGGATGTTCCTGGATGTGCAAACTCCTTCATCTCAATGATGACTTGGGGGTGAATGGATAATAAAGAGGAGTAGAGACACTTGCAGTAAAACATGGACAAACAAGACGAGGAGTCACAATAACGTGGCTAAAGTATGTTGACCAGACCACACACTAGAAGGTGAAGGGACGACGACGTTTCGGTCCGTCCTGGATCATTCTCAAGTCGATTGTGACTTGAGAATGGTCCAGGACGGACCGAAACGTCGCCGTGTCTTCATTTTGTAATGCGTTATTGCCTCGTTATTGCGACTCGGTATTTTCCAGACTCGTTAAAAACAGATAAAAGCTTGGTAGCGAATACGGGGAAATGAGAAAAATGAAAAATAATGGACCTGATAAGAAGAAAATAACTTTTATAGTTATAAACGTAAAGAACTTAAGAATAAAAAGGTAAAGAACTTAAGAATAAAGGGAACTGTAGAAGACCTTAATGGTCTATACGAGAACACTGCACAAGACCTATTGGTCCATACATGGCAGCTGCTACACACACCTGAACCCATTCACATATATATGCTGAGTACTCAGGTCGGAATTCATCATCTTAGAATATAATGATAACTTTCCGATGATAACAGCACATCTAAATGAACCAGAGAGATGCCAAAAGATGTTTTCTTTAGAGTGATAGTTGTCAACAAATGGAATGTGCCACGAAAACATGACGCTATACAGTTGGCGAGTCACAATAACGTGGCTGAAGAAATGTTGACCAAGTCACACTCACACACTTGAAGATTGAAGAGACGACGACGTTAAGGCTTACGCCAGCAAGGCTCGCGAATGAGATGGCCGTCAGTGAGTTTCTTCTAGGAATCATTCAAGATTGTATTAACAGCATTACTACAATTCACCAAACCTTACCCATGAATTCTACCTATATGTGCATGCAAGGTATTGTGGATTTAGCTCCTAGGCTATCTTGAGTTATCTTGAGGCTATCTTGAGTTATCTTGAGGCTATCTTGAGGCTATCTTGAGCTATCTTGAGGCTATCTTGAGCTATCTTGAGGCTATCTTGAGGCTATCTTGAGGCTATCTTGAGCTATCTTGAGGCTATCTTGAGCTATCTTGAGGCTATCTTGAGGCTATCTTGAGGCTATCTTGAGCTATCTTGAGGCTATCTTGAGCTATCTTGAGGCTATCTTGAGGCTATCTTGAGCTATCTTGAGCTATCTTGAGCTATCTTGAGGCTATCTTGAGGCTATCTTGAGGCTATCTTGAGCTATCTTGAGGCTATCTTGAGCTATCTTGAGGCTATCTTGAGGCTATCTTGAGCTATCTTGAGGCTATCTTGAGGCTATCTTGAGGCTATCTTGAGCTATCTTGAGGCTATCTTGAGGCTATCTTGAGGCTATCTTGAGGCTATCTTGAGCTATCTTGAGGCTATCTTGAGCTATCTTGAGGCTATCTTGAGCTATCTTGAGGCTATCTTGAGCTATCTTGAGGCTATCTTGAGGCTATCTTGAGCTATCTTGAGGCTATCTTGAGGCTATCTTGAGGCTATCTTGAGCTATCTTGAGGCTATCTTGAGCTATCTTG
This sequence comes from Procambarus clarkii, assembly GCF_040958095.1. Classification (NCBI taxonomy): domain Eukaryota; kingdom Metazoa; phylum Arthropoda; class Malacostraca; order Decapoda; family Cambaridae; genus Procambarus; species Procambarus clarkii. Next base: position 38,984,287 of record NC_091169.1, read on the forward strand.
AGGCTATCTTGAGGCTATCTTGAGCTATCTTGAGGCTATCTTGAGGCTATCTTGAGGCTATCTTGAGCAATCTTGAGGCTATCTTGAGGCTATCTTGAGGCTATCTTGAGCTATCTTGAGGCTATCTTGAGGCCAGCTTCTTCACCTCGGGGTATCTAGTACAACATTACTTTCAATACAGCCCCGCTCCTGTAATAGATAAGTCCACTACGGGCTCACCATAGCCCGTGCTACTTGGAACTTTTTGTTCCCTGTAGCTGAATCTATACATTTAAAACTGTGAATGGAAATAACTTTTGAATATCCCGTCTTTAATTTAATTCACATTTTCTCAGCGGCAATGTGTTTCCAGTTTTCCCCTGTGGCTTTAGTCCTACTTTTTAGCTGGAATAGACTTGTTCCAATTTAGTTTTTTAACTGCTTTCAGTATTGTTTACGTCGTAATTATGTCTCCTCTGGATATTCTACGATCCGGTATTTGGGGTACTTCCTTGAGCCCGTAAACAGAGCTCAGACAGGCCTCCTACGGAACAGTTGCATCACACACACACACACACACACACACACACACACCCACCCTCTTAGTCAAGAGTGAGTCTTCGTCTGCCACTAATTAGTCAAGTCCCATGCGCTCAATTCAAGGAATGGATTCTACATTGCCTTTTCAGTTCCACAGTAATCTTGTGGTTGGATAATTATGCTCTGTTTCTCCTACACCTTTGATCTATAAATATTCAAGAATCGTCTGTGAAGTTTTGTCACCTAATATTCTTTTCAAAAGTTTTAAAGTGTTGAGTGGTTATACTCTGGAAAATACCTAAACCTGAAACCAATCATTCAAATTATAACTTTTCTTAAACCAAATTACCACAAAATCTATTTATAAACCAATTTATAAACTCGGCAAGAATCGAACTCCAGATAAAGTTTACAAATCTAATATGATAACCAATTTCGAGAAGTTAACATATCCAATATGATAACCAATTTTGAGAAGCTTACATATCCAATATGATAACCAATTTCGTGAAGTTTACATATCCAATATGATAACCAATTTCGAGAAGATTACATATCCAATATGATAACCAATTTTGCTCATCATAATATAGTGATATAGAGAGGCGGGTCCTCAAACTAAAGCATCTGGGCGAATGAACAAATCCACAAGGGCCGTGATGAGGATTCGAACCTGTGTCTGTTTCAACGCTTTTTACCCTGTCGTAGCTCAGTCAATTAAGGCAGTGTCTGGGATGCTCCCGGACGCAGGTTCGAATCCTCGTCACGGCCCTTGTGGATTTGTTCATTTGATACATCACGTTAGTGTGATTTCTGTGTGTAGATCTGGACGAAGATGATTAAAACATGAACTAAATCTTACAACGTTGGACAAAATAACACAGAGGAGATATGATGACAACATAGAAGATACTTCATTTTAGAAGACACACATCGCTCGTATACAGAAACCAAAACAAGAGTTCACATGATATCCAAATGATCCAGAGATGGCAATCAACAAATTATATGCGCCAGGAAAAAGAAAAAAAAAGTAGGTGACAAACTTATACACTGATTCAACTGTTAATATAACAGAACTCAAGTGATTAATGATTCATCACCAACCCGTCCTCGACTCAAGTCCGTTCCATCCTGCTGTCGACCCCCACAAACGCTTTCATAAAATTTAACATGATGTTCATTCAAAACAGGACTTTTTCTCAAATAAAAATTATTATTATAATATATTAGCATATTGTGCATATATGGGCATAGGTTAGGTTAGGTGTTTAGGTTCTGTTGGCGATTTTTTGTATTTGTAGTACGTGGGTGAAGCATTTACAGCGTTGTGGTTCGAACAAAATTCGTCAGTGAAGCACTTGTTCCGGAAGTGTTCGAACGTCATCAGTTGTGAGTCGTGTGTAAACTGTTTATCATTCATAAACAGAGGGTTTGGCGGCTGGATTAATGAACTTGGATCTCTGTATGCGAGAACGGGTTGGGATGGAATGGACATGGTTGGGAACGTTTCCTTCCATCTGATGCCACTGTTCACCTATCACCCTGTTAACAAAAATATCAAGAGACAAACAATAACACCGAGGAAAATTTCTCATCCAGAACTCTCCTAAGTCTATATATAGACCTGGATTTGCTTTACTACATACGAAACCAGTACATCTTTCAACAATCAGGGAAAAAGGTCGGCCGAGCGGACAGCACGCTGGACTTGTGATCCTGTGGTCCTGGGTTCGATCCCAGGCGCCGACGAGAAACAATAGGCAAAGTTTCTTTCACCCTATGCCCCTGTTACCTAGCAGTAAAATAGATACCTGGGTGTTAGTCAGCTGTCACGGGCTGCTTCTTGGGGGTGGAGGCCTGGTTGAGGACCGGGCCGCGGGGACACTAAAAAGCCCCGAAATCATCTCAAGATAACCTGAGATCCTGGCGGCTGTTGTGTTCATTTATTAAACATCTTACGAGCCTTAAAACTTCACAACCCAAGGTTGTTATTGCAAAACACAACCTCGTAGGAACTCGTATACTGTTTACTATAAAAAAAGAGGCTGCCATGATTGAGTTAAGATATACAGGTTTCGTAAATGGCCACTTAAGGACTTGAATCCTGGCCCCTGGGTTGGTGGACTGGTTGGGTTGGAGGGTTGGTGGACTGGTTGGGTTGGAGGGTTGGTGGACTGGTTGCAGGATAAAAGGACTCATGTCACAGGGTCAACCCACGACCTCAATATACGAACATTGTCACCTATTTAATGCTCCACACCTGAGTATGCCAGGTGTGTTAATTGGGAAAATTGGTGGTGTAATGAGGTGTGTGTTCCAGACCTCACCTGCCCTCCTCGCTTAGTCCTTAAGTCATTTCTAACCTAATTAACACTTCTCCATGTTCGCCGCAACAGGTAACACAGAGAGATAATGAAATCAGAGAAAATAAAAGCAGAAAGCTAAAGAAACACATAGGAAACAGAGAGAGGGGAGATAAGGGAAGGGGAGATAAGGGAAGGGGAGATAAGGGAAGCTGAGAAAGCAAACAGAAGGTAAACAGACAGATCAAACAGAAAAGGCACACAAGAAGGCGAACAGCCGCGATTGGGCAAAGAAACACCCTAACCTAACCATGCCTTTAACACGCCGGGGGAATTACATGAATGAAAATCCGCCGACAGTGACTTGTGTGGTGGTGGTGGAGAGAGTAGGTAGTAACGGCTCTGGTAAGGTCCATTCCCGACACTAACGAGGTGGCGGTGCTGGTCTGGGTTCGAGGCTCCTTACCAACGCTATCATTTACTTTATTACAATATTTCTATTGTTTTATAAAAGGTGCGGTCGTATTTAATTTGAGTTCGCATAGTGGGCTACCGTTCTTGGCTCTCAAGCGACAGACGACGGTTCAATTCTCGGGTGGGATAGATAGGTAGTGGTGGTGGTGGTGGTGGTGGTGGTAATAGTTGTAGTAGTGGTGGTGGTGGTGGTGGTGGTAATAGTTGTAGTAGTGGTAGTGGTGGTGGTGGTAATAGTTGTAGTAGTGGTAGTGGTGGTGACTGTGGTAGTGGTGGTAGTGTTGAGGGTGGTGGTGGTGGTGGTGGTAGCAGTAGTGGTGGTGGTAGAGGTAGAGGTGGCGGTGATAGAGGTGGTATTGATGGTGGTGATTATAATAGTGGTGGTGGTGGTAGTGTGGAGGATAGCGGGGTTTACAGCCACCAAGAGTGAAGCTGACCCAACCCCCCCTCCACCACGCAGCCCACCACCGCTACCTACTCAGCCCAACCTCATAAAATTTTAAACTTACGACCCCCCGCCGAAGCCCCGACAATTAAACATTCAGCTTGCAGCCTAAAAAACCGACGAATGAAGCTTTATGTCTTCTGTAAGCTGTATAAACGACAAACGGGGCCCTTAACACCACACTCAGAGAAGCGACAGCTTGACTTTTACATGTAATGTTGTTCTGTTGGAACGCGAGCCGCTAGCACAAGTCAAGAAAGCTGAAATCCTTTACCTGGTTGATACCTGGTTGATGGGGTTCTGAGAGTTCTTCTACTCCCCAAGTCCGGCCCGAGGCCAGGCTTGACTTGTGAGAAACCTTTGGCCTCTAAGCTTGACCCACGGAAAGCCTAATCAAACTTCAAGCCATAGTTATATCAACAAAGATCTGCTGTTTTAATAATTCTACAATGTGAAAGACCTTTTGACCGTCTAAGGTCTGTGTAAGACCTTTAATACGTTGACTAAACCACACACTAGAAAGTGAAGGGACGTCGACGACGTTTCGGTCCGTCCTGGACCATTCTCAAGTCGATTGTGATGTAAATATCTTCATTACGTAGTGATGTAGAGATTTCAGACGAGGTCTGAATTTGCCTTATTCTACCCCCATGGTAGAATACTGGGGGGGGGGGGGAACTATCAAGAGAAAGTGCCATGAGAAGGAATGTAGAATACTCAGGTGATGAACACAGACCTACGGATCGTCACTTGTTACGCGCATGTTCACGTGTACACAGGCAGGGAGTGCCTCCCCCCCCCCCCAGCCCACCATACACAGGTAGGGAGTGCCTCTCCCCCCCCCAGCCCACCATACACAGGTAGGGAGTGCCTCCCCCCCCAGCCCACCATACACAGGTAGGGAGTGCCTCCCCCCCCCCCCAGCACACCATACACAGGTAGGGAGTGCCCCCCCCCCAGCCCACCATACACAGGTAGGGAGTGCCCCCCCCAGCCCACCATACACAGGTAGGGAGTGCCTCTCTCACTCGCCTCATCTCATACATAAATACAGAACAGTTAGTCTATAAATTAGAATGGGGAGCTGCAAAGTTTTAACGATGAATATAAATTTATATGATGATAATTAGCGTCCGAAACATTGCACAAGTTGAAATAATCTAGACTTGGGTTTAGGGCAGCGCCTAGACTGACGCCTCGGGCACAGAGAGGGAAGGAGGGAGGAAGGGAAAGAGGGAGGGAAGGTAAAGCTGGTGGGAGGGAAATATGAGGGAAGATGAGGGAGTACTCCCGTGGGTACTCTAATGAAGGTACACGCAATACATATTTATCCCTTCCTTTACCACAATAATAATAATAATAAAGAAGAATTCCATAAGGCCTTGCTGAGGATTCGAACCCTGGCACTGGGTGTTCCCTGACGCACTAGTCAACAGTGCACAGGTTCGAACCCCTCATCAAGACTCCTGTGAAGTTATTTGATATAAAATGTTATTGTGATTTCTGTAGTATAATAATAATAATAATAATAATAATAATAATAATAATAATAATAATAAACATACCTTTAGTATTAATAACATTAGTAAAGTATATTATTCATTTATTAAGTTATTTCTACTTTTGTGGATTATTAATATCTGTCCCTGCGGGTCGCTCCAAGCAACAGCCTGGTGGATCAAGCTCTCACAAGTCAAGCCTTGTGAGAGTTTGGTCCACCAGGCTGTTGCTTGCAGTGGCCCGCAGGCCCACATATCCATCACAGCTACGTTGGTCCGGCACTCCATACAAGATGCTGCATATCCTGCCTAACTGTTCTGCTCGTCAGGCCAAGTGAACGACTTCTCGGCACACAAAGCATCCCAGTATCCACAGGATGAACAGCCCAGCGGGTTTTCTTCCTATTGGGGAGTGTTGTACATGCTGCTATGGCGGTGTGTCCACTCACAAGATGAGTGGTGCTGCCCAATACTGTCACTATGGCGGTGTGTCCACTCACAAGATGAGTGGCGCTGCCCAATACTGTCACTATGGCGGTGTGTCCACTCACAGGATGAGTGACGCTGCCCAATACTGTCACTATGGCGGTGTGTCCACTCACAGGATGAGTGACGCTGCCCAATACTGTCACTATGGCGGTGTGTCCACTCACAGGATGAGTGGTGCTGCCCAATACTGTCACTATGGCGGTGTGTCCGCTCACAGGATGAGTGGCGCTGCCCAATACTGTCACTATGGCGGTGTGTCCACTCACAGGATGAGTGACGCTGCCCAATACTGTCACTATGGCGGTGTGTCCACTCACAGGATGAGTGGTGCTGCCCAATACTGTCACTATGGCGGTGTGTCCACTCACAGGATGAGAGGCGCTGCCCAATACTGTCACTATAGCGGTGTGTTCACTCACAGGATGAGTGGCACTGCCCAATACTGTCACTATGGCGGTGTGTCCACTCACAGGATGAGTGTCGCTGCCCAATACTGTCACTATAGCGGTGTGTTCACTCACAGGATGAGTGGCACTGCCCAATACTGTCACTATGGCGGTGTGTCCACTCACAGGATGAGTGGCACTGCCCAATACTGTCACTATGGCGGTGTGTCCACTCACAGGATGAGTGTCGCCCCTCGGGGCAAAATTCAGCATCACAATAAAATCTACCGAAAGCACTCAAGAAACCTATACTTACAAAGCGTTGAGAACTATATGTTATAGGAACGAATATAGACTTCGCCCGTGTTGCAAAATATCTACCGTGAACTCATAGCATTTATTCATTCTGGCCACCTTGAAATGTTCTAATGAACAGCGTATTGAACACTTTGTTCACTTGTTCACAGACTGGTGTGAAGGAGTGTTCCGTTGCAGACTTCCACCTCATTGGAAGACCGCAAAGTGATACGAGTAATTAATAATATAACATTGTTTAGTAATGCTTCGATTAGTAAACCACTAATTAGTGTGGGTTGTTGTTAAGCTGGTTGTTGTTGAGCTGGTTGATGGTGAGCTGGTTGATGGTGAGCTGGTTGATGGTGAGCTGGGTTGATGGTGAGCTGGTTGATGGTGAGCTGGTTGATGGTGAGCTGGTTGATGGTGAGCTGGTTGATGGTGAGCTGGTTGATGGTGAGCTGGTTGAGGGTGGGCTGGTTGATGGTGAGCTGGTTGATGGTGAGCTGGTTGTTGTTGAGCTGGTTGATGGTGAGCTGGTTGATGGTGAGCTGGGTTGATGGTGAGCTGGTTGATGGTGAGCTGGTTGATGGTGAGCTGGTTGTTGTTGAGCTGGTTGATGGTGAGCTGGTTGATGGTGAGCTGATTGATGGTGAGCTGATTGATGGTGAGCTGGTTGATGGTGAGCTGGTTGATGGTGAGCTGGTTGATGGTGAGCTGATTGTTCTTGAGCTGGTTGATGGTGAGCTGGTTGTTGTTGAGCTGGTTGATGGTGAGCTGGTTGTTGTTGAGCTGGTTGATGGTGAGCTGGTTGATGGTGAGCTGGGTTGATGGTGAGCTGGTTGAGGGTGGGCTGGTTGATGGTGAGCTGGTTGTTGTTGAGCTGGTTGTTGTTGAGCTGGTTGATGGTGAGCTGGTTGATGGTGAGCTGGTTGATGGTGAGCTGGGTTGATGGTGAGCTGGTTGATGGTGAGCTGGTTGATGGTGAGCTGATTGATGGTGAGCTGGTTGATGGTGAGCTGGTTGATGGTGAGCTGGTTGATGGTGAGCTGGGTTGATGAGTTGATGCCATCACACGGCACCACCAGTAGCGCCAACCAACGAATGACTACGCCAGGATGCAACCCACAACAGTCAATTTACTCCCAGGTACCTATTTACTGCTAGGTGAACAGTAGCATGAGGTGTAAGAGAACAACCCTGCCATCAACCGCTTATAGCCTCGTTATAGCGAAGCTACCCCCATGACGTCAAAGTCAGCCTCGTTATAGCGAGCTCCAAGACCTCTTAGGATGCCAGCAGCCTCGTTATAGCGAGCTCCAAGACCTCTTAGGATGCCAGCAGCCTCGTTATAGCGAGCTCCAAGACCTCGTAGGATGCCAGCAGCCTCGTTATAGCGAGCTCCAAGACGTCTAAGGGTGCCAGCAGCCTCGTTATAGCGAAGCCCCGTGACGTGTAAGTCAGCCTCGTTATATAAAAGATAGTTACGAGGTTACGTGGTGATTAGAGTGACCGCCGACACCCCCATTGGCCGCGCCCTTCTCCTGGGAAGATTATCAAGAGACGTTAGAGTGATACGGATCTCCACTACTATTTGTTCTTCAATATAAAACACAAATCCTCGTTACGCTTCGCTTCTCTCTATCTCCTCTTCCCTCTCCCACACCATCCCTCTCCCCCCTCTATCCCATCTGCCGGTCCACTACCCCCCGTCCCTTAACACCCCCTCCCCCTCAACACTCCAGCCAGCCGCTCTCTCCTAGCCCCGACATCCATCCCATCCTGTATATTACTTTTTATAGAGGGATAGAGAGCTAAAGACTCGGAGCTTGAGCTCCGTCCTCAAGCTGCACCGCAATTTTGACGCTTTATTGCAATATATATATTATTGCAAGCACAGATATATGGGTGAAAGTTGTGAACAAAGTTATTAGCAGTATGCCAAACTTATATATTTTTTTCTTCTGACAGATAAATAGATAAATTTATCTTCTGGCAGATAAAAAGGGAGAGAGAGAATAATTATCACACAAAAAAATAATTCAAACATGGAATAAAAAAACAGGGCAAACTGAAACAATTGGATTAAACTGAATAAAGCTAATAGAGAGCTTGGTTGAAACCTGGTTGAAACCTGGTTGATGAGGTTCTGGGAGTTCAACTCCCCCAAGCCCGGCTCGAGGCCAGGCTTGACTTGTGAGAGTTTGGTCCACCAGTCTGTTGCTTAGAGCGGCCCGCAGGCCCACATACCCACCACAGCCCGGTTGGTCCGGCACTCCTTGAAGGAAACAATCTAGTTTCCTCTTGATGTCCACGGTTGTTCCGTGGACATCACGCCCACAACCACCACCCACCAACCACCACAACCTACTGGGACACACACACACCGGTATTAAACTATTAAGCTAAATTAACTCTTCTGTTACCCACGCTGGCTCTAACTGACAATAAAATCTCTCTCAATAATATAGCACCAACAAACTTAGCAACAAAAATGCTGAAGTAATAAAAGTACTTTAATTACTTTACTGTGCACATTTGTGTGTAGAATATACAACGGTCTCCACAGATATATTTCCCCCAGAAGTGTCAAATTTTATTTATTTTATTTTTATACAAAAATTTAATATAACATTTTTATATGTTTTAATATATAATATATTTTTTAATAAACCTTGGCTTTGGGGAGGAGTACATAAAGGAGCCTTAGGAGATGTGTGTAAATTATATATAATAGTTTGGTGGTATATGTGGTGGTATATGTGGTGGTATATGTGGTGGTATATATGGTGGTATATGCTAATACATCAGGATAGTTGTGAAAAGTGCAGCCTACCCTCCACCCCGAGACAGAGTACTGACTTGGTACCTCTTTAGTACCAAGTACACATGTGGCACTCAATTTAGTGTTTACTGAAATATACATTATTGTACAATATACATTGTATTGTACGGGGATTTATGTAGGCCCATTATACATTATAGGCCTACATAAAGCTATATATGGTGTTCTGATTACAGCAATTCAGAGTGTGAGGTGCAGGCTGGAAATCAATAAAGACCGTCTGGAGTCAGCTTTCACAATGTCTTAAGAAATATTGCAGAATGTGGACTACTGGTAAGTGAGGCAGTACAGTGTCTCTGCCTCTGATAATGTCCAGGGGCCAGATTCACGAAAGCAGTTACGAACGTGTACATCTTTCCTCATTCTTTGACGGCTTTGGTTACATTTATTAAACAGTTTACAAACATGAAAACTTTCCATTCAACTGTTGTTATTGTTATAAACAGCCTCCTGGTGCTTCGGAGCTCATTAATTGTTTAATAATTGGAAACAAAGCCGCCAAAGATTGAAAAAAGATGTACAGGTTCGTAAGTGCTTTCGTGAATCTGGCCCCAAGAGCCTCAGCGAAACGAGTCGTTTAGCGAAACACATCGTTTTAGCAGAATACCATTTGTAAAATAATTCTATCTTCCCAAGTAGAAAATAAGAAATATATAGATTTGCACTAGGATAAATTATCTAATCCCTTAAACCATATTCAATAACACACACAATAATATATGTGAAGTATGTTTGTATTTAAATATATATATATATATATATATATATATATATATATATCGTGAGTGGAAGATATTTTCCAGGAGACTCAAACCTTCCGGTCTTGTGAGGTAAATCGGCTTAGGTCATCAATTTTGCAAGGATTGAATTTGTTATCAGAGCTCTCCAATAAACCGTCCCCCTCCGACACCGTCCCCCGTCGACACACCGTCCCCCTCCGACACCGTCCCCCTCCGACACCGTCCCCCTCCGACACCGTCCCACCCCATCACTGCTCCCCCCGCCCCCCCCCCCCTCACCTTGTTTGAGGCAAGGGTTGTACTATCCACTAATTAACATACACTGTTTACACGGCAAATTTTGAGCGGATTAATGAGTTCCTGCTCCTGTGTCATTAATGTGGGTAATTAACAAGCTTATTTGTCAGTCAGCAGCTTCCACGGGCACAGCTTCACTCACAGCCTATCCGGTCTCGCTTCATGCAGGTCGGCGTTCAATCCCCGACCGTCCACCAAGTGGCTCGGGCACCATTCCTTTCCTCCCGTCCTATTCCAAATCCTTATCCTGACCCCCTTCCAAGTGCTATATAGTCGTAATGGCTTGGCGCTTTCCTCCTGATAGTTTCCTTCCTTTCACAGCCCCCTCGTTCTCTCCCCTTTCTAGACTGACTCTTCCCCTCTCCTTTTAACCCCTATTTACCCTTTGCTCTCTCGTATCCTCTTATGTCCCCCGATCTCAACATCATCTTTCTTTACCCATTATTTGTTTCCATTCCTCCCCCATTTTTTTAGGTGTTTTCCCTATTCTCTACCATTCCCCTTTCCTTTGTATTTCCTTATTAATTCCATTTAATCCCTCTTAACACTTCTCGCTTCAGTATCTATCTCCATCATTCTCTCCCCTCTCCACCAATCTCCTTCCCCATCGTCAACCCTCTCCACCAATCCCCTCCCCCTTCGTCAACCCTCTCCACCAATCCCCTTCCCCTTTGTCAACTCTCTCCACCAATCCCCTCCCCCCTTCGTCAACCCTCTCCACCAATCCCCTCCCCCCTTCGTCAACCCTCTCCACCAATCCCCTCCCCCCTTCGTCAACCCTCTCCACCAATCCCCTCCCCCTTCGTCAACCCTCTCCACCAATCCCCTCCCCCCTTCGTCAACCCTCTCCACCAATCCCCTCCCCCCTTCGTCAACCCTCTCCACCAATCCCCTCCCCCCTTCGTCAACCCTCTCCACCAATCCCCTCCCCCATCGTCAACCCTCTCCACCAATCCCCTCCCCCCCTTCGTCAACCCTCTCCACCAATCCCCTCCCCCATCATCAACCCTCTCCACCATTCCCCTCCCCCTTCGTCAACCCTCTCCACCAATCCCCTCCCCCTTCGTCAACCCTCTCCACCAATCCCCTCCCCCTTCGTCAACCCTCTCCACCAATCCCCTCCCCCTTCGTCAACCCTCTCCACCAATCCCCTCCCTCGTCTAACCCCTTATGATATTCACCCCTTGGTCTCCCCCCACCCCCCCCCCCCCGTCCCTCCACCACTATTCCAAACACCACTATATCCATTTTGACGTGTTTTATGTGTGATAATATTTGCTTTCATTTAGGGAGGAGCGAGTCTGTTTGGCAGGAGGCAAATGAGTGTGACTTGGGGTGTTGAGAGCACTTCCCAGCTCTCTCAGCCAGGGCTGAGGGCATTTCCTAGCTCTCTCAGCCAGGGCTGAGGGCATTTCCTAGCTCTCTCAGCCAGGGCTGAGGGCATTTCCTAGCTCTCTCAGCTAGGGCTGAGGGCATTTCCTAGCTCTCTCAGCCAGGGCTGAGGGCATTTCCTAGCTCTCTCAGCTAGGGCTGAGGGCATTTCCTAGCTCTCTCAGCCAGGGATGAGGGCATTTCCCAGCTCTCTCAGTCAGGGTTGAGGGCATTTCCCAGCTCTCTCAGTCAGGGATGAGGGCATTTCCCAGCTCTCTCAGTCAGGGATGAGGGCATTTCCCAGCTCTCTCAGCTAGGGCTGAGGGCATTTCCTAGCTCTCTCAGCCAGGGCTGAGGGCATTTCCTAGCTCTCTCAGCCAGGGTTGAGGGCATTTCGCAGCTCTCTCAGTCAGGGTTGAGGGCATTTCCCAGCTCTATCAGCCAGGGATAAGGGCATTTCCCAGCTCTCTCAGCCAGTGATGAGGGCACTTCCCAGCTCTCTCAGCCAGGGATGAGGGCACTTCCCAGCTCTCTCAGCCAGGGATGAGGGCATTTCCCACCTCTCTCAGCCAGGGATAAGGGCATTTCCCACCTCTCTCAGCCAGGTATAAGGGCATTTCTCACCTCTCTCAGCCAGGGATTAGGGCATTTCCCACCTCTCTCAGCCAAGGATGAGGGCATTTCCCACCTCTCTCAGCCAGGGATGAGGGCATTTCCCAGCTCTCTCAGCCTGCCCTGAGGACATTTCCCAACTCTCAAGCCCAGCCAAGGGATACTTCCCAGTTGTTTTCAAAACCACTGAGAATCCAACTCCAATATCTTGCACACTCACATTCAGTGAAGGGGTATATACAGTGAAGGGGTATATACAGTGAAGGGGTATATACAGTGAACGCTTCTGCCATCGTAGGGACGGATTATCATTGGGTTTTCTGACTATGGAGAACTTGGAGGTTCTCTCTCCTCTGGTCTTCAACCACCTACTCCCAAAAAGAGACATCAGAAGTCTGCACAATCAGCTTATACGTGGCGGTTCGTCTAGAGAAATCCCTGGACCTTCTTCGAACTGTCTCAGAAAGGATTCACATTGTGACTTCGCAGATATCTGAAGGTGGTTTGGCCATCTGTAGATTGTCATGATATCCTGTGGGCCTCATATCTACAGGTGGCTCAGCATTTCGGCCCACTAGTTGTGACCTTGCCTGGTCAATATCGCCTGATATGATAGTAATTCAAAGCATCATTGCTTAAAGCATATTATTGCTTAGTTAATTTATAACTATGTGTTAGACATACGCATCCGGATCATGCTTTTTAGGGAGCGTATGTTATTGGGTACATTTGGGTATACATAATGAACATCTTTACAGTGTGTGTGTGTGTGTGTGTGTGTGTGTGTGTGTGTGTGTGTGTAATTACCTAAGTGTAGTTACAGGATGAGAGCTACGCTCGTGGTGTCCCGTCAGCTGTTTTCAATTGTGTGTGTGTGTGTGTGTGTGTGTGTGTGTGTGTGTGTGTGTGTGTGTGTGTGTGTCTGTGTGTGTGTATACTCACCTAATTGTGCTTGCGGGGGTTGAGCTCTGGCTCTTTGGTCACGCCTCTCAACTGTCGATCAACTAATGTACAGATTCCTGAGCCCACTGGGCTTTATCATATCTACACGTGCGTGCGTGCGTGCGTGCGTGTGCGTGTGTGCGTGTGTGTGTGTGTGTGTGTGTGTGTGTGTGTGTGTGTGTGTGTGTGTAACCTGTCCTCAGGCCAGACTCGTTAAAGCGGCGAACGTCTTCTAAGAAGTATTCCTTAATTTTAAAGTATCGTGCATTGAAAATAGGTTAGGTTAGGTTAGGTTAGGTTAGGTTAGGTTAGGTTATAGAGAGACTGATGAGTCTAGGAAGGAGGGAAACGTCGTCGTCTGCTCATCTTCTGACGAGTGGTTTGATCATCATATCTTCACCCACGTCATTGTAACTCATCGGCTGCATCTGTTGATTATTTGTACTTGTAGTACGTAAGTGAGGCATTTACAGCAACCCGTCCTCACACCAAGTCCATTCTATTCAGCGGTCGACCCCAAAATCGCATTCATCAATTTTAACATGCTGCTCATTCAAAACAAATTTCCTCAAATATAAATTAATATTATAATATATTAGCATATTGTGCATATATAGGCATAGGCTAGGTTAGGTGTTTAGGTTCTGTTGGCGATTATTGGTATTTGTAGTACGTGGGTGAAGCATTTACAGCGTTGTGATTCGAACAAAATTCGCCTGTGAAGCACTTGTTCCGCAAGTGTTCGAACGTCATCAGTTGTGAGTCGTGTGTAAACTGTTTTTCATTCATAAACAGTGGGTTTGGCGGCTGGATTAACGAGCATGTCAGCCTTTATAAAAACATGCTGCAGTGTGGCAAGCACAGTCGGCTCACAACTGATTCGAACCGCGTTCGATTCTCGAGCAGGACAAGACCTTATGTACACTATCACAACAGGAAATTGGCATTGTGGGTCGCGTCCTGAGGGAGAGCAGTCATTGGCTCAGGCCCTAGACGGGTCTCGTTACGTCAAAACAGTCTTCCTGTCCCAGACAAAGGTTAATTAAAACTCTCACATCCTTGCGGTTGAACAGACAGCGCTCGGGAGTCGTAATGCAATGGGCCCCGGGTTCGATTCCCATCCGAGACAACCTGCTTGATACCCGCTTGATGGGGTTCTGGGAGTTCTTCTACTCCCCTACTGGGGGCGCCGGTCGGCCGAGCGGACAGCACGCTGGACTTGTAATCCTGTGGTCCCGGGTTCGATCCCGGGTGCCGGCGAGAAACAATGGGCAGAGTTTCTTTCACCCTATGCTCCTGTTACTTAGCAGTAAAATAGGTACCCGAGTGTTAGTCAGCTGTCACGGGCTGCTTCCTGAGGGTGGAGGCCTGGTCGAGGACCGGGCCGCGGGGACATTAAAGCCCCGAAATCAAGATAACCTCAAGATAACCCCAAGCCCGGCCCGAGGCCATGCTCGACAAAGGCAAATGGGCAGAGTTTCTTTAGCCTGATGCCACTGTTCACCTAGGCATCAGGTGAACAGTTCATGTCTAACCAGAAACGTATGAACCCAACCCACCCACCTAACCAATCAAAGCCAAATGCGGAGTAAACGTTAATATTACAGTGCTTTCATGTGCACTAATACATCGCATTTGTTACGGAGTGTTTGATTGCTTAAAAAATGAGAGTAGGGACTATGCACCCCTGGGAGGCCTGGTCGACGACCGGGGCGCGAGGACGCTAAGCCCCGGAAGCACCTCAAGGTCACCCCATACTCATCCCGTGAGCGGTAGCGCAAAAAGGATTACAGAGGGCACACAAAAGGTCTTCATCAGACCTCAACGGTGATGATTACATTAACAAGTTCATCTATCCTCCACACCTTATAATTACAATGTCAGCTGGCTACAGAGAATGTTCTGTTTCAAGAGCTATATATTTACAGTAAGTCATTATACATTAATATCTGAATGCACTCAACCGGTGCCCGTGTTCAGGATTCCAGAGTCACCTTCGCCTGAGGCTTTTTGCTCACTTATGAGGTGGGGGGAGCAAGGTGGGGGGGAGGGGGAAGGTGGGGGGGAGGGGGAAGGTGGGGGGGAGGGGGAAGGTGGGGGGAGGGGGAAGGTGGGGGGGAGGGGGAAGGTGGGGGGAGGGGGTAAGGTGGGGGGGGAGGGAGGGGAAGGTAGGGGGGGAGGGGAGGGGAACGTAGGGGGGAGGGGAGGGGAAGGTAGGGGGGAGGGGAGGGGAAGGTAGGGGGGAGGGAGGGGAAGGTAGGGGGGAGGGAGGGGAAGGTAGGGGGAGGGAGGGGAAGGTAGGGGGGAGGGAGGGGAAGGTAGGGGGGGAGGGAGGGGAAGATAGGGGGGAGGGAGGGGAAGGTAGGGGGGAGGGAGGGGAAGGTAGGGGGGAGGGAGGGGAAGGTAGGGGGGAGGGAGGGGAAGGTAGGGGGGAGGGAGGGGAAGATAGGGGGGGAGGGAGGGGAAGGTAGGGGGGAGGGAGGGGAAGGTAGGGGGGAGGTAGGGGAAGGTAGGGGGGGAGGGAGGGGAAGGTAGGGGGAAGGTAGGGGGGAGGGAGGGGAAGGTAAGGGGGAGGGGGTTCGTTCGTCAGGCCGCGGTCACTCCCAGCGAGTAACGTGAGAGTTTACGAGCCGCTGCACACTCCCTCCTCAACGTTCACCTCCTCCGCCCCCATGATTTTAAAAGCCTTTGAGTCGAAGCTTTACGAGCGCTTGAGCACCGGGCTTTTATTTCCCTACATAATGTGTTTGATTTCGGGCTTCCCCCCTCCTCCTCCCCCTTCCTGGTGGCTTAGGCTTCAATTTCACGAATATTTTAAGCTCATGTCCTGGTCCTTGGAAGGCTCGGGACCAGATTCACGAAGCACTTACGCAAATACTTACGAACCTGTCCATCTTTTCTCAATCTTTGGCGGCTTGGTTTACAATTATTAAACATTTAACGAGTTCCCAAGCACCAGGAGGCTGTTTATAACAATAACAACAGTTGATTGGAAAGTTTTCATGCTTGTAAACTGTTTAATAAATGTAACCAAAGCCGTCAAAGATTGAGGAAAGATGTACATGTTCGTAAGTATTTGCAGAACTGTTTCGTGAATCTGGCCCTTGGTCTGGACATTGCTAAGGACTATACAGCCCAGTCGGGCATTCGGATCTGATTTACGTGACACGAACCTCACACGAATGACAGGCGTGTATGACAATAGGGTTTTCCTCGATGTCTGATATCCCAGGCTTCAAGAATGCCACCTGTGGTGAACTATGGATGGCATAGATATCATACCTTGCTGATATCTTGCGATAATTTGGGGGCTAAGCGTCCCCGCGGTCCGGTCCTCGACCAGGTCCCCTGGTTGCTGGACTGGTCAACTAGGTGATTAGTTGCATGATTGGTTCACCATGATTGTATGGTGATTAGTTCACAATAGATGCAACGTTACATCCTGTACATTATGCTGAGAGCAAGTATGTTCACTCACAGGAGTGACTGAACACTCCTGTGTTCAATGGCGCTGCCCAATCAACTCGCCCCTCGGGGCAAAATTATATAAACAAATAGAAGAGATTTTCTCGTATAGGATAGTATAGTGCCTCGTAGTGCCACGTGTGTACAAGCCCACTGTTTGTGCGTCACCTGGCACTGGGTATCATCACATGTGGAGGTGTGAGGAGGCACTGAGTGCCATCACAAAGTGAAGGGGGGGAGGGGGGGAGGAAGTTCAATAATGGTGGAATTAGAGAGACGCCAAGTTCCGTTTAGTTGCCACAGCTTGAAGGGGTTCACTCAAAGGAGAACAGGAGGAGAACAGTAAGTTCTATGGCAAGTTCTTGTTGATCAGAGGATCGCAGAACTCTATGTCAAAAGTCACATCACCAAGTTCCATCACAGGTCATGTCATCTGTCACGGGCCAAACAAAACAGTAAGTTCCAACACAAGCTAAAAAGTTCATCACATGTCAAGTTTTAGGGAGAGCAAGTTCCATTACGAGTCAGGGGGGAACATGAAGTTCCATGTGAGCACTTCCAAGTGTGAGATAAGTGAGTACTTCCAAGTGTGAGATAAGTGAGTACTTCCAAGTGTGAGATAAGTGAGTACTTCCAAGTGTGAGATAAGTGAGTACTTCCAAGTATGAGATAAGTGAGTACTTCCAAGTATGAGATAAGTGAGTACTTCCAAGTTGCAATAGGCGTTCCCTTTTGGGTTGCCACCTGGAGAAAGGGGGGTTGGTGGTTAGGGGGTTGGTGGTTAGGGGGTTGGTGGTTAGGGGGTTGGTGGTTAGGGGGTTGGGAGGGGGGTTAAGGCAGCTGGTCACCTGTAGCGTCTTTACTGCCAATCACCGTCCACAACCTTAATGTATACACAGGTGAGAGATAACACCTCCTACCTTTGTCAGGAAGACTTTCTGTCTACCCAGACCATCACTGAATGTTTCAACGAGTGTGGTGACGCCATGCAATCACCCCCCACCCTTCTAATCACCCCCCCCCCACCCTTCCAATCACCCCCCCACCCACCCAATCACCCCCGCCAAGCCCACACCACCCACCAACGTCCCCATCATTTACCGGAACAACGAAAACTAACACGTTTAAGAGTAATAAAACTCAACATTTATTCCAAGGAAGAAGTGGAAAAAAAAACATTATGTGATTAAATGAACAAATCCACAAGGGCCGTGATGAGGATTCGCAGATTCGATTCCCTTGTGGATTTGTTCATTTGAAGCATCACGTTAGTGTGATCTGTGTGTAATTATGTGATTAATAAAATGTCACCACAGGATGTAACACAGAATAAGATTAACTAGTCGTTACGACAATACTTTCAGAGAACACAAGACAAACTTCAGTCTAACACTACGAGACATGAACAGACTTTTCTTAACTACCAACCAGGCAATTCTCAATCACTAACGGTCTATCAAGCCCGATGTTGCTGTTCTTAAAAGATAAAGTTTACGAACTAGAAATATGCGAAGCTCTCTTACGGGTTCGCACCAATATCTTAGCTATTAAGAACTAGTAGACGAGGTCTGAATCTTTTAATTAACACAGAATACTACTGGCTGGTTCGGTCGTTACTCTCGAACAAGCATTTTCCCCAAACAACGGGACTCTTCACAGACGATACTAACGTAACTTAGTGTGATTAACACATCAAGCAACGAGGAGGGCTGGTCGAGGACCGGGGCGCGGGGACGCTAAGCCCCGAAATCATCTCAAGGTAATCTCAAGATAACACCGAGAAAATTGGGTTTGCTTCCAAACTCTGACATTTATCGACTAATTAACAGTGATTATTATGGCTTATTTTGCTGTTAATGTAATTGGTGCTGAATGGTAGAGTGACGGTCTCGCTTCATGCAGGTCGGCGTTCAATCCCCGACCGTCCACAAGTGGTTGGGCATCATTCCTTTCCCCCCGTCGCATCCCAAATCCTTATCCTGACCATTTCCCAGTGTTATATAGCTATATGTTCTGCTCTATGTCTATACTGACATTTGTTATATATTCCTTTTATATGTATTTATATTGTGTTTATTTTAAATCAATAAAAACCAAGATTATCAGTAACTACAGGAATTAAGTTCACTAACTTCACACACAACTTGCTAAAGTTCTCTGAAATATCCAAGATCAATAAGGTTGTGATGGTTGTACTGTTCCCATCAGCAAACAACAGTCTCACTGATCAGATAGCTTCTAAGGAAGCTTGGCCTTCAGCCAAGCTGAGAGAACAGAACTCCGCCAATCGTTTACAGGTAATCTGCAGCTGTCGACTATTATCTGATTACAGGTAAACACGCAAGACAGTGAGCACGGCGGAGAGATCCTAGCAAGGATACACACACACACTAGTCGCTTCTCAACAGGGACAACGGGTCAACAAGCTCGCTGGAACATCAACAGTATAAACAGAGGATTCCTGTTAACGGTGTTGACTGGTCGACGGGTGGTAAGGGGTTACCCGCTGGAAGAAACGCGCCGTTCACTGGTCGATGGTTGGTAGGACTGGTCTACTGGTCGACAGGTGGCAGGGCTGGTCGACGGTTGGCAGGGCTGGTCGACGGGTGGCAGGGCTGGTCGACGGTTGGCAGGGCTGGTCGACGGGTGGCAGGGCTGGTCGACGGTTGGCAGGGCTGGTCGACAGGTGGCAGGGCTGGTCGACAGGTGGCAGGGCTGATCGACGGGTGGCAGGGCTGGTCGAATGACAGAAACACATCCCACCCATGAATAACTACACAAGCGGAACGCCGCCTGGCCCAGTGTCTCCCCCAGACGACAATGGCGACCTGCAGTGTTGTGGTGGCGGAGACGTCTGGCCGTCCACCAGGGCCGCCCTCTCGCCCTTCCAGGGCCGCCCTCTCCCACTTCCAGGGCCGCCCTCTCCCACTTCCAGGGCCGCCCTCTCCCACTTCCAGGGCCGCCCTCTCCCACTTCCAGGGCCGCCCTCTCGCCCTTCCAGGGCCGCCCTCTCCCACTTCCAGGGCCGCCCTCTCCCACTTCCAGGGCCGCCCTCTCCCACTTCCAGGGCCGCCCTCTCGCCCTTCCAGGGCCGCCCTCTCCCACTTCCAGGGCCGCCCTCTCCCACTTCCAGGGCCGCCCTCTCCCACTTCCAGGGCCGCCCTCTCCCACTTCCAGGGCCGCCCTCTCCCACTTCCAGGGCCGCTGTTGGACGCCAGTTAGTCGCCCATGGACATACACATAGGGTGACCTAATACCCTCTTAAGCTAAACAACTTAATAAGTATCAACAACGTGTCAGCAGATTTGAATGCAATCTACTCTGCTGCAGACCACAGACCTCAGACACACCCCGGGCATCAGAGCGTCTACACGCGCTTCCTTACACACTCTACAAGCTAGTTCGTGGCCCGTGTAGAAGATAGAAGATATATATATATTTATAATAAAACTAAGAAAAAGCAGTGGACGTTTGGTACTCCAATTCCTGCCCACAACCTAATCATTCTACAACAACATCGACCGATGTTACACTGGTTGGCAGCTTAGTGGGATTCACCCCTGTCCTCCAGCAGCACAGCAGCTCACAGCAGCGCAGGAGCACAGCAACACAGCAGCTCACAGCAGCTCACAGCAGCGCACAGCAGCTCACAGCAACGCACAGCAGCTCACAGCAGCACAGCGTCGCAGCAGCACAGCAACACAGCAGTGCGCAGCAACACATCAGCACAGCAGCGCACAGCAGCACAGCATCGCAACAGTTCGGCGTGCCTGACTCACCCAGCGTGCCCCGTGCCTTGTTCACCCAGCGCGCGCCACTGGCTCACTCACCCAGCGCGCGCCCGTGCCTGACTCACCGCGCGCCACCAGCTGACTCGCCGTGACTCACCGTGACTCAACGAGCCTTGGTGCCTGCCTGACGTCACCTTACCACCCCTCGCTGTCTGGCCTGACGACTTCTACCGCGCCTGACGTCTCCTGCCGCGCCTGACGTCTCCTGCCGCGCCTGACGTCCCCTGCCGCCTGACGACTTCTACCGCACCTGACGTCTCTTGCCGCCTCCCGGCGCCGACGACGCCGCAGCACGACGCCACAGCACGACGCCGGATCTGTGACGACCAGATCATCTCTGCCCTGTTGAACGGATTGCAGCCCCAGCAGCCTTCAGCTCTAGTTAAGTACCCTTTGTTATTTGTGTAGTAGAGTAAACTGTGGACTTTCGTGGGCACAATGTAAACTTACTTTATGGATAACCGATACTCGCTCAGGCCTCGCTCGCGCACTTACCCCTACAGTCTACGGTCTCGTTCACTATCGGAGAGTAACTTACTCTTAACTAGTGAGCTCGCTCACTTATCCTTAGCCAGTGAACTCCCAACCTCAGCTCTCGGTAGCTTATCCTCGTTAACCTCTACAACCAGCAGCGACTCAGTAATCATGACTCAAGCCCTGAATTCAGCGGGTTCTAACTCGAACACCGTTACAGTTCTTACACAGTCTGTTGACATTCGCCCGTTTAGTGGAAAGGATCCAACCCTCTTGGAGACATGGTTCGCTAGTGTAGAGGCTAGAGCGAGGAGCAAGGGTACTGCTGTCACAGACGCAGACTATATCAGTATGGCGACGTCCACACTTTACTATAAATCTGGAGATGCGTATCTCGTAGCAGGAACACCTGACTTAAAGAAGATTGTAGACTGGGAAGAATTTAAGAAATTCTTTCGTAGGAGATATATATCGGTAGTCGATCGTGATCCCTTTGGCATTGCTCGCCAATTAGCTACTGCGGTAATGCGTCCTGATGAAACACGCAACGCTTTTGCCACGCGTCTAGCTACGCTACAGGACTCACTGGAGAAAGCCTTGATGGGTTCTAGATGGGACGCTAGTGGAAGCCTCACTATACAGAATGTGGGTAAACTATTGGCGTTCGGTGCCATGCAGAGTCATGCCCCCGAGGCCATACTGAAAGACATTGAGGCTAGGAATTTTGGTCCTACCCACACACTTTGGGACTTAATGGACGTCATGGTAGAGTCCACAGAAAGGCTAAAGTCCCGGGATTCTGCCCAGCTTTCTGCCGTTTTTCGTGCAAACAGTTCCCATACCACTGTGAACGTTGTCACGCGTTCTACCCCTAGACATGTTCAGACTCGTGCTAGGTCTCCTCCGCCTTCGTATGGCCCCAGGTCATACTCTAGAACAGGCTCCCCTCAATACCTTCAGCGACCTCGAACGCCAGAATGTTTTGACTGTGGCAAACCAGGACACCGTAAGGCAGAGTGTACATCAACTAACACTCGTTACCAACAGCATGCTAGACATAACTACACAGGCCGATCACATGATCACACCCGTTCTTATTGCACATATCACCGCCGACCTGGACATGACACTGCTGACTGTAGAGCCCGCCACGGTACTAACCAGGCTAACCGTTCTAGTCCTACTCCTCCTTCCCGTAGGCAACCGCAGGCTGCAACAACTAACCAGCGCCGACCGAGCCCTACACGTAGCCCTGCGACCCGACCGACTGCCCATGTTAGGTTCGCAACAACTGACAGCCGTGACACAGATGGACACCGTGACTCGCGCGTGATAAACGGCGCCACGGCCGTCAAGGATAATGCAGACACGACCTACGAACACACAGGTCAGCCCTTTGACTCTCAGTCGGGGGAAGGTATAGCAGCCTGGGTAAACGGTATGACGTAGGGAAGCGAGACGACCTCCCTGTATACTCAGTGCCTACCTGTAACAGGTACAGTGCCTTAGCAGAGGAGGATAACATGGACGAACTACACACTGACGGTACTCATGTACATGTACTCCAGACACCACGTCGACTGTGTCAGTCCCGTAATAACATGTTTAACAGGATGCCTATCAAGGACACAGAAGGTCCTCTGATTTCAGCCACCCTGAAGGGTCGACATGTTAAGATTTTCCTAGACACAGGAGCTAGAATCAACATCATTAAACAAGACGCCCTTCATGGCCTACGCGATCGACTCGATATACGCCAGTCGTCTGTTTCCAACCTTGGTGGACTTACTGGAGGAATGACTCCAGCGTTAGGTGAAGCGGACATAGAGTTAATAGTTAATGACAGATCACTCACCGTGCCATGTGTAATAGCCGGTGCAGTACGATTCCCTGGAGACATCCTACTCGGATTAAACACCATGAGAGACTACCGAGTTACTATCGATGCTTACCGTTGGGAAGCAACAATTGGTGATACAGTGGTACCTCTTTGCAGTGTGTACACCATGGGACATGAGTTCACCAACCATTGGGACTATGTCAGGTACATACAAACCAGGGGAGACCAGGGTACACTTAACCAGTCACGCCCAAACAAACCCGTCACTCAGTCACTTACTGACACCAGACCAACGCACGTTTCCACAGTCTCGCAGGTCGGTGAGGTCAATGAATCTTTGCAAGGGGCCCCAGCGATTGTTCATTACCTTACTTGCCTGGAGTCTAACATCAGTCAGGTCAGAGGCATCTTACACCAAGACACAGTCTTACATTCTCATGCACTAACAAAGGTTATTGTCAAAATACCTGGTGTATCTGACCTAGAACACGTAATAGCTGACAGTGACACATGTCAAATCAATGGTACCTACATAGAACCGTCCTTACATCAGGTGCAGAATAACACTACTGCTGTTTATGTTGCCAACGTCACCAATGCCAACATTCACCTTGCATCAGGCACACACATTGTCGACTTTGCCCATTATTCGTTACCGGTGCGAGTAGTGGATGAGGTCTCTACTGACCAAATAGTACATGCACTCACTCACACAACAAATCGAGATCTGATCGCGATCTCACCTGTGCATCTTAGCGCCACTGACTTCCCTGACGCCCAATCTCAGTTACTGACCATCCTCAACAAGCATCGCAACGTTGTTGCACTGACAGGTGAACAACTTGGATTGACACACCTCATTTCTCACAAAATTCCACTGGAACCAGGTACTCGCCCAATTTTTGTACCCGCATACAGATTGCCTCATTCACAACGAGCTGTTGCAGACCGACTCATTGACGAGATGTTACATGATGGCGTTATTGAAGAAAGTACTTCACCATGGAATGCTCCGTTAATCTTGGTACCCAAGAAGGATGGTTCTTGGCGTCCTGTCGTTGATTTCAGGAAACTTAATCAAGTTACGATTCCTGATCGATTTCCACTTCCCGTGCTCACTGACTTATTGCAGAACATAGGTCAGAATAAGGTTTTTTCCACACTTGATTTATTGCAAGGATTTTGGCAGATACCGCTCGACCCAGAAAGTCGAGAACTGACGGCGTTTTCCGTCCCTAATGGTCATTACCAGTACACCCGCATGCCTTTTGGCTTACGCAGCAGCCCTATTACCTTCTCAAGGCTTATGACAGACCTGTTCCGACGAATGATAGGAAATACCCTCATGGTCTACCTCGATGACCTCATTATCATGTCCAAGGATGTACCCTCACATCTTCAAAGTTTGGACCGAGTCCTTCAGAAACTAGCTGAAGCCAATCTGAAAATCAAACTTAGCAAATGCGCCTTCATGAGAGAAAAAATACAGTTTCTCGGCCATAACGTCACCTCGCAAGGCATCACCACTCTAGATTCAAAGATAGAAGCTGTCAAGAACTTTCCAGTCCCTCATAATGCTGAAGCTGTACAAAAGTTCGTAGGCCTAGCTGGATTTTACCGCCATTTCATTGCCGGTTATTCAGTGATTGCATCTCCTCTCACTCACCTCCTTAAGAAGGACGTTCCGTTCGTTTGGACAACTGATCAAGAGAAAGCATTTCAAACGCTCAAAGAAGCCCTGATATCTTCTCCTGTTCTCAAATTCCCAGACTTCACCAAACCGTTCATTTTAGTTACTGACGCCAGTAACATTGGGTTAGGAGCCGTACTCGCTCAAACTAGTGACAGAAAAGAACATGCCATTGCATATGCGAGCCGAGTCCTCTCTAAAGCTGAAAAGAATTATTCGACAACCGAGCGCGAAGCGTTGGCTGTCGTATGGGCACTCAAACATTTCAGAGATATCATCTATAACTACCCTGTCCATGTACTGACGGACCACCAAGCTATCATTCCCTTGTTCAGAGACAAGAACCCCATAGGCAAGTTTGCCCGTTGGTCGCTCACCATACAAGAGTTCCTACCCACGTTTGGATACTTACCTGGCAAACACAATGTAGTTGCCGATGCTCTCTCACGTTACGTCGCTCCCGTTCACGTTGAATACCCTTCATTAGACTTGCGAGATGTAGAACTCGCACAACGTCAAGACCCAATGTGGGCACCTATCATAAGCTTTCTCATGGACCCGCACACGACTCTTACGGTCAAGCCACCCGTACCACTCAAGGAACTAGTACTCTTAGATCATGTGCTCCATCGCAAGGTTGTGCTTGGATCTCCTGCCAGACTGGTACATCAACTTGTTATTCCTGCGTCGATAGTTCCTACCGTGTTAAAACTTGTTCACGACGCCCCACACAGTGCGCATCCTGGCAAGGACCGCACCATCAAGCAGGCTCGTCTTACGTACTACTGGCCCAAAATGGCCAAACAGATTGAACGTCACGTGGATCAATGTCTAACCTGCCTAGCTCACAGAGGCCATGTTGCTGGCCCGAACCCGATTCAGACTTACCCTACGACTAATGTACCTTGGGATCGTGTTTCTATGGATTTGTTAACGAATTTTGCTGAAACCTCCAGAGGAAATAAACATCTCCTAGTTATGGTAGATAACTTCTCTAGATACTGTGAACTGGTTCCAATTCCAAACAAAACTGCAGAAACTATAGCTAGTGCCTTTCATGATCATATAATTTGCAGGTATGGTCCACCCAGAGTTATACTCTCTGACAACGGCCCGGAATTCAACAATTCTGTTCTGGAACAACTGGCTACATTGTACAACATCAAGAAGTGTAATATAATGCCTTATCAACCGGCTAGCAATGGCCTTGCTGAAAGAACTAACAAGAAGGTCCTTGACGCACTCAGAGTGACAGTCAATCGGGACAGTCACAAATGGGATGAACTTATGCCAATCGTCCAATGTTCGATAAACTCCTCTGTCAACTCCTCCATAGGAGACACACCTCAGTTTGTGCTATTTGGGACAGACATGAGATTTCCTAATGCCATCATCTCCGCGCCGCCCGCGCCACTCTACAACTATGACGACTATGTTAAGGTAAAACGGAGAGACACTCAACTGGTGTTCCAGAGGGTCAAGGAACATCTCTTTAAAGCTACTGATGATTTCACACGGTTACAAAACGCTCATGCTAAACCTACGAGAATAGGACCTGGATCTTTAGTAATGATCCTCAACCAGCGACGAGATGGTCCCATGTACAAACTGACTGAGAAGTTTCTTGGTCCTTACAGAGTTCTTGAGCATATCACAGGTAATAAGTATAAGCTGGAAAACCTAGCCACTGGAGAACAAGTACATGAGCATCTCAACCACATGAAATTAGTTTAAGGATTATATTTAAGCATTGTACTCATTATTCATGCATGTCCGAGACGGTGTTGGACGTCTCAAAACTTGTTTGTTTACGGCCACTATAGGTAAATCACTGTATATAACGTTAGTTAGGTACACGCCCAAGGGTTTTCAAATTTTTCAAGCAGATCGCCGAGGACGCCGATGATAGCGTGCCGAGCGGTGTTGGACGCCAGTTAGTCGCCCATGGACATACACATAGGGTGACCTAATACCCTCTTAAGCTAAACAACTTAATAAGTATCAACAACGTGTCAGCAGATTTGAATGCAATCTACTCTGCTGCAGACCACAGACCTCAGACACACCCCGGGCATCAGAGCGTCTACACGCGCTTCCTTACACACTCTACAAGCTAGTTCGTGGCCCGTGTAGAAGATAGAAGATATATATATATTTATAATAAAACTAAGAAAAAGCAGTGGACGTTTGGTACTCCAATTCCTGCCCACAACCTAATCATTCTACAACAACATCGACCGATGTTACACCGCCCTCTCCCACTTCCAGGGCCGCCCTCTCCCACTTCCAGGGCCGCCCTCTCCCACTTCCAGGGCCGCCCTCTCCCACTTCCAGGGCCGCCCTCTCCCACTTCCAGGGCCGCCCTCTCCCACTTCCAGGGCCGCCCTCTCGCACTTCCAGGAATATTTATTGTCCAACTTAACTTTCACTTCGATTCACACACCGCAAACTTTTGCTGATCAACTTTTGTGTTGAAATCTTCGCGCTCCGTTGAATCGCGACTCTATGCGACCTCTATCTTGAGGTGATTCGGGGCTTAGCGTCCCCGCGGCCCGGTCCTCGACTAGGCCTCTTTGTTGTTACACCCCCCCCCCCCAGGAAGCAGCCCGTGGCAGCTGTCTAACTCCCAGGTAACTATTTACTGCTAGGTCACGGGGGCATCAGAGTGAAAAAAAACTTTTTGCGCATTTGTCACCGCCTCCACCGGGGATCGAACCCGGAACCTCAGGACTACGAATCCGAAGCGCTGTTCACTCAGCTGTCAGGCTGAAGTGGAGTTCTCTACCCTGGAAAAAAGAGCCCGATTGAAAAGTAGGTGCTCAAAGAGTCAACAGCAAATTGATAAAAGAGCTCCAATGGGTACCTGATCAAGAGTGCAGTTATACCGACGTCAGAATGCGTGCAGCGACATCCAACAGTCTGGTCGACCAGATCGCCGACCAGGAGGCCTGGTCAGAGACCGGGCCGTAGGGACAATAGAGCCGAACACAGAACTGACAGGAAACATCGTCATAGAGGCAACAAATGGACACACTGCGGATCAGCTGTATATACAAACATTAAACAATGAACTGGAACGAGAGAATTACCCACTTCAGACGCCAGTGACCCGAGGGTAGATGATGACGATGCCAACCTTGAGGTTACCTTGAGGTTACCTTGAGGTTACCTTGAGGTTACCTTGAGGTGCTTCCGGGGCTTAGTGTCCCCGCGGTCCGGTAGTCGACCAGGCCTCCTGGTTGCTGGACTGCTCAACCAGGCTGTTAGACGCGGCTGCTCGTAAGTCCAAAGACTTACTATCCTATCAGTCCACTCACCTGGGCTGTAGGAGATTCGAACGGTGGACCCCTTACGTCTGAGGTCGAAGTTCTATCAATAGGCTTTGATATAAACTCGATATAAAGCTTTATTTCTATGGAATATTGTGGATGACAATTTATATTTCACTATCCTATCACTTGATCCACTAAATAAACACTTTACATTTCAAGTATATAAACAGAAAATGTATATATGCTGGTTAGCATTGTTAACGTGTGGCCACGTCTAAGGTAGAAAAAAGTTACATTTCGCAATAAGTCTTAAAGTTTCGTGAATTGTCACAACAATCTTTCAACAGTCACAAAAGAGATCATTTATATAGCTATAATGAGTCACGAGAAAAAAACAATAAGATCATATAACACTTCTTGAAAAAATTGTTGAAGTCGTTGAATGGGATCGAACGCCAGTACATGGACTTCTCTCAGGTACACACATGTCCTCTTACCTGAGAAAGGTTATACCCACCACCCACTACCAGTGACCGGGGAGCTGGTCGGCCGAGCAGACAGCACACTGGACTTGTGATCCTGCGGTCCCGGGTTCGATCCCGGGCGCCGGTGAGAAACAATGGGCAGTGTTTCTTTCACCCTATGCCCCTGTTACCTACCAGTAAAATAGGTACCTGGGTGTTAGTCAGCTGTCACGGGCTGCTTCCTGGGGGTGGAGGCCTGGTCGAGGACCGGGCCGCGGGGACACTAAAGCCCCGAAATCATCTCAAGATAACCAAGATAACCACCTTATCCCCGAGCTGACAGCTTTAAACATCCCTCACGTGCAGCAAACCCCAAGCAGCGTGCACGAAGAGAGACGAGAGGACATGGCCTTATCTCAACTTATTTTTTCCCTCCTTCCCCACCTTACATATCATCTTGCATC
>NC_091169.1:39015465-39060465 GCF_040958095.1 Procambarus clarkii
AAAACATTTATGACTTATTATAATTATAATATTATTAGTAGCAACAGTACTTGTTTAAATAAAGTATTTAACAACTGGACGCCACTTTAAGGTCGCCTCGATGGTAACAAATAATAATTTAATGAAAGTGTAAATATATGCAATAATTCGGTTAGAGCTTCAGTCTCTCACGCGCGTGTGGGGGACCGAGGTTCGAGTCTCCTACATCCCAGGTGAATGGAATTGATGAACGTGTGTGTATGTGTGTGTGTATGTGTATGTGTATGTGTGTGTGTGTGTGTGTGTGTGTGTGTGTGTGTGTGTGTGTGTGTGTGTGTGTGTGTGTGTGTGTGTGTGTGTAGAGGCTGGCAGAACCTGCTTGATCAACCAATCAACATGGGGGTTACATCTTGAGTTACAGTCAAACCATTGACTGTAACTTGACAGTTTGCCAGTCTGCAGCGTTCCCCCCTCCCCCTTCAATATCTTTCCAGTCATCACCCTAATGCATTCACTCCATCATGCACGCACTCACGCACACGCACGCGCGCCATTACTCAACTTACGTTGACCTGAAAGCCAGAGAAATGTATTTTTTTTACTAGATTATCAGCTACGGTTTTACATCTATAAATACGTGTAAGTTTCCCTCCCTTCCTCCTTCCAGACTTTGTTGTGGTGTGTAGTGATGTGTTGCCCTGCTGACGACCCCTGCTGACGACCCCTGCTGACCCCCCTGCTGACCCCCCCTGCTGACCCCCCCTGCTGACGACCCCTGCTGACCCCCCTGCTGACCCCCCTGCTGACCCCCTTGGTAATAACATAATGGTCGAGCTCAACAATAACCCTCACACCACCAAGAGGCGCTCAACGAGGCTTTATTTATCGAACGGTCTAAGTCTCTCGTTATTAATCCACGAACTAACACCTTAAAAGAACATTTGTTTGATATTTGTTATGGCTTAGTTACCCATTAGGTCTACGATCAAGCTGCCCACTCTAAGTGGCTTGATTTAGAGTCAATTTAGATTCGGTCAGAGTCAATGTGGCTCTAGGTAAGGCTCAATTTCTAGGTAAGGCTCTATCTCTAAGGCTCTAGGTAAGGCTCTATCTCTAAGGCTCTAGGTAAGGCTCAATTTCTAGGTAAGGCTCTATCTCTAAGGCTCTAGGTAAGGCTCGCCTCTAGCTCTCTTTCCATACCATGAGAAAGATATATTTCTCTTATATTTGGATATTTATAACATGAGCCATTCAGCGAGGTGACGTGACGATGAGCCATTCAGCGAGGTGACGTGACGATGAGCCATTCAGCGAGGTGACGTGACGATGAGCCATTCAGCGAGGTGACGTGACGATGAGCCATTCAGCGAGGTGACGTGACGATGAGCCATTCAGCGAGGTGACGTGACCTTTTCTACGAATTGACATGATGCTTTAACTGCATTATTCATCTCTTTGATCCGATTAATCCCCCCTCGTTCATCCGGTTATAACTCGACACGTTGAACTCAATGCTAATCCTGATTCAATTAAACCCCCTTAACCCCATTAAGTGTACATGTGTTGATCGTCACCCTTAATAAATGTCATCTTGGCCCCTAGTCAACAGTGGTAATCCTGGCCCTTGGCCAACAGAAGTAATCCTTTTCCATGGCCAACAGAAGTAATCCTTTTCCATGGCCAACAGAAGTAATCCTTTTCCATGGCCGACAGAAGTAATCCTTTTCCATGGCCGACAGAAGTAATCCTTTTCCATGGCCGACAGAAGTAATCCTTTTCCATGGCCGACAGAAGTAATCCTTTTCCATGGCCAACATAATTAATCCTTTTCCATGGCCGACAGAAGTAATCCTTTTCCATGGCCGACAGAAGTAATCCTTTTCCATGGCCGACAGAAGTAATCCTTTTCCATGGCCGACAGAAGTAATCCTTTTCCATGGCCGACAGAAGTAATCTTTTTCCATGGCCAACAGAAGTAATCCTTTTCCATGGCCAACAGAAGTAATCCTTTTCCATGGCCAACAGAAGTAATCCTTTTCCATGGCCAACAGAAGTAATCCTTTTCCATGGCCAACAGAAGTAATCTTGTAATAAATCTTCATTGCAAGAGCCCACAACATCCAAAGGTCTATGGCAAGAGTCACAAAATCGTCTTGATAGGTTGCATGTTTGCAGGCAAGCACGTGTATGCTTAAATGAAACCCAATCAACTTCAACGTTCATCAAATCTGGCCGTTAGTAAACTGGGTTTCAAACCCGTCCTTATATACCCCGTCCTCACATATAGAGATCCAAGCTCGTTAATCCAGCCGCCAAACCCTCTGTTTATGAATGAAAAGCGGTTTACACACACACACACACACAACTGATGACGTCCGAACACTTCCGGAACAAGTGCTTCGCTCACGTTCTCTGTTCGAACCATTATTCTGTAAATGCTTCACTCGCGTACTTCAAATGCAAATAATCGCCAACAGAACCTAAATACCTAACCGAACCTATGCCTAACTATATTGACCAGACCACACACTAGAAATTGAAGGGACGACGACGATTCAATTTCAATTTCAATTTCTAGTGTGTGGTCTGGTCAACATACTTCAGCCACGTTATTGTGACTCATCGCCTGCATATGCCTAACTATACATAGAATTTGAATGAATAATAATATTAATTTATATATGAGAACAAACCAATATTTAATACACAGTATGTTTAAATTATCTGAATGCGTCTGGGGAGGACGGCCGCTGCTTTAACGAGCCTAGCCTGAGGACGGGTCGTGGATCTGTACATCGTAGTTGTAACAAGTCCCGTTCTCATCTACATAATAATCCTTCAAACTCAAAAAAATGTTATTTAAACAATTCTCAAGATTGTAACAAGTTATATATAACAAATTATATGTTATATGCTATAGGTATAACAAGGTATAACAAGGTATAACACGTACGAAATTGAGCGACAGTGTCAAGTGTTATGTAACAAGTTGTACATAACAAATTGTGTGCTTACCCAACTGTGCTTGCGGGGGGGTTGAGCTCTGGCTCTCTGGTCCCGCCTCTCAACTGTCAATCAACCAATGTACAGGTTCCTACTAATGTGTGCGTTATATAACAAGTCGTACGACCGTTTCGCAAACAAGGACAGGACTCTGGAAAGGAGTTGGAGTGGGGGGGTGGGGGGGGGGGGGGAGGTGGGGGGTTGGAGGTGGGGGGGGGAAAGAGTTGTAGTGGGGGGTGGGGGAGGGGCAGGATACTGGAAACCCACCACCACCACCACCATCCTGTCGGTGTTCATCCTGTGGGAAATTACTGTTCTTGCTGTTTCGCGGGGCCGTTAACATTTTGGCGTGATCATATTTTGGCGTTAGGGTGGCTCTTGTTTTGTTAAGAGACTGCTATGTTGGCGGCTGTTATGTTGAGCCTTAAGCACATTTCATCACGGTCCAGCCAAAATTCGACGCCCAGGAAGCCCTGGCGGCGTTTCATCGTGACATGTCGTGTCTTAAGTCAAATTAACATACATGAACTATTCATATTTTCCCGCGTAAATGTCAGAGAGAAAAAAAAACATCAGGAGGACGACACAGAACGATACACACGACGACACAAAGTAACTATAACTGACTATACTATAAATAACTATATAGCTACTGACTATACTATATAATAACTAAATAACTAACTATAAATATTGACGGAACAAGCGTGAACATCTTCAAGAGGAAACTAGATTGTTTCCTTCAAGGAGTGCCGGACCAACCGGGCTGTGGTGGGTATGTGGGCCTGCGGACCGCTCCAAGCAACAGCCTGGTGGACCAAACTCTCACAAGTCAAGCCTGGCCTCGGGCCGGGCTTGGTGGAGTAGAAGAACTCCCAGAACCCCATCAACCAGGCATCAACCAGGCATCAACCAGGCATCAACCAGGTATCAACCAGCCATCAACCAGGCATCAGCCAGGCATCAACCAGGCATCAACCAGGCATCAGCCAGGCATCAGCCAGGCATCAACCAGGTATCAACCAGCCATCAACCAGGCATCAACCAGGCATCAACCAGGTATCAACCAGCCATCAACCAAGTATCAACCAGCCATCAACCAGGTATCAACCAGGCATCAACCAGGCATCAACCAGGCATCAACCAGCCATCAACCAGGTATCAACCAGCCATCAACCAGGTATCAACCAGCCATCAACCAGGCATCAACCAGGCATCAACCAGCCATCAACCAGGCATCAACCAGCCATCAACCAGCCATCAACCAGTTATCAACCAGTTATCAATCAGTTATCAACCAGTTATCAACCAGGCCACTACACACGCCAACAACACAACTACAAGTCAACAACACCAACCAATAGCAACAAGAACAGGTACACAACAAGGACACGAACAACAAAAACAGCACCACGAACTACAGTCAAAAAGTGACACTGTAAAAATTTTTACAAAGTACTTACCATAAATCTGATTTACCAGCGTTGCGAGCACACAAATTACCACTCGGGCTGACACTTATTACCATAAAAGCGACTCTTAAATGCCAACACACACAAGGCAAATCATAACACAACATCCTTCCCTACTCCTCCCCCCCCCCCAGTCAACGCCTCCTCCTCCTGCCCCCCCCCCCACAGTCCATGCCGCCTCCTGCTCCCCCCCCAGTCAACGCCTCCTCCTCCTGCCCTCACAGTCTAATCCTCCTCTTCCTGCCCTCACAGTCTAATCCTCCTCTTCCTGCCCCCACAGTCTAATCCTCCTCCTCCTGCCCCCACAAGTCTAATCCTCCTTCTCCTGCCCCCCCAGTCTAATCCTCCTTCTCCTGCCCCCCCCAGTCTAATCCTCCTCCTCCTGCCCCCACAGTCTAATCCTCCTCCTCCTGCCCCCAGTCTAATCCTCATCCTCCTTCCCCTACAGTCTAATCCTCATCCTCCTTCCACCACAGTCTAATCCTCCTCCTCCTGCCCCCACAGTCTAATCCCCTTCCTCCTTCCCCCACAGTCTAATCCTCCTCCTCCTGCCCCCCCAGTCTAATCCTTCTCCTCCTGCCCCCCCAGTCTAATCCTCCTCCTCCTCCTCCTGCCCCCACAGTCTAATCCTCCTCCTCCTCCTCCTGCCCCCACAGTCTAATCCTCCTCCTCCTGCCCCCACAGTCTAATCCTCCTCCTCCTCCTGCCCCCACAGTCTAATCCTCCTCCTCCTGCCCCTACAGTCTAATCCTCCTCCTGCCCCCACAGTCTAATCCTCCTCCTCCTGCCCCCACAGTCTAATCCTCCTCCTTCTGTCCCCACAGTCTAATCCTCCTCCTCCTCCTCCTGCTCCCACAGTCTAATCCTCCTCCTTCTGTCCCCACAGTCTAATCCTCCTCCTCCTCCTCCTGCTCCCACAGTCTAATCCTCCTCCTTCTGCCCCTACAGTCTAATCCTCCTCCTGCCCCCAGAGTCTAATCCTCCTCCTGTCCCCACAGTCTAATCCTCCTTCTGCCCCCACAGTCTAATCCTCCTCCTCCTGTCCCCACAGTCTAATCCTCCCCCCACAGTCTAATCCTCCTCCTCATAAAGCACACCAACAAGAGTTATGACACAAAATCAATGCAATGTTTAGGTTTGTAATCAGACCCATGTGAGTCTTGTTGAAAAGTTACATACTAATATTTATATTTTAAACTGTGAATCGAGTTGGCTTCGCCGTTCTGAGTGTGGGAACTCGCGATGACTACAGCCTCTGATGATAACACACACTCCCTACACTGCACAGACTAGAGCGTGCTTCTGGGAATACCAAGTTCACAGGTTCGATCCCACACCACGGCGCCTGTGGATTATCTCTTTAATGTGCTTCAGCCTACGGTTTAGACCTATTGTCTTGTGTATGACCCTCTGTCCTGTGTGATAGTGAATACCAGAATTATCCTCACTTTAATAAGACTTAATTGAAATCCTCAGATTAAGCAAAATTGTAATTAATTTGTCAATAAAGATGTTAATAATAATAATTTAATACAGTCCCTCTTCGGATATATGACTGAACTGTTCACTGTCTTAAGAGACATGAGAAACAGTCTGCTTTTATATAAGTGCGAATTATATAGGCGTGTCCAAGAGGAAGAGTGGAAGACCTTGGATTTTGTAGGGAAATGTGGATTATTTCCAGAGTCCTAACATACCCTAAGCTGCCTTCCCCCCCCCCCGTGTTCTAATATACCTTCAGCTGCCATCACCTCGTGTTCTAACATTGCCACAACGTTAGTTTTACTTTTGTTACTTTCATGCAATATTGTAGCAACATTGTGGTTATATTGGGATTTTTTTTTTTTTTTTTATTAACATATTAGGTACATCTGCATTAGTGCAGCTACCCTAGACTATATGAAGTGGAGTACAGTGTGTCAAAAAAGCTAACTAGGTGATGCTATAAAATCCCCATCACACAGGATGGTTAGTCATACAGAGGCATGTGATTAGCGGTCTGCACTGGCAGACTCCGGATGCATTTTGAGGATATCAACAACACAAGATTGAATAAGGTAGCAGTGGTAATACAAGTCCCCATCTCGCAGGATGGTTAGTCATACAGAGTCATGTGTTTAATAGCCTGCACTGGCAAATTTTGGGTATACTGTGAGGATATCTTCAAGAATACGAGAGTGAATAAAGTAATTGCAAAGCTCCAGGTACCTCATGCCAACTGGTCTGAAAGGTCTAATAATTGGGCATTCAGTGATGTAGTGCGGGAGATCATGCCGTAGTTCCTGCTCACAGAGTTTGCAACTGGAGTGCTCAGGATTGGGAGACCCGTCACCTGCAGCCACCTGCCACAGGTAACGGTAACCCAACCTGATCCTTGCAACCACTGTGTCGCACAGTCTAGTGGACGTTTTGTGCTGTCCATAGATGTAGGTTTCAGATCTGAACAAATCATAGCTTTTTATACTAGTACTTTCAGGTCGTTGGGAGTCAGTAAGTTCTTTCCTATCAGATCTGAATGTTTGGACCAATACAGTTTTGACAGCAGAGATAGGGATACCTAGATCTAATTCAACTTCAAACTTGTTACACGCTAATTTGGCTGCAATGTCTGTCTCATTATGATGGGTTATATTTATGTGTGAAGGTATCCATACAAAGGAAATTCGAGACCCTTTACTCTGTGCATCAATTAGGTCATTTATAATTGGGAGTATGAGGTTCTTGCTGTCGATCTTCCAAGAGAAGTTTTCGATTGCTTGAAGAGCAGACTTTGAATCGCAGAATATTATTCCTCCTCCAATATTTTTTAATGTGCTGGTTGCTAAATGTAATGCTGCTAGTTCTGCTTGTGTGGAGGTCAGCCAGTTGTTTAGCCTGACACTGACAGACTTTGTGCAAATATTATTTCTATAGAACCTACATGCCGCTGCAGTCCGTCCAGTAGAAGACTGGACTGAGCCGTCGGTGTAGACACAGTGCTCGTGAGATCTTAGACTCTCGATGGAGGAGGCAATTGTTTCAAGAGTGACAGCTTTGAGTAGAGCAAGATTCTCATTATCTTTCTTGGTGACAGGTGTGTATGATACTTGAATGGTGGGGTACAGATAAAGAGGAATATCAGAGACTGGTAGATTGCACTTAAAAGGAATGTTAAGTTTAATGAGATTGTAAGCATTGTTTCTCAGCCAATTATCATAAAAGGAGTGAGTTGGTATGTCGGCACCAGTCAAAAGGGTGTTAACAGCACTAAATAATTTGTCTCTGAGCAATGTAGGAGATGTAGGATCTCTCATGACTTTAAGACAGAAGGTAGTGTTAACTTGCATTATTCTCTCTAGTATGGTTGGAAACTTCAGTTCTTCCCTCATGTTGATGATTCTTGTGCATCTTGGGGCACCAAGAATTATCCTCATGGCCTCGTTCTGTATTACTTCAAGTTTGTCCAACACAGAGGAGGGGAAATTAATTAAGTGCAGAGCATTATAATCAACGAGAGATCTAACAAACATCATATAGAATAGTCTAGCATATTTAATATTGATACCAATATTCTTACCAGTAAGTGTTCTCAATGGTTTTAGTCTTTCTTTTAACCTACGGTGTAGATCATTTACAATGTCACTGTTAATACCAACTCCAAGGTATTTGTGCTGCCCACACGTTTCAATGTTCTGGTTGTTGACCTTGAAAGCTATAGGGACATGAGTTTTCTCTTTGGGATGAAAAAATCGCCAAATAACTCTACGGGAAATACAACCCCCATTTCATTCATGATAGGTTGTTTTTTTTTCAATAGGAGCCAATCCTACTTCAAGAGGGGTACTGGATCAATACTGATCCCCCTACGAGACTCCCCATACAATCACTAATCCCCCGTGGAAAACTGCGCGAGATTAACCACGTGACTGGCTTCCAATCTTGGTCAGACTTGCTTGTTTTTATACATTTGGAAAATAAAGCAGTGGTTTACCTGCTGATTACCTGTTGACGAATTCGAGAGTTGCTCTACTCCCATAGCCTGTTCCTCTTTCCTCAATCATCGCGGTCAATATTGATATTTATTACAACATTTATAAACTTCTAAATGTCACACCCCAAATTTATTATTATAAACCTCATAGATAACTGTGGAAAGATGAACAGGTTTCGTTACTGGTAGCACAAACGCTTCGCGAATCCTGGTCCAGGGTTATGGCAAGCCTGCAGTATACCAGGAGTATGCTTGCCTTTATCACAGATATACTGTTATACTCGTATCTACTTAACCTTTGGTTAACTGGCAATGACATTTCGTTTTTTTTTTTTTTTGACCAAATGATATTTAGGTTTAATTTCTCAATGAGCAAAATTGGCACGATTGCGTGTAGCCTCGTGTGTGTGTGTGTGTGTGTGTGTGTGTGTGTGTGTGTGTGTGTGTGTGTGTGTGTGTGTGTGTGTGTGTGTGTGTATAGCCCGCTACTCCTTCCCACCCACCCATGCTCCGCGCCCAAACGCTTCAGTCCACCTTTAGTGACACATACAAACTGAAGCAACAACTTTGGGCTGCAACCGTTTTGACAATGCCAACATTGAATTGATTTTTCCGCTCCTACAGCAGACTCCCATACAACCCTGGTCGACTTGTGCGTCCTTGTAACACCACACTACACACACACATTAGCGTGCGTGCGTGTGTGTGTGTGTGTACTCACCTAGTTGTACTCACCTAGTTGTGTTTGCGGGGGTTGAGCTCTGGCTCTTTGGTCCCGCCTCTCAACCGTCAATCAACAGGTGTACAGATTCCTGAGCCTATCGGGCTCTGTCATATCTACACTTGAAACTGTGTATGGAGTCAGCCTCCACCACATCACCCCCTAATGCATTCCATTTGTCAACCACTCTGACACTAAAAAAGTTCTTTCTAATATCTCTGTGGCTCATTTGGGCACTCAGTTTCCACCTGTGTCCCCTTGTGCGTGTTCCCCTTGTGTTAAATAGACTGTCTTTATCTACCCTATCAATCCCCTTCAGAATCTTGAATGTGGTGATCATGTCCCCCCTAACTCTTCTGTCTTCCAGCGAAGTGAGGTTTAATTCCCGTAGTCTCTCCTCGTAGCTCATACCTCTCAGCTCGGGTACTAGTCTGGTGTGTGTGTGTGTGTGTGTGTGTGTGCGTGTGTGTGTGTGTGTGTGTGTGTGTGTGTGTGTGTGTGTGTGTGTGTGAGATTAACATATCATATCGCCACACAGTTGGGGGCCCAAGTAATTGGTCAACAATTCTTCAAAACGCAACATAAGAATTGTAAAATTTGTCTCCCGCCACACGAGTCCGGATTAGGACAACATTCTACACTAATCCGGTTACATTCCGCATAATTCCGGACACACATTACGTATTCCGGCCACATTTATCTCCTTGTTGATGTAATGCTGACTTTGTTAATGGCCGGATGATATAATGCTGACGTATTATGTGGCCGAATAATGTGACGCTGACGTATTAAGAGGCCGGATAATGTGACGCTGACGTATTAAGAGGCCGGATAGTGTGACACTGACGAATTAAAGAGGCCAGATGTGCACATTATAAATGATCACAGATGTTGATTGCTGGGGATTGCCAATAGATCCAGAACTATTGCCAATAGACACCCAACTATTGATAATAGACCATATACGGCATATAGAGTCTATATGCCATATATGGTCTATATTATAGACCATATATGGCATATAGATCATATACGGCGCGCATAGACGAGATAAAACACCTAAATTATTGGGATCGTCTCAAAGCTCTCCAAATGTACTCACTAGAAAGAAGACGAGAGAGATACCAAATAATATACACGTGGAAGATACTGGAGGGACAGGTCCCAAATCTACACAGTAAAATAACAACGTACTGGAGGAACGATATGGAAGAAAATGCAAGATTGAACCAGTGAAGAGCAGAGGTGCCATAGGCACAATCAGAGAACACTGTATAAACATCAGAGGTCCGCGGTTGTTCAACGTCCTCCCAGCGGCTATAAGAAATATTGCCGGAACATCCGTGGACATCTTCAAGAGAAAACTGGACGGTTTTCTAAGAGAAGTTCCGGATCAACCGGGCTGTGGTGGGTATGTGGGCCTGCGGGCCGCTCCAAGCAACAGCCTGGTGGACCAAACTCTCACAAGTCGAGCCTGGCCTCGGACCGGGCTTGGGGAGTAGAAGAACTCCCAGAACCTCATCAAGCAGACCCACTACTATTGCCAACAGAACCACAACTCAAGAAACACCTTAATTTTCGCAAACATCTCTTAGTCAGCAGGGCTGAAGGCCTTTGTCTTCATCGGGCTTCAACCCACCAGAACCAACAGCCTGACTGAGCCTCCACTAGGGCTGGCAGCCCTAGTGGAGGCTCAAGGAAGATGCTTACTGGGAGGGCAGTGGTCTAAGACACCTCCCTGCTGCCTCACGTGACTAAATACACGCAAACACGCAACACACACAAACACACACACACACACACGCATACACAGACTCTAGCAAATAATCGTAGCTAACAATACACATTTGCCTACCCCCCTCCCTCACTCTCTCTCTCTCTCTCTCTCTCTCTCCTTACCTGTACGAAAGCGCTCTACCTCCAACTTAGGTGCGAGTTTTAGAGCAGACAGAAATAATTGTGGACCTAAGTTGGAGGAATGAAAGGAGGAACTTAACTCAGATAAATGTTTATTCTAACACACTGTTTTTTGAGAGAGATGAGAGAGAGAGAGATGAGAGAGAGAGAGATGAGAGAGAGAGAGAGATGAGAGAGATGAGAGAGATGAGAGAGATGAGAGATGAGAGAGAGAGATGAGAGAGAGATGAGAGAGAGAGAATCCTCGTTAAATACTTCAACGCTTCCTTATATAAATATTGGTATATAGGTATTTCCTAAATATTGATATAATTATAATATAAATAATAATAATTTCTTTACAAGAAGGCACAATAGGATAAGATTACACAAAACTGGTATTTGTATAGTCATGCAAAGCCACTAACAAGCATTGCGTTTCGGGCAATTAATACTCATTTAAATTTACCAATGACCAGTTCTGAATTACCGCTACTGATAAGTCATCCCTGTCGACCTCTTGATCATCCAGACTATTGGAATTGGCATCCAGCACGCTCACTGTCCGGTGAACCAAAACTTCATGTAAGAACCTAAATTGTTTGTGTCCGTGTAATATGACATTCTGAAGCTGTATTAGTATACAACTTATACAGTATACAATTTATACAGTATACAACTTATACAAAACAATTGTGGCTGGAAGAAACAGATGTATAACTGCAAATCATATACTTTTGTATACAAATTTAATGATTAAAGCTTAAATTTGCAGACAAATTAATCAAATTTAAAATGTGTAGACAACATTATGTCTAAATAATAACAAATTTTGGACAAATTTAATTATAGCTTAAAATTTATAAACAAATTTAATTACAGCTTAAAATTTGTAGACAAATTTAACCATTAAACCGTTTATATATATATATATATATATATATATATATATATATATATATATATATATATATATATATATATATATATATATATGAGTAGTGACATACATAGGTAAAGCACTGTTTCATAGCAATAAAAAACTTAATTACCAACAAGGTCTTAATTAGATATATTCCTCGAAGTCCAACAAAACCAAATCAAAAAGGTATACATACAATAGCAACACATAATATCCACACAAATCTCACATATTAAAAGAAAGTACACACACAAATCACAAATAAACAAATCCACAAGCGCCGTGACGAACCCTCACAGGATTCGAACCTCGTCACGGCCCTTGTGGTCTTGTTCATTAAAAGAATGTCTTCGTGCAAGAGCGGCCAGGTCGAGGACCGGGCCGGGGGTGACGCTAAGCCCCGAAATCATCTCAAGGTTACGTGCCCTCCTTCCAGTCAGCTTATAGGCATAGACTGAAGACTTAAGTCCTGCCCTCCCTCGAGAGATCTTTCCTTAATTAATTAGAAGTTTGATTGGGAAGAGGCGTTATCGCTCTCAGCCAGGCGGTGGCTCGCTTCTCAAGAAGCTACGACCCGCTTTCAAAAGGAATATAGATTTTTTGTCTTTCGTGCGCCAGAAGCGACCAGATATCAGGAATTTATAAATATATCTTCTTCGGCTATAGTTTTATGCCTATTATAGGCTTTCCAGTTCCCAGAGGATATCGAAGAGGTTGCTAGTGTTCAATACGCCTCTTGCAAGGAAGGGAAATAATCAGGAGAAAGGAGTAAGCCAATATGACACGTATTAGAAGGAATTTGAGGACAAGAAGCTGAGATATGAGGACAAGGAGCTGGGATATGATAACAAGGAGCCGGGATATGAGGCAAAGAGTCGATATATGAGGACAAAGAACTAGGATATGAGGACAAAGAGCTGGGATACGAGGACAAGGAGCTGGGATACGAGGACAAGGAGCTGGGATACGAGGACAAGGAGCTGGGATACGAGGACAAGGAGCTGGGATACGAGGACAAGGAGCTGGGATACGAGGACAAGGAGCTGGGATACGAGGACAAGGAGCTGGGATACGAGGACAAGGAGCTGGGATACGAGGACAAGGAGCTGGGATATATTTGCAACTTATTCAACAAGCAACAACAATAGATCTCCGAAGCGGGGGGGGGGGGCGGGGGACGGCAGGGCTGGGATCGGTCCACGGAAGGCTAGGGGGATAGGCGCCACGTGGACTCTCAGTCCCATCAGTCATACCCAAGACGGGCCGCCATTGGCCCGGTGTGTCGCCGCTTTAGCCAATGGCAGCTGCCCACCCCCATCTCGCTCGCGGGTCCGTCACTACGCTGGATATCCCAGTGACATCTGTGATATCACCGCTAAAACACTCAAGATAACAAAGCTTTCCTCCAAAGCCCCATAAGACCCAACTCTTATTAGCACACTAAATTTGCCCGTAGCATCTGCCCGAGGCCAGTAAATGGATGGGGCGCCGCGGAAAAGATGAAACCTTGCCTTTCAACTCCCTGTAATTACCCGCGACTGTCAGCCCAAGCTTGCTTTTTATATGGGGGCCACGACGCACACTTCAGGAGCGGAATACGAGGGAAAATTTGACAGTATTACTACAGCTTCAATGAGCGTGTGTCAGGAGCCGGCTGCGTCAGCTGCGGCCGGATAGCGGGAGAATTGGACCAGGCCGGAACCCGGGCGAGAGGTGGCAGCGTCATCACGCCGGCCTTGAGCGGGCAGTGGTGCAGCTGGGCGTCAATCAACGGGTCTGGCCGCGAGCATCGTGCAGGACGGCAGCTTGAGCCGCCTCCCACGCCCCTACAAGATGGTGGCGCAACACACTGACGGCCATTTTGCAACGTCCATGCTTGGGTAACTGCTTGCGTCAAGCCAAACCGGTCCTGGCGATGGCTGGGTGCACCTGACAGTTCTGACACACAGCTCCTGGCCCCCAGGCTGTCCTCATCCACGTCATCTGTCAACACACACACTCCCTAAGACCCTTCACTGCAATGTTTATATTGAGCCGAGTTCGTACAAAGCGATTAGGGTAACGAGACAAAGAAAATCATGTTTGTAATACTAACATCATTCGTATAAGCGAGAAGTCATGAGCTGCTTAACATGTAAAGTCGTCCCTTCAAGAGTCTGACATTGGACTGACCTCAGCACGGACATACCATTGTCGGGTCTCGATAGACAGCATTAACTCACGAAGCAGTTATCCTTCGGAATGAACAATGTATAGGTGGCTTAAACACGTGCCTGTGCACGTGACACGAGCATAAATAACGTACGTGCATAGAGGCAGCACCAAGAATACACAGTGCCCGGATGATAAACAAAGTTTCACTTTAAATTAGTTATCCATATAAATACAAACTGGGATTCTAGAATAATGTAACTCCCAGGTCCTAGGAGTCTTGTACTAGGTCCTAGCCTAACGTAACTCCCAGGTCCTAGGAGTCTTGTACTAGGTCCTAGCCTAACGTAGCTCCCAGGTCCTAGGAGTGTTGTACGAGGTCCTAGCCTAACGTTAATTACAGGTCCTAGGAGTGTTGTACTAGGTCCTAGCCTAACGTAGCTCCCAGGTCCTAGGAGTGTTGTACGAGGTCCTAGCCTAACGTAGCTCCCAGGTCCTAGGAGTCCTGTATTAGAACATATTAATGTCTCCTATCTGCAGCTCTTTCAACACTTAATCCCTTTCAAAGTGCGAGAGAAAACCTTTTCAAATTAGTTCATTTGTTAAGCAAGACGAACTCATCCTGTGAATGGTAATGGAAAAAAGTTCTATAACGGGCTCACGAACTGAACCCAAAAATTGATTTGGCTAAGAACATAAGATTCTTGATAAGCCAGTTACATAGTTTAATGTGTGTCAATAATGGGTTCAACAACTGAACCACAATAATCTCTAAGTTTGTAAAAATCGTTATACCATGAGTATACTTGGATATATTTACCTGGTTGATTTACCCGATATATTATTTTATACCACAGACTTGGCCATGCATTTCCAATACTATCTAATATATATACATATTATATATATATATATATATATATATATATATATATATATATATATATATATATATATATGTCGTACCTAGTAGCCAGAACTCACTTCTCAGCCTACTATTCAAGGCCCGATTTGCCTAATAAGCCAAGTTTTCCTGAATTAATATATTTACTATAATTTTTTTCTTATGAAATGATAAAGCAACCCTTTTCTCTATGTATGAGGTCAATTTTTTTTTATTGGAGTTAAAATTAACGTAGATATATGACCGAACCTAACCAACCCTACCTAACCTAACCTATATTTATAGGTAAGGTTAGGTTAGGTAGCCAAAAAAAGCTAGGTTAGGTAGGTTAGGTAGACGAAAAAACATTAATTCATGAAAACTTGGCTTATTAGGCAAATCGGGCCTTGAATAGTAGGCTGAGAAGTGCGTTCTGGCTATTAGGTACGACATATATATATATATATATATATATATATATATATATATATATATATATACACATTTCTTCTGTCTTCAATGGACAGGTTTAGAGATCTGTTAGATATCATACAGTTTACCGATTTGTTGAGCAAGCACAGAATGTAACTATAGTGTTTTTACAATGCTAAAACAACAAATACATATATTTATGGCTCGCCTACATAATCAGTGCTCGAGGAATTTTCTTTTTACACATACGATGTCATTAATGTGTTTTTACAAAGGTGAAATGTAATTTCTGATCTTCTGGGAGCACTTACGCACTCAAAATAGTCTGTTCTTGTCTATTATTCTGGGTGTGTTCTTGTTCTGTTCTGTTCTGCTGTTTGTGTTCTTGTTGGTGTGTTACTGTACTTACCTAGTTGTGCTTGCGGGGGTTGAGCTCTGGCTCTTGGGGTTCTGGCTCTGTGTTCGTCTGTGTGCGCGTGTTCCTGCGGTAGTCAGGAAAGCTCATATATGTATTTTCATTTTTAGTCCCCTCCAACTCCCTCATATCATCCAGGCCACATGTGCACTCCTGCACATATTGCCTGGGACCCCTCACGTGATATATACATATGTATATAAAGTACTTGGACCCCCCCCCCCCCCTCCCTGCTATATGAAAGTGCACTCAAAAAAAGTACATGGAC
This sequence comes from Procambarus clarkii, assembly GCF_040958095.1. NCBI lineage: Eukaryota > Metazoa > Arthropoda > Malacostraca > Decapoda > Cambaridae > Procambarus > Procambarus clarkii. The sequence goes on from NC_091169.1 coordinate 39,031,578, forward strand.
ATCCCATAAAAAAAGCACAAAGTTTCCCACGACAACCCATAAAAGATGAACAAAAAAAGGCAAGTCAGGCGTATGACGCCCCCAAGAAGCTTTCAGTGTGGAGACAGGCAGGTGGCTCAGTGTGGAGACAGGCAGGTGGCTCAGTGTGGAGACAGGCAGGTGGCTCAGTGTGGAGACAGGCAGGTGGCTCAGTGTGGAGACAGGCAGGTGGCTCAGTGTGGAGACAGGCAGGTGGCTCAGTGTGGAGACAGGCAGGTGGCTCAGTGTGGAGACAGGCAGGTGGCTCAGTGTGGAGACAGGCAGGTGGCTCATCGTGGACCTTAGGGGTAGGAAGGCTTGTGAAAAAAGTACAAATAAATAAAAAAAATTCCTTATTAAGACGACTCAATAGCTCGGTCGACAGAGCTTTAGCCTCATACAAGTGGGGGACCGCGGTTCGAGTCTTCTAGAGCCCAGATGAAAGGGAATTCAGAGAGCCAGGCCTGGTCTGGCAACATTGCATTGAATACCTTTAACACACTACACTACTAGGCAGCGTCTGGGATGCTCTCGGACGTAGGTTCGAATCCTCGTCACGGCCCTTGTGGATTTGTTCACTGAATACCTTTCATAAACATTACCTGGTTGATACCTGGTTGATGGGGTTCTGAGAGTTGTTCTACTCCCCAAGCCCGGCCCGAGGCCAGGCTTAACTTGTGAGAGTTTGGTATATATACATATATGATATGATTACATTCAGTAAATATAATAACATCAACCACAGGGTCAACAGACGCTTTCTCTCACTATTCAACAATGGTTTTTATTAAGACCCGAGGTCAGGCTTGACTTGTGATAACTTGGTCCAACAGACTGTTGCTTGGTGCGGCCCGCAGGCTCCACATTTCCACTACAACCCGGTAGGTCTGCTACTTCTGGCAGGAATGTGTCTGATTTTATCTTGAAGTCTACCTTTGCTCCGACAAGATTTTTTATGCTTGCATTTTTATTCAAAGCAGAACTTGATGTATAAGTCTGCAGTGCGAACATTTTGGTACATTCTCTGCATCTTCAAACCCTCATTACTTTTGTTTTAATGCTTCATAAATTATCCTATTTAATGTTTATGTTTTATATCCTCTGAGTGAATATACTTGCAGACAGCATAATATATATATATATATATATATATATATATATATATATATATATATATATATATATATATATATATATATATATATATAAACCCCAATGAGGGGGGAACCCCGTTGTGGTTGTTCTGATTTAACCTTATGTGTAAAACTTAGCCAGTCTTAGTTAACAATGTGTGTGTGTTGTAACAATCATAAACGAGCTGTGAGCACAATGCCTGTGAACACACACACACACACACACACACACACACACACACACACACACACACACACACACACACACACACACACACACACACACAGCTAGAGAGAGGGAACTTTGTAACACACCACCAGCATGGGTTCAGGAAAGGTAAGTCGTGTCTCACAGGTTTAATAGAATTCTACAACCAAGCAACAACCATTAAGCAAGAAAGAGAAGGATGGGCAAACTGCATTTTCTTGGACTGTCAGAAAGCATTTGACACAGTACCCCATAAGAGACTGTTGAATAAGCTCAAGTGCTCCAATGAATAAGGGAGTACTGAAGCAACATGAAGCAGAGTTTTACTGTGAGGAGTTAGACTTATGTGATGCCACCAGCGGAGTCCCACGGGGTTCTGTACTCGTCCCTGTCTTGTTTCTGATATTCGTGAATGATCTTCCAGAAGGTATACTCATTCCTCTCAATGTTTGTTGATGATGCTAAAATTATGAGATGGATTAAGCCAAAGGAGAGCTGCAAGAGGTTACAGGATGACCTGGAAAGACTGAAGGAATGATCCAACAAATGGCTACCCGAATTTAACTCGAGCAAGTGCAAGGTGAAGAAAATAGGCGTAGGGAGCAGGAGGCCAAATACAGAGTACCAGCTGGAAGAGGAAATACTTCTGAAGTTAGGAAGAGAGAAAGATCTGGGGGTTGATATCACAACAGACCTGTCCCCTGAAGTCCACATCAAAAGGATAACATCAGCGGCATATGCAAGGCTGGCAAACATAAGAACTACCTTCAGAAAATTGTGTATGGAATCATTCAGAACCTTGTATACCTCATATGTCAGATCAATACTGGAATATGCGGCTCCAGCCTGGAGTCCACATCTAGTCAAACACAAAACGAAGTTAGAAAAGGTTCAGAGTATGCCATCAGATTAGTCCCCGAGCTGAGAGTTATGAGCTACGAGGAAAGATTGCTGGAACTGAACCACACGACTCTGGAAGACAGAAGAGTTAGGGGAGACATGATCATTACCTATAAAATTCTCAGATGAATTGACAGGGTAGATAAACTGTTTAACACGGGTGGGACGCGAACAAAGGGACACAGGTGGAAACTTAATACCCAAATGAGCCACAGGAACGTTAGAAAGAACTTCTTCAGTGTCAGAGTGTTTGACAAATATAATGCATTAGGCAGTGATGTGGTGGAGGCTGACTCCATACACAGTTTCAAGTGTAGATATGATAGAGCCCAGTTGGCTCAGGAATCTGTACACCTGTTGACTGACAGTTGAGAAATGGGACCAAAGAGCCAGAGCTCAACCCCGCAAACATAACTAGGTGAGTACAAACACACACACACACACACACACACACACACACACACACACACACCTCTTATTCTTCCGGTTATTTGTTGTTTCAAGGTAAAACATAGAGTTTCCGACGCCAGAAAAATTGGTTCCCAAAACGACCATTAAGGGGTTACATAGACCGTTTATCACGACCTCGTCCTGGGCCCCCTCACACGTCTGACCATCCACCACGACCTCGTCCTGGGCCCCTCACACGTCTGACCATCCACCACGACCTCGTCCTGGGCCCCCTCACACGTCTGACCATCCACCACGACCTCGTCCTGGGCCCTCACACGTCTGACCATCCACCACAACCTCGTCCTGGGCCCCTCACACGTCTGACCATCCACCACGACCTCGTCCTGGGCCCCCTCACACGTCTGACCATCCACCACGACCTCGTCCTGGGCCCTCACACGTCTGACCATCCACCACGACCTCGTCCTGGGCCCCCTCACACGTCTGACCATCCACCACGACCTCGTCCTGGGCCCCCTCACACGTCTGACCATCCACCACGACCTCGTCCTGGGCCCCTCACACGTCTGACCATCCACCACGACCTCGTCCTGGGCCCTCACACGTCTGACCATCCACCACGACCTCGTCCCCTCACACGTCTGACCATCCACCACGACCTCGTCCTGGGCCCCCTCACACGTCTGACCATCCACCACGACCTCGTCCCCTCACACGTCTGACCATCCACCACGACCTCGTCCTGGGCCCCTCACACGTCTGACCATCCACCACGACCTCGTCCTGGGCCCCTCACACGTCTGACCATCCACCACGACCTCGTCCTGGGCCCCTCACACGTCTGACCATCCACCATGACCTCGTCCTGGGCCCCCCTCACACGTCTGACCATCCACCACGACCTCGTCCTGGGCCCCTCACACGTCTGACCATCCACCACGACCTCGTCCTGGGCCCCTCACACGTCTGACCATCCACCACGACCTCGTCCTGGGCCCCCTCACACGTCTGACCATCCACCACGACCTCGTCCTGGGCCCCCTCACACGTCTGACCATCCACCACGACTTCGTCCTGGGCCTCCTCACACGTCTGACCATCCACCACGACCTCGTCCCCTCACACGTCTGACCCTTCGGTCCTGCCATTCTCCCACAGCAGTTCATCACGGCAGGGTGTCCATTAAGGTCCTGGAACGTTAAGCCATTGTAGAAACCAGTCCCCGACGCCTTCGACAATTCAACAGAACGACCCAATGGGTTAAGAGCCTTTCAATTCCCCCGCAACCAGAGTACAAAGAGCACCGAGAGTACAAAAATGTCCACCTGGAACACTAAATGATCTCCTGAGAGTACAAAAGAACGCTGCAGAATTACACAAGTCCTGTGAAAAGAGCGAAGGAGGGAGGCAAATTCGACAGGTTTTCGCAGAGTTCGTCAGGATGGCCAACTTTGTTGTGGACCCGCGACCTAAAACCGGTTTTGGCTGTAAACCTCAATTGTTGCCAGTGACAATGGTGCATCCAAACGATGGTTGGCGGGGGAGGTGGAGGGGGGGGTCCAGGTGGCAGCCGTCGGTCCTGTAGATAGGAGCAGGATCCTGTGGGTCCTGGGTAAAGTTGGCCAGTTTGAACACTTTTGTATAGGCCCGCCGGTGTGTGTGTGTGTGTGTGTGTGTGTGTGTGTGTGTGTGTGTGTGTGTGTGTGTGTGTGTGTGTGTGTGTATGTGTATGTGCGCGCGCTCACCTATTTGTGCTTGCAGAATCGAGCACTGACTCTTGGATCCCGCCTTTCCAGCCATCGGTTGTTTACAGCAATGACTCCTGTCCCATTTCCCTATCATACCTAGTTACTACTTACCTAGTTGTACTTGCGGGGGTTGAGCTCTGACTCTTCGGACCCAGCTGTGTGTGTGTGTGCTGGTACGCGAGCTTTTAGCATCGGTGTGTTTGTTGCAACAATGTGAGAACAGTTTGCAACAAATAGCGTAAGAACATGTTGCAACTTTCAGGTTAATACCATCAACACCGTCTTGTAAGCATCGGAAGATCTTGTAAAGTCGACTCCCATTGCAGTAATCTGTGTGCCTCAACGACCCAATCCAGCTCCTAACAGCCTTGCGCCAAGAGAATCTGAACCCAAGAATTATGTAAAATCCATGATCATATATAAGAACCTTTTGGGCTCACAGGATCGCTGCTCTGTCTCACGTGATTGTGCCAACCTTATGTATCCACAAAAATGTTTTGGGGTAATATACACAATTTTATCATTATTTGTCATTATTTTATAGCTTAAATGATTCTCCTATTCATTGTCGGTTACCCTTGCGATTCAAAGCCACGTGCTTTGTGATATGTTTACACACACACACACCAAAGGTGTGTGTGAGTGTGTGTGTGTGTGTGTGTGTGTGTGTGTGTGTGTGTGTGTGTGTGTGTGTGTGTGTGTGTGTGTGTGTGTGTGTACTCACCCAGTCGTACTCACCTAGCTGTGCTTGCGGGGTTGAGCTCTGGCTCTTTGGTCAGACACACACTCACTCACACGCGCGTGTACGCGCTTGCAGGAGCACCCTCCACCAGTAAATACTTCTCTTTCTACACGAGAAATCCCAGCAGCGGCAACTGGTGGCATTTGCAACTTTTATGCCAGGCACCAGAACAAGTTTGACAAGAGGCGGGCCATTTTTTTCCCTCTCTCTACGAAAACAAACAATTCATCCCTGTCAATGTTTGGCTGACAGTGTTTGAACTGTGAATACACAAAGCCTGAAATATATCACCAGGATCCAGCTACATATAAATCATCGTACCTACGTCGTCTCCAACCCCCCCAACCCCTCCCCACCTAGCCACGCCCCCCCCCTCCTCCAGCCACGCCCCCCCTCCAACCACGCCCCCTCATACATCACTTAACACGGAAACACTGCCGTCAACCCATAAAAGCATTCAGAGTCTTGAAGCAATAAATCTATCGAGATATTTTGGTCATTAGAGGGCAGCAGGAGCCCCTGGAGGGCAGCAAGGGTCACTGGAGGGCAGCAAGGGTCACTGGAGGGCAGCAAGGGTCACTAGAGGGCAGCAAGGGTCACTGGAGGGCAGCAAGGGTCACTAGAGGGCAGCAAGGGTCACTGGAGGGCAGCAAGGGTCACTGGAGGGCAGCAAGGGTCACTGGAGGGCAGCAAGGGTCACTGGAGGGCAGCAAGGGTCACTGGAGGGCAGCAAGGGTCACTGGAGGGCAGCAAGGGTCACTGGTGGGCAGCAAGGGTCACTAGAGGGCAGCAAGGGTCACTGGAGGGCAGCAAGGGTCACTGGAGGGCAGCAAGGGTCACTGGAGGGCAGCAAGGGTTACTGGAGGGCAGCAAGGGTCACTAGAGGGCAGCAAGGGTCACTAGAGGGCAGCAAGGGTCACTGGAGGGCAGCAAGGGTCACTGGAGGGCAGCAAGGGTCACTGGAGGGCAGCAAGGGTCACTGGAGGGCAGCAAGGGTCACTGGAGGGCAGCAAGGGTCACTGGAGGGCAGCAAGGGTCACTGGAGGGCAGCAAGGGTCACTAGAGGGCAGCAAGGGTCACTGGAGGGCAGCAAGGGTCACTGGTGGGCAGCAAGGGTCACTGGTGGGCAGCAAGGGTCACTAGAGGGCAGCAAGGGTCACTGGTGGGCAGCAAGGGTCACTGGAGGGCAGCAAGGGTCACTGGAGGGCAGCAAGGGTCACTGGAGGGCAGCAAGGGTCACTAGAGGGCAGCAAGGGTCACTGGAGGGCAGCAAGGGTCACTAGAGGGCAGCAAGGGTCACTAGAGGGCAGCAAGGGTCACTAGAGGGCAACAGGAGCCCCTGGAGGGCAGCAAGGGTCACTAGAGGGCAGCAAGGGTCACTAGAGGGCAGCAAGGGTCACTAGAGGGCAGCAAGGGTCACTGGAGGGCAGCCAGGGCCACTGGAGGGCAGCCAGGGCCACTGGAGGGCAGCAAGAGCCACTAGAGGGCAGCAAGAGCCACTAGAGAGCAGCAGGAGCCTCTGGAGGGCAGCAAGGGTCACTAGAGGGCAGCAAGGGTCACTAGAGGGCAGCAAGGGTCACTGGTGGGCAGCAAGGGTCACTGGAGGGCAGCAAGGGACACTGGAGGGCAGCAAGGGTCACTGGAGGGCAGCAAGGGTCACTGGAGGGCAGCAAGGGTCACTAGAGGGCAGCAAGGGTCACTGGAGGGCAGCAAGGGTCACTGGAGGGCAGCAAGGGTCACTGGAGGGCAGCAAGGGTCACTGGAGGGCAGCAAGGGTCACTGGAGGGCAGCAAGGGTCACTGGAGGGCAGCAAGGGTCACTGGAGGGCAGCAAGGGTCACTGGAGGGCAGCAAGGGTCACTGGAGGGCAGCAAGGGTCACTAGAGGGCAGCAAGGGTCACTAGAGGGCAGCAAGGGTCACTGGAGGGCAGCAAGGGGCCACTAGAGGGCAGCAAGGGGCCACTAGAGGGCAGCAAGGGTCACTGGAGGGCAGCAAGGGTCACTGGAGGGCAGCAAGGGTCACTGGAGGGCAGCAAGGGGCACTGGAGGGCAGCAAGGGGCACTAGAGAGCAACAGGAGCCCTGGAGGGCAGCAGGAGCCACTAGAGGGCAGCCAGGGCCACTGGAGGGCAGCCAGGGCCACTGGAGGGCAACAAGAGCCACTAGAGGGCAGCAAGAGCCACTAGAGGGCAGCAAGAGCCACTAGAGGCCAGCAAGAGCCACTAGAGAGCAGCCAGAGCCACTAGAGGCCAGCCAGAGCCACTAGAGGCCAGCAAGAGCCACTAGAGGCCAGCAAGAGCCACTAGAGGCCAGCAAGAGCCACTAGAGGCCAGCAAAGACACTCCCCCTTAACAGAACAAGCCACAATTGTGCGCTACTCCCAATAAACGTCTCGCCCAATCCGCCCATTACCGCCACTTAACCAGACCTCATTTTCACTTCGAAGTCGCATTAGTTTTATGACGTCAATGGGGCGCTCCTCTGTAATGGCCGCCCGGGCCAGTCCGCGAACCCACGTTTCTGAGATTGATGGCGCGTGTCGCGTTCAATGTGTCCGTATATTTATACATTCGACTTTATACATATACATACGAATACTATGCCACTCAGATCGGGCCTTTGTGTAGCAATGAGAAATATATTTCGATGTATTAAAAAGGTTTTTTTTCTTCTTTATAGGCTATGCAAATCTGAGTCTTTCTGGTGAGACACGGTCAAGAAAATGAAAAATATGTTCAATGAGAACTGTATGAAATGTCGGTTCAAAATTGCATATGCCTGGTGGCAGTTTGAGGCCAGATTCACGAAGCAGTTACGCAAGTACTTACGAACGTGTACATCTTTCCTCAATCTTTGACGGCTTTGGTTACATTTATTAAACAGTTTACAAGCATGAAACCTTCCCATTCAACTGTTGTTATTCTTATAAACAGCCTCCTGGTGCTTCGGAGCTGTTTAACAATTGGAAACAAAGCCGCCGAAGATTGGGAAAAGATGTACAGGTTCGTAAGTGCTTGCCTAACTGCTTCGTGATTCTGGCCCCAGGCCAGGGGCCAGGCTAAACTTGTGGTGACTTAGATCAACAGATCGAGGTCAATATTTTCTACTGTGTTAGAAAATATTGTGTTTCTATCTACTGTGAAAATATCTACTGTGCTTTCTAATGTATTAGCTGTATAATGTATACAAAACATTTCTTAGAGAACCACTCGAACATCGATTTCAATATATAATGAAACAGTAAAATATATTTTGTCCACACAATATCATTGTAAAATGAGCGAGTCTTTTTAATACGGTTCATTAAAACCGGAATATTAAATATTGACTTGCAAGGACGGCAGGCAAACAGCACGACTCTATTACAACAACCCGACTTTGACCATCAGAGAGCCCATGAAGCAAGGTCTCGAATAACAGTACGAGGAAGAGAGAGTCCATGAAGCAAGGTCTCGAATAACAGTACGAGGAAGAGAGAGTCCATGAAGCAAGGTCTCGAATAACAGTACGGGGGAGAGAGAGTCCATGAAGCAAGGTCTCGAATAACAGTACGAGGAAGAGAGAGTCCATGAAGCAAGGTCTCGAATAACAGTACGGGGGAGAGAGAGTCCATGAAGCAAGGTCTCGAATAACAGTACAGGGGAGAGAGAGAGAGTCCATGAAGCAAGGTCTCGAATAACAGTACGAGGAAGAGAGAGTCCATGAAGCAAGGTCTCGAATAACAGTACGAGGGAGAGAGAGAGTCCATGAAGCAAGGTCTCGAATAACAGTACAGGGGAGAGAGAGAGTCCATGAAGCAAGGTCTCGAATAACAGTACAGGGGAGAGAGAGAGTCCATGAAGCAAGGTCTCGAATAACAGTACGAGGGAGAGAGAGTCCATGAAGCAAGGTCTCGAATAACAGTACGAGGGAGAGAGAGTCCATGAAGCAAGGTCTCGAATAACAGTACAGGGGAGAGAGAGAGAGTCCATGAAGCAAGGTCTCGAATAACAGTACGAGGGAGAGAGAGTCCATGAAGCAAGGTCTCGAATAACAGTACGAGGGAGAGAGAGTCCATGAAGCAAGGTCTCGAATAACAGTACAGGGGAGAGAGAGAGAGTCCATGAAGCAAGGTCTCGAATAACAGTACGAGGAAGAGAGAGTCCATGAAGTAAGGTCTCGAATAACAGTACGAGGGAGAGAGAGTCCATGAAGCAAGGTCTCGAATAACAGTACGAGGGAGAGAGAGCCTATGAATCAAGGTCTCGAATAACAGTACGAGGGAGAGAGAGCCTATGAATCAAGGTCTCGAATAACAGTACGAGGAAGAGAGAGTCCATGAAGCAAGGTCTCGAATAACAGTACGAGGGAGAGAGAGAGTCCATGAAGCAAGGTCTCGAATAACAGTACAGGGGAGAGAGAGAGTCCATGAAGCAAGGTCTCGAATAACAGTACAGGGGAGAGAGAGAGTCCATGAAGCAAGGTCTCGAATAACAGTACGAGGGAGAGAGAGTCCATGAAGCAAGGTCTCGAATAACAGTACGGGGGAGAGAGAGAGAGACAGTCCATGAAGCAACGTCTCGAATAACAGTACGAGAGAGAGAGAGAGAGAGAGAGAGAGAGAGAGAGAGAGAGAGAGAGAGAGAGAGAGAGAGAGAGAGAGAGAGAGAGAGAGACACAGAGAGAGAGACACACACACTGGAGACAAAGTAACCACAACGCACCAACACCGTGGTTCATGAAGATAATGCTATACAGACCTGTAGTAGAGGATGCAGACGACCCCGTGGAGGAACATGTTGACCAGGTGGTACCCGAGGGGTTCGAGCCCGTGTACCAGGTAGTTGAGGCGAAAGGTGAGCACGCACAGTGGGCGGTATGACTTGTGGCTCTGCTCCTGAAAAGAAACAAACAAATCATTTAGGGTTCAACAGGAACCGGAATGATGTGGGTTTTAGAACGCCAAATTTTTTTTTATATCAAACCTTTTGAGCTTCTACGAAGGTGACAAATTGTGAAATAAATAAATGAGAAGATTGTAATTTATTTGGGCTTGCAAAATAACTATATAGAAATCCCCGTGAAAGATTAATTTAGAAACGACAGTGCAAAGAAAAATGATCGCAATGCATGTTTTATTTAGGGTGGGAAGGGGGGGGGGTGGTTGGGGAGGGGGGGTTGAGGCATGGGGAGGGGGTTGAGGCATGGGGAGGGGGGTTGAGGCATGGGGGAGGGGGTTGAGGCATGGGGGGGGGTTGAGGCATGGGGGGGGGTTGAGGCATGGGGGGGGGGTTGAGGCATGGGGAGGGGGTTGAGGCATGGGGAGGGGGTTGAGGCATGGGGGGGGGTTGAGGCATGGGGAGGGGGGTTGAGGCATGGGGAGGGGGTTGAGGCATGGGGGGGGGTTGAGGCATGGGGAGGGGGTGGGGGGAGTTCAATGAATACAACTTCAGAAGCCTAAGCAGGCGATGAGTCACAATAACGTGGCTAAAGTATGTTGACCAGACCACACACTAGAAGGTGAAGGGACGACGACGTTTCGGTCCGTCCTGGACCATTCTCAAGTCGATTCAAGTCGGAATCGACTTGAGAATGGTCCAGGACGGACCGAAGCGTCGTCGTCCGTTCAGAAGCCTAACCTCCGGCAAGGCTGCGTAATTAAGACAACTCTAGAAATCCTCCACAGGCATTATCCACACACATCCTCATCACGACCCTCTCACTTCGATTAATGAATCAACTTTTACTATTCTTAACGAACGTTTCAAGCAGTACTTCTTAAATCGGTAGTCAAGAAGTAGGTAATTATGAAAATAAGTTCAGTAGTTAAGGAGTCAAAATGCAGTAACTGTTCATGTGGCAGACTTAGATGCAAAAATTGGTATTTAAATGCCTAAACTGTTTGTGCATTTATAAGCCTTTTCCATAAACCACCTCGTTTAGGTTCACTAGTCTGTTGTCATTTGAACTTAGTAGTTACTTCGTATTAGTTTACATGCTGCTAGTTATTACAAGGAATTACTAGTAGGAGCTTCATGAATCATTGTTTCCATGTAATTTGTAATCCATGAGAGAGAGAGAGAGAGAGAGAGAGAGAGAGAGAGAGAGAGAGAGAGAGAGAGAGAGAGAGAGAGAGAGAGAGAGAGAGAGAGAGAGAGAGAGAGAGAGAGAGAGAGAGAGAGAGATTCTCGAAGCAGAAATGAGACAGAACCCAAAGCTCCAGTCTCGCTATATATTTGCTTGATACCTGCTTGATGGGGTTCTGGGAGTTCTTCTACTCCCCAAGCCCGGCCCGAGGCCAGGCTTGACTTGTGAGAGTTTGGCCCACCAGTCTGTTGCTTGGAGCGGCCCGCAGGCCCACATACCCACCACAGCCCGGTTGGTCCGGGCATATAGCATGAATACAGAACCTAGAACGACCATGAAAGGCCAATTTCCTCCCACGATATAGACAACCTGGCAACCTTAAAGCACCAGACTGAAAATTATGTCTTGTATAACGAGTGCCTGGCTCCCCCCCTCCCCCCCCCCCCTACGCGGCCTAAACAGGCTGCAACCCGCTCTAATTATAACCTTTATAAGTCTAAGTTACGACTGGCGAAAATTAAATTACTTGCATTGGTGGGCAAGGTGCTCAGAAAATTAGAATGGCGATGCCTTCGAGTCGCGTTCGGTTTTATGGTCCCAGCCGGACCCCTTCGTGCGTTCTTCCTTCCGGGTCCGACGTGCTGGGTTTCAGGCCCCCGACGTACTGTGTTTCAGGCCCCCGACGCGCTGGGTTTCAGGCCCCCGACGCGCTGGGTTTCAGGCCCCCGACGTGCTGGGTTTCAGGCCCCCGACGCGCTGGGTTTCAGGCCCCCGACGCGCTGGGTTTCAGGCCCCGACATAAAGAGCATATGAAGAGCGCCTGTTGGACCATGCAAGGCAGGTCCTCTTTACATACACTCCGGTTTTTGAGGCTGGACGGTAGAGCGACGGTCTCCCGTCATGCAGGTCGGCGTTCAATCCCCGACTGTCCAAATGTGGCTGAGCACCATTCCTTTCCCTCGTCCCATCCCAAATCCTTATTCTGACCCCTTCCAAGTGCTAATATAGTCGCAATTGCTTGGCTCTTTCCCCTGATAAGTTCCTCTGGTGAGCTTGTATCGGTAAATCACATGGTAATCTATGCCCCCAGATCACCAACTCTATTTCCACACCAGTGTTTAAATCTAAATTTATTCAATTTCAATACAATGTTGGTATTCTAATCTTGGTTTATTTTATACACTCCTATCTATATTCCCTTTGTGAACCCTCTCCAATCTGGTGAACGTTGACATGAATAATTCGTTTTGTCCGGGACAGAAAGCCTGTGTGTATGTGTGTGAGTGTACTCACCTAGTTGTGCTTGCGGGGGTTGAGGTTTGGCTCTTTGGTCTCGCCTCTCAACCTTCAATCTACTGGTGTATAGATTTCTGAGCTTCTCGAGCTCTATCATATCTACATTTGAAATTGTGTATGGAGTCAGCCTCCACCACATTACTTCCTAGTGCATTCCATTTACAAACTACTCTGACTCTGAAAAAGTTCTTCCTAATGTCTCTGTGGCTCATTTGGGTACTCAGCTTCCACCTGTGTCCCCTTGAGCGTGTACCACCCGTGTGAAATAATCCATCCTTGTCTACCCTGTCAATTCCCCTGAGAATTTTGTATGTGGTGATCAGGTCTCCCCGAGCTCTTCTGTCTTCCAGCGACGTCAGGTGCAATTCACGCAGCTGTGTGTGTGTGTGTGTGTGTGTGTGTGTGTGTGTGTGTGTGTGTGTGTGTGTGTGTGTGTGTGTGTGTGTGTGTGTGTGTAAATCACCAAGAAATTAACACGTGTTGAACAATGTGACAGTGTCAGACCTCGAAGGAAGGATTAGGACAGGAATTTCCTCAAGTACTTTCGTATTTAATAATACATCTTCAGAAGGATGGATTTAGACTGACTAATGAAGATTAAACCACCCAAGAGGTGGCACGGGCATGAATAGCCCGTAAGTGGTAGATTTCTTTTTGGAGTGAATATGATCTTTGGTCGTCAAAGGATATACTGCCTACTGAGCTCGCATTTAAATTGACAGTCATATTGCTGCTATCGCGGGGGAGGATAGCGCTTGACAGTATTTATGAGGGTGTCCAGCTGCTGGACACTTCTCATTACCAGAAGAGTGGCAGTGTTGATGGCTTCAGGGTAATTACTGCAAGATTCAGGGACTCTTAAAGCTCTTCTGAAGTCTTTTTGAAGGAGCTAGTGAAGCAGTGGCTTTTCTGTGATTGTCTGATAGAAGATTTACAGTTAAGTGTGTGGATATATATAGATAAAAATGGGGCGAGGAGAGGTACAATGTCTTTAATGAGATAAGGGGATAGTAATAAGGTATTAGTGAGATAAACGTTATCAATGATCCCACTCAAATCATCCTTTAACTTATCAATCAAAAATGGATCTAAATTAGAGGTCCCCGTTTATCTTGAAGTGATAATAGAGTTCCTCTTCTCTGATAATGTGACAGATGAGGTCCTTTCTTTTGTAAAGTGACAGGTGATATTTTTTATTCCTTTCGCAATGTGACAGGTTAATGCTATCTTTCCTTTCCTTTCAAAGTGACAGGTGGGAGCGTCCGCCTGTCTATCAAAGCGTGAGATGACGGATAGGGGAGGTCTCTCCCTCTTGGCAAAGTGACAGAGATCACCTCTAATGTTAAAGTGACAGGTGCTGGGGGTAATTTTCAAGGGGACAGGTGGTAGGTCGGTCTGTCTGTCTGTCTAGGTGAGGCCGGGGGATGGGGGGGGGGAGGGAGCTCTAGTCCTAGGCCTCTGGAACTAAGAGAAACATAATCGCCTGAAGAGGGTCTGTAAATACCGTCTGCCTCAGAATGTCATTACTCAGGAGCCTCGGCCCACCCCATCTTAGCCTCGGCCCGCCCCATCTTAGCCTCGCCCCGCCCCATCTTAGCCTCGCCCCGCCCCATCTTAGCCTCGCCCCGCCCCATCTTAGCCTCGCCCCGCCCCATCTTAGCCTCGCCCCGCCCCATCTTAGCTTCGCCCCGCCCCATCTTAGCCTCGCCACGCCCCATCTTAGCCTCGGTCCGCCCCATCTTAGCCTCGGCCCGCCCCATCTTAGCCTCGGCCCGCCCCATCTTAGCCTCGCCCCGCCCCATCTTTAGCCTCGCCCCGCCCCATCTTTAGCCTCGCCCCGCCCCATCTTTAGCCTCGCCCCGCCCCATCTTTAGCCTCGCCCCGCCCCATCTTTAGCCTCGCCCCGCCCCATCTTTAGCCTCGCCCCGCCCCATCTTTAGCCTCGCCCCGCCCCATCTTTAGCCTCGCCCCGCCCCATCTTTAGCCTCGCCCCGCCCCATCTTTAGCCTCGCCCCGCCCCATCTTTAGCCTCGCCCCGCCCCATCTTTAGCCTCGCCCCGCCCCATCTTTAGCCTCGCCCCGCCCCATCTTTAGCCTCGCCCCGCCCCATCTTTAGCCTCGCCCCGCCCCATCTTTAGCCTCGCCCCGCCCCATCTTTAGCCTCGCCCCGCCCCATCTTAGCCCCGGCCCGGAATGCATTAGCGTAAACGAGACCTGACCCGCAATACTAATTGGCATTAGAGGTAGTTTGCATCTCCTGTCGGTAGAGGGAGAGGGGTCAGTCCTGTAGTGGTTCATATCTCGTGTACTGTGTACTCTTATGGTGTACTGCGTACTCTTATGGTGTACTGCGTACTCTTATGGTTTACTGTGTACTCTTATGGTGTACTGTGTACTCTTATGGTGTACTGCGTACTCTTTTGGTGTACTGCGTACTCTTTGGGTGTACTGTGTACTCCTATGGTGTACTGTGTACTCTTTTGGTGTACTGTGTACTCTTTGGGTGTACTATCTGTGTACTCCCTTGATGAGCTTGGTATTAATGAGCTTCGGAGCTCGTTAACTGTTTAATAATTGTAAACAAAGCCGCCAAAGATTGATAAAAGATGTACAGGTTCGTAAGTGCTTGCATAACTTGCTTCGTGAATCTGACCCCCTGGTACCCAGCCCGTTCTCTTGATCTCCCACTCCGTAATAAATCCAACCTTTTAGCCTATCCAGAAACGTAGGAACCCAGGTGGTTTGTCGAGTCCCATGGAGAGTAAAGGTGAATGTTCGTAAGACGGGACATATGTTAATAGGTTGCAATTGTAACGTTGCTTACTATAGGATAACAAATTATTACTTGAGATGACGGGTTGACCAGACCACACACTAGAAGGTGAAGGGACGTTTCGGTCCGTCCTGGACCATTCTCAAGTCGATTGTCTTGTCACAGTCGACTTGAGAATGGTCCAGGACGGACCGAAACGTCCCTTCACCTTCCAGTGTGTGGTCTGGTCAACATACTTCAGCCACGTTATTGTGACTCTTCGCCTGCATGACGGGTTGATATGCCATACCTTGAGGTTACCTCAAGGAGGGGAGCCGGTCGACCGAGCGGACACCACGCTGGACTTGTGATCCTGTGGTCCTGGGTTCGATCCCAGGCACCGGCGAGAAACAATTGGCAGAGTTTCTTTCACCCTATGCCTCTTTCACCAGAGTCTCCTGAGACTGATGGATGCCTACATGCCTCTGTTACCTAGCAGTAAAATAGGTACCTGGGTGTTAGTCAGCTGTCACGGGCTGCTTCCTGAGGATGGAGGCCTGGTCGAGGACCGGGCCGCGGGGACACTAAAAGCCCCGAAATCGTCAAGATAACCTCAAGATACTACCTTGAGGTGCTTCCGGGGCTTTAGTGTCCCGCGGCCCGGTTGTCGACCAGACCTCGTTGCTAGTGGACTGTACAACCAGGCTGTTGGAGGCAGCCGCTTGCAAGGCCGTGCGTAACCGGTTACCTGTCAGCCACTTACCTGCCCGGCTGGCAGCAACAACCCGTCCTTCTAAATAGCACGTCGTATTTTGACGTATACTTAAGGTAAAAAAAAAAAAAACATGTCAGCGGATGGCGAAATTGACGTGATGTCCCGTTTTCTGCTCGTGGGTCTTCGGGTTGGTTAGGTTCGGGCACTTTAGTACGATCGTTTAATGACGTTGGTAACGGTAAGACTGGTGCTTGTGAGGCCCTCTGGACGGACTAATTAATCTGGTCCGGGCTAATGTTCCTCCCTCGCTGCCCCGACACTGATAAATGACGGCTCATGTGAGCCTCTACCTCCATCACCACCACTACTCCCTCACCATCAACTCCCTCCCTCACCATCAACTCCCTCCCTCACCACCATCTCCCTCCCTCACCACCATCTCCCTCCCTCACCACCAACTCCCTCCCTCACCACCATCTCCCTCCCTCACCACCAACTCCCTCCCTCACCACCAACTCCCTCCCTCACCACCAACTCCCTCCCTCACCACCAACTCCCTCCCTCACCACCAACTCCCTCCCTCACCACCAACTCCCTCCCTCACCACCAACTCCCTCCCTCACCACCAACTCCCTCCCTCACCACCAACTCCCTCCCTCACCACCAACTCCCTCCCTCACCACCAACTCCCTCCCTCACCACCAACTCCCTCCCTCACCACCAACTCCCTCCCTCACCACCAACTCCCTCCCTCACCACCAACTCCCTCCCTCACCATCTACTCCCTCCCTCACCATCTACTCCCTCACCATCTACAGCCCCTCAATTATTTTCCACGTCCCTCACTATCTACTCCCTCACTGTCTCCTTCCTCACCATCCCCTCCATCATCAATAAGCCTTCCGCCGATTCCCTAATTCGTATGTTCTTGTGTTCTTATGTTCTTTTGCTCCAGGGATTAAATAATACCGTAAATAACCGCCAGTTACCCGTACCTTCCCCGATATGAATTATTTTACAGCACACAACAGTTAGGTTGACCCACCTCACCTCGCCCTTGTACATACACACAAACAGCAACACTTCGACTTAAAATCATCAGAAAATTAACTCAAAAAATTAACTTTTTTAAATTTATGTTAATTAACTCGAAAGAAGTTTAACGCTGCAGAGAATAATTCACAATAACAGGGCTGAAACACACACACACACACACACACACACACACACACACACACGCACGCACGCACACACGGTGGTGGAGGCAGATTCCATACACAGCCTTAAATGTAGATATGATAGAGCCCAGTAGGCTCAGGAATCTGTACACCAGTTGATTGACGGTTGAGAGGCGGGACCAAAGAGCCAGAGCTCAACCCCCGCAAGCACAAATAGGTGAGTACACACACACACACACAGTTGAGAGGCGGGACCAAAGAGCCAGAGCTCAACCCCCGCAAGCACAAATAGGTGAGTACACACACACACACACAGTTGAGAGGCGGGACCAAAGAGCCAGAGCTCAACCCCCGCAAGCACAAATAGATGAGTACACACACACACACACACACACAGTTGAGAGGCGGGACCAAAGAGCCAGAGCTCAACCCCCGCAAGCACAGGTAAGTACATACACACTGTGCACTGCAACAAGTCCCGGACCAACCGGGCTGTAGTGGATAAATGTGGGCCTGCGGGCCGCTCCAAGCAGCAACAACCTGTTGGACCAAACTCTCACAAATCAAGCCTGGGAGGCGTCTCAGTGTGGGAGTGGGAGTCGTCGTAGGGAGGAAGATCTCATACAGAGAACACTGCACTTTCCTCAGCCCACAGCAGGTATCATCAGCCACTGATGGGCACTCAGTATCTCCCCCCCCCTCTCCCCCCCACTCATCACCATCACTCATCTCATCACCATCACCCTCTCACCACCCATCACAAACACTCGTTGGTAATCAAAATAACATTACCATGGGGCGCTCTTTCCCACACAATTTATTGTTTGTAATACATTTTTCCATTCGTCATGTTTGTCTTATTTTTTCCTTCTTCTTCTCTACATCATCATCTCCTCCATTCGGTCTCGTAGGTGATGTTCATCATACATCATCACGATAATCATCACTATCCTTCCTTGTAAACTTTAACCTTCTGATGACATCACCATTCATCACTCTTGGTGCCTGTTCTCCATCACTGCCGTGTTCTCCCATCACTGCCGTGTTCTCCCATCACTGCCGTGTTCTCCCATCACTGCCGTGTTCTCCCATCACTGCCGTGTTCTCCCATCACTGCCGTGTTCTCCCATCACTGCCGTGTTCTCCCATCACTGCCGTGTTCTCCCATCACTGCCGTGTTCTCCCATCACTGCCGTGTTCTCCCATCACTGCCGGAGGCGCCTGTTCTCCCATCACTGCCGGAGGCGCCTGTTCTCCCATCACTGCCGGAGGCGCCTGTTCTCCCATCACTGCCGGAGGCGCCTGTTCTCCCATCACTGCCGGAGGCGCCTGTTCTCCCATCACTGCCGGAGGCGCCTGTTCTCCCATCACTGCCGGAGGCGCCTGTTCTCCCATCACTGAAGGAGGCGCCTGTTCTCCCATCACTGAAGGAGGCGCCTGTTCTCCCATCACTGCCGGAGGCGCCTGTTCTCCCATCACTGCCGGAGGCGCCTGTTCTCCCATCACTGCCGGAGGCGCCTGTTCTCCCATCACTGCCGGAGGCGCCTGTTCTCCCATCACTGCCGGAGGCGCCTGTTCTCCCATCACTGCCGGAGGCGCCTGTTCTCCCATCACTGCCGGAGGCGCCTGTTCTCCCATCACTGCCGGAGGCGCCTGTTCTCCCATCACTGCCGGAGGCGCCTGTTCTCCCATCACTGCCGGAGGCGCCTGTTCTCCCATCACTGCCGGAGGCGCCTGTTCTCCCATCACTGCCGGAGGCGCCTGTTCTCCCATCACTGCCGGAGGCGCCTGTTCTCCCATCACTGCCGGAGGCGCCTGTTCTCCCATCACTGCCGGAGGCCTGTTCTCCATCACTGCCGGAGGCGCCTGTTCTCCCATCACTGCCGGAGGCGCCTGTTCTCCCATCACTGCCGGAGGCGCCTGTTCTCCCATCACTGCCGGAGGCCTGTTCTCCATCACTGCCGGAGGCCTGTTCTCAGACAAACTGGAAGTGTGTGTGTGTTTGAAATATGTGTAATAAATATGACAAGAAAAATAGGTTGTGAGTCAGTACATTAGACAACCGACGGTTAGAAAGGCGGGGTCCAAGAGCTAACAGCTCGATCGTGCATGCGCAAATAGGTGAGTACATACACATAGTGAAATGAAAGAGAAAGCTCTTAACCCAACTTTGAAGGCCAAGACCTTGAAGGCCAAGACCTTGAAGGCCAAGACCTTGAAGGCCAAGACCTTGAAGGCCAAGACCTTGAAGGCTAAGACCTTGAAGGCCAAGACCTTGAAGGCCAAGACTATTTAAGTGACGTAAGTTACATGGTGTAAGTTACCGACGGTTGTGTACAGCGTTGGATGAAGCATACTCACCTAGTTGTGCTTGCGGAGGTTGAGCTTCGGCTCTTTGGTCCCGCCTCTCAACTGTCAATCAACAGGTGTACAGGTTATGGAGCCTACTGGGCTCTATCACAGCTACTTCTGAAACTGTGTATGGAACCTGCATCCACCATATCATTTGCTAGTGCGTTCCATTTGTTAGCTACTCTTGACACTAAACAAGTTCTGTCTAACGTCTCTGTGGTTCATTTGGGTACTCTGTTTCCACCTGTGTCCCTTTGTGCGTGTACCACTCGCACTAAATAATTTGCCTTTATCCTGTCAACTCTGAGGATTTTATAGCTGGTAATCATGTCTCCTCAAATTCTTCTATCTTCATGTGCCATGACGTTTAATTCCAGTAGTTTTATCTTGTAGCTCATCAGCTCTCGGCTCGGGGACTAGGATGGTGGCATACCTCTGAACTTTCTCTAACTTTGTTTGGTGTTTAGCTAGATGTGGACTCCACGCTGGAGCCGCATACTCCAGCATTGGTCTGACATAGGTGTGGTGTCATGCTTGGGGTGTCAAGGTAGGGGGTAGAGGGTAGTGGTAGGGGCAGCCGGACACGGAGGGGTCAGAGGCACGTCAGACAGTAAAATACTGGTCATGTGCCAGCCCTCCAGGTGGGAGGCAAAACATAAGCTGTAAATCACTTTTCTTCTCTATATTTCTGCCGTAACTTACCGCTATCAACGTGTCAGGGCTTATGACAGGTTCGCGACTGTGGGCGTGGACGCGAGCGTGGGGTGCCAGGGGCGTAAGTGGGCGTGTTTGGGAGGTAGAGAGGATGTTAAATCCTCTCTACCTCCCAATCGAGGGACCTCTCCAATCGAGGGGTCCCTCGATTGTTTCAAACGCGGGTTGGACAAGTATATGAGTGGGATGGGTGGTTATAGATAGGAGCTGCCTCGTGTGGGTCAATAGGCCTTCTGCAGTTACCTTTGTTCTTATGTTCTTAAGGTTGTAGGGACATAATGGACCTACAACCTCCCTCATAACCCCATCTATTACTCTGATATAATAGTGACATAGTTACATCAATATCTAACCTCTCACTGTACCATCTATAGATACCAACACATAACCTTGTCACTGTACTTTCAACCCCCAAGTCCTCCTCTAAGCATATTCACTTGGGAATCTCTTTCATCACTTGAATACAATAGACTTTGAAAGTATTCTCTCCATCTAATTCTAATTTCCACTTCATAATTCCTCAAATGACCTTTCCAATAGTCATCTTGCTGCACTTCCTTCCTTCTTTTCAAAAAGAACTTCCTGTTCTCTGAAAAATTGTCTATCGCTTTGACCCTTTCAAGAGTAAAGATGCAGTGCTTAATCTAAACGACAGTTCTATAAATATTAAGGTCCAAAAACTGTTCACTGTCCTCTATTCAACACTTTCCTCTTTACATAAGAGGCATAACTAGTCGACCTCTCGGCTTGGAAAAGGGAAGATGAACTCGTTCACTTTGTATCCATCAAATTCCCACATTTTACTTCCCATCTCCTCATCCCATCAATAACTTGCTATCTTGGATCATCTTCAGAGGTTATCTTGAGATGATTTCGGGGCTTAGCGTCCCCGCGGCCCGGTCCTCAACCAGGCCTCCTTTTTTTGTTACACACACACACACACACACACACACACAGCCCAGGAAGCAGCCCGTGACAGCTGACTAACTACCAGGTAACTATTTACTGCTAGGTAACAGGGGCATCAGAAAACATTTTGTCCATTTGTCCCCGCCTCCACCGGGGATCGAACCCGGGACCTCAGGACTACGAATCCGAGGCGCTGTCCACCCAGCTGTCGGCGGGGGAGGGGGGTTTCTACCAGCTTGTTCAACTATCAACTCTTGTAAGGGAGCCGGTCGGACAGCACGCTGGACTTGTGATCCTATGATCCCGGGTTCGATCCCGGGCGCCGGCGAGAAACAATGGGCAGAGTTTTTCATCCTGATGCCCCTGTTACCTAGCAGTAAAATAGGTATCTGGGTGTTAGTCGGCTGTCACGGGCTGCTTCCTGGGGGTGGATGCCTGGTCGAGGACCGGACCGCGGGGACGCTAAGCCCTGAAATTATCTCAAGATAACCTCAAGATAACCACAATCTAATCTTACATACCGAACTTGCGACCACATAAACCTCCAAATATGCCCAACCACTTGGGCTGGACGGTAGAGCGACGGTCTCGCTTCATGCAGTTAAGTAAATGTTGAAGCCATGTGATGGGATCGAACCCGCGTCTCTGGCCTCCCCAGACACACACCATCATTTGGCCAAGATATTTTAACAGATACCTCACATTGTTATGATTTCATTGTGCACTGTCTAGTATGCCATTATTACTACTATCATTTTTCAGGATATATTCCCAGTTTACAATTGACATTACCCAGAACAATTATGTTAATACTCTTGGATATCATAAAAGTCTTATACTTCTGTCATCTATTGTTGCGCATGTGATAACAACCACTATGTTATCTTTACTCTTTCAGACGTAAATTTCCCACAATAACACCTCGAATTGCAGAGGTGCAAACTAATTCTCTGCAGCAGTAATATTCTGAACTAATTCTCTGCAGCAGTAATATTCTGAACTAATTCTCTGCAGCAGTAATATTCTGAACTAATTCTCTGCAGCAGTAATATTCTGAACTAATTCTCTGCAGCAGTAATATTCTGAACTAATTCTCTGCAGCAGTAATATTCTGAACCAATTCTCTGCAGCAGTAATATTCTGAACCAATTCTCTGCAGCAGTAATATTCTGAACCAATTCTCTGCAGCAGTAATATTCTGAACCAATTCTCTGCAGCAGTAATATTCTGAACCAATTCTCTGCAGCAGTAATATTCTGAACTAATTCTCTGCAGCAGTAATATTCTGAACTAATTCTGCAGCAGTAATATTCTGAACTAATTCTCTGCAGCAGTAATATTCTGAACTAATTCTCTGCGGTAAGTAATTTATTGTCCCATACTACTATTTATTCATTCAAATACTCCTTTCATCTCCCATTCGTTCTTATCTCATATTCTTGTGTTATTTAACCTATTGAAATTACCAGCATCATTTTCTTTTATTTTTGTCAGACATAAGCCGAGTACTGTTGGGATCGAACTGTCGATTACATAGCCCAACACATTTATTCTTTTCTAGTGTATAATTACTCTGATAACTATAGTTTATAAATAAATCTGGTGTTATCCCAATGTAGTCACTTCCAATTTAGTCAGGTGTCGTCCTCCTCAGTCTGACCAGTTATGTACCAGTGTCAGGTGCGACACAGGTACAGTGCGACACAGGTACAGTGCGACACAGGTACAGTGCGACACACGTACATAACTGAGCCCTAAGGACAAAATAAAATAGATAAAATTTTATCATGGATATTTATATTACCCAAAAACGTGGGTATCTTATATGTCGAGTTATATATACAAATTACTGGACACTGTACATTAGATGTACAGTTATTTATATATATATATATGTACAGTTATTTATATATATATATATATTGAGTACAATAACAGAGAGCAGCGTTACTCAGTAGTGACAATGATTCTCTTCCGAACCCTTGTACTTCTCTTGCCTGTATCCACTACGTAATAGCAAGACAGTTCTTGAGAGCCTCAGCCAACTTCACTGACACGACGGTATACACATACAGCTAACACAATCGTCTGTACAACTTTTCTACCTTCTCGTGTCTCAAAATTATCATCCTGATGTCGACGGTAGATTTCTAACACTCCCTACGGCGTTGACAGTCACCATCTTCCACGGGTCGTAGTTCAGAAGAGAGTGGATCACCTCGTCACAACTCCGCCATATGGCTGGTCACACAACTAGGCCAGGTCGACAGGAAGGAAGAGTGTAGAGTACTGCCCTGCCCAGGTTCTGACCTGTACTCATTGCCTCGCCCGGTGATTCTGATTGGCCAACAGAATTCCCGCCACCGGACGAGCCACACCGTGTGGGTCGTTAACAACCTGCATGGTTGTTAAAGTCGTTCCCCGTGTAACATTTAGTAGGAAAGCATTACTCTTAAGTACCACTAATTATACTCTGATGCGACGCAATAACACGATAAAAGAAACTTCCTGTAACAGTACCTATATAGGTACTGTAGGGTGGAGGCCTGGTCGAGGACCGGGCCGCGGGGTCACTAAAAAGCCCTGAAATCATCTCAAGATAACCTCAAGATATGTAAATTCATATATACCTGTATGTATGTACCTGTACAGTAAAATAACAACGTACTGGAGTGAACGATATGGAAGAAAATGCAAGATTGAACCAGTGAAGAGCAGAGGTGCCATAGGCACAATCAGAGAACACTGTATAAACATCAGAGGTCCGCGGTTGTTCAACGTCCTCCCAGCGACTATAAGAAATATTGCCAGAACAACCGTGGACATCTTCAAGAGAAAACTGGACTGTTTTCTAAGAGAAGTTCCGGATCAGCCGGGCTGTGGTGGATATGTGGGCCTGCGGGCCGCTCCAAGCAACAGCCTGGTGGACCAAACTTTCACAAGTCAAGCCTGGCCTCGGGCCGGGCTTGGGGAGTAGAAGAACTCCCAGAACCCCATCAACCAGGTATCAACCAGGTATGTACCTGTACCTGGAAATTCACCTGTAAACTTCAAGTATGATTCCATAAACGTTTTCCTTGTGGGTAACTTACCAAAAAAGAAACAAACTTAATGAACCAAATTTTTTCATTGTGTTCCACACTTGTGTATTATACACACTGAAAAGTTCATTTTGGAAGTAAACTATTGAGTACAAAAATAAACGAACTTACGAAAAGAAAAATAATATAAAAACGGGAATGAAAAAACAGGATTTATAAAATAAAAAATAAAATAAAACATTCCTTACTTTCCATGTAGTAAAATTTACATCATTGTCAGAAACGTATCCAGATAAAAACCCATCACAACCACCTTCAAAATTCTCTCAAAACTCTCAAATTCTCTCTTTCTTTCTCTTCTCTCAGAATTCTCTCAAATTCGCTTCAAAACACCTCAAATCCACATCTCCAAAACTCATGACTATGCCCAAGCACATGTCTATGGAGGTCAGCTTGGTCAGACACAGATCCCGCACTGCAGCGCCCATCACCGTGGCGGTCTGTGCCACGACACCGATAAAGACAGCTCAAGGCTGGACAATACTGCGAACTCTGAACCCGGGGGATCGATACCCTGGCTCCTGTCTCTGCGTCTCGCAGTGTGTACGTGCTCGCCTATTTGTATCTGCAGGATTGAGCATTAGCTCTTGAATTCCGCCTTTGTAACCGTTGGGTGTCTAATGTCCTGACCACTGGCCTATTTTTCACCTTCATATCTGATAAATCTTCTCTTTCTCTCTCTGTCTGTCTGTCTGTCTCTCTCTCTCTCTCTCTCTCTCTCTCTCTCTCTCTCTCTCTCTCTCTCTAAAAAAAAAATATAGCAGAAACCTTGATATAGTTTCGGGACTGGCAAACGGTGTTGACAGGTGAAGACCAACTTTTATATCTCCATACTATGCGCTTGAAGCTCGACTATAGCTGCCAGACGCAAAACTCTACGCTTGCGTCAAATACACACACACAAGCTGGACACAGTCCAACGCAGTGGACAACCGGAGACATGGCAGGAAGTGCAAAATAGCTCCGTTGAAAAGCAGATGTGTAATATGTATGCTGAGAAACATCTCTCTCAACATCAAGCGCCCTAGACTGTTCAACACTCTCCCTCAACGCATACCTGGAGCATTGATTTTTTTTTTTTATTAACATATTAGGTACATCTGCATTAGTGCAGCTACCCTAGACTATATGAAGTGGAGTACAGTGTGTCAAAAAAGCTAACTAGGTGATGCTAAAAAATCCCCATCACACAGGATGGTTAGTCATACAGCGGCATGTGATAAGCGGTCTGCACTGGCAGACTCCGGATGCATTTTGAGGATATCAACAACACAAGATTGAATAAGGTAGCAGTGGTAATACAAGTCCCCATCTAGCATTGAGACACTGGTATAATCAGGTATACTCCACGGGTATAATCAGGTATACTCCACGGGTATAACCAGGCGAACTCTCAAGGTGTTCAAAGAAAACTTTATAAAACACCTCCAGAGGATTCCTGATCAACCGGGCTATGATTCATACATCAAACTGCAGACAGCGGCGCCCAGCAACCTGGGTGACTAGACCACCACCATCAACGAGACCTGGGGCAGAGACCGGGCCGTGGGGATACTGATTCGCGGAACCAACAACAGGCAGCAGCAGTGAGAGGCAGCAACAGTGAGAGGCAGCAGCAGTGAGAGGCAGCAGCAGTGAGAGGCAGCAGCAGTGAGAGGCAGCAGCAGTGAGAGGCAGCAGCAGTGAGAGGCAGCAACAGTGAGAGGCAGCAACAGTGAGAGGCAGCAGCAGTGAGAGGCAGCAGCAGTGAGAGGCAGCAGCAGTGAGAGGCAGCAGCAGTGAGAGGCAGCACCAGTGAGAGGCAGCAGCAGTGAGAGGCAGCAGCAGTGAGAGGCAGCAACAGTGAGAGGCAGCAGCAGTGAGAGGCAGCAGCAGTGAGAGGCAGCAGCAGTGAGAGGCAGCAGCAGTGAGAGGCAGCAGCAGTGAGAGGCAGCAGCAGTGAGAGGCAGGAGTAGTGAGAGGCAGCAGCAGTGAGAGGCAGCAGCAGTGAGAGGCAGGGCGGCCAATGGGGTGGACTTCTCACATTATGAGACTGGTAATTAAGTTCATGAAAGAGTTATTCGACAAGGCCCAAGCAGGCGGTGATCAGCTGCTCCTCTTAGTCTCGGGTCGTGGAGGGGGAGAGAGGGAGAGGAGACGAGGGAGGGGGGAGGGAGGGAGGGAAGGAGCTGGGGGGGGAGGGAGGGAGGGAAGGAGCTGGGGGGGGGAGGGGGGGGAGAGGGAGGGAGAGAGAGGGAGAGAGGGGGGGGGGTAGACGACTGTTGAAGAGGAGGAGAGGGACAGAGAATGAGGTAAAGAGGGCGGGGTGCAGAGAACAGAGAGAGAAAAGGATAGAAAGTAAAGAGGACGAAGAAAAAGACGAAAGGAAAATCTGGGAGAGAGAAAATAAGATTGTAGATAGAGAGAGTTGAAGAGCAAAGGACAGGTAGCTTGTGGAACCAAGTGTGTGAAGCATAGAGGCCTAGAAAAGGTAGGGAGGAGGGGGTCATACCAGGAAGGTGGGGGGAGGGGGGGAACGGGGATCCCGAAAGTGGAACAGCTATATCCTAAAATAATCTTCTAACACCCCCCCCACACCCTTCCCCACTTGGCCGCAGGCCTATATCACCAAAAAGCGTTCAAACTCCCCCAGCAAGTCTCTTGGTAGCCCCCAGCAAGTCTCCTGGTAGCCCCCAGCAAGTCTCCTGGTAGCCCCCAGCAAGTCTGGTAGTCCCCAGCAAGTCTCCTAGTAGCCCCCAGCAAGTCTCCTGGTAGCCCCCAGCAAGTCTCCTGGTAGCCCCCAGCAAGTCTCCTGGTAGCCCCCAGCAAGTCTCTTGGTAGCCCCCAGCAAGTCTCCTGGTAGGCCCCAGCAAGTCTCCTGGTAGTCCCCAGCAAGTCTCCTGGTAGCCCCCAGCAAGTCTCCTGGTAGCCCCCAGCAAGTCTCCTGGTAGCCCCCAGCAAGTCTCCTGGTAGCCCCCAGCAAGTCTCCTGGTAGCCCCCAGCAAGTCTCCTGGTAGCCCCCAGCAAGTCTCCTGGTAGCCCCCAGCAAGTCTCCTGGTAGCCCCCAGCAAGTCTCCTGGTAGCCCCCAGCAAGTCTCCTGGTAGCCCCCAGCAAGTCTCCTGGTAGCCCCCAGCAAGTCTCCTGGTAGCCCCCAGCAAGTCTCCTGGTAGCCCCCAGCAAGTCTCCTGGTAGCCCCCAGCAAGTCTGGTAGTCCCCAGCAAGTCTGGTAGTCCCCAGCAAGTCTCCTAGTATCCCCCAGCAAGTCTCCTGGTAGCCCCCAGCAAGTCTCCTGGTAGCCCCCAGCAAGTCTCCTGGTAGCCCCCAGCAAGTCTCCTGGTAGCCCCCAGCAAGTCTCCTGGTAGCCCCCAGCAAGTCTCCTGATAGCCCCCAGCAAGTCTCCTGGTAGGCCCCAGCAAGTCTCCTGGTAGGCCCCAGCAAGTCTCCTGGTAGGCCCCAGCAAGTCTCCTGGTAGGCCCCAGCTAGTCTCCTGGTAGCCCCCAGCTAGTCTCCTGGTAGCCCCCAGCAAGTCTCCTGGTAGCCCCCAGCAAGTCTTCTGGTAGCCCCCAGCAAGTCTCCTGGTAGCCCCCAGCAAGTCTCTTGGTAGCCCCCAGCAAGTCTCCTGGTAGCCCCCAGCAAGTCTCCTGGTAGGCCCCAGCAAGTCTCCTGGTAGCCCCCAGCAAGTCTCCTGGTAGCCCCCAGCAAGTCTCCTGGTAGCCCCCAGCAAGTCTCCTGGTAGCCCCCAGCAAGTCTCCTGGTAGCCCCCAGCAAGTCTCCTGGTAGCCCCCAGCAAGTCTCCTGGTAGCCCCCAGCAAGTCTCCTGGTAGCCACCAGCAAGTCTCCTGGTAGCCCCCAGCAAGTCTCCTGGTAGCCCCCAGCAAGTCTCCTGGTAGCCCCCAGCAAGTCTCCTGGTAGCCCCCAGCAAGTCTCCTGGTAGCCCCCAGCAAGTCTCCTGGTAGGCCCCAGCAAGTCTCCTGGTAGGCCCCAGCAAGTCTCCTGGTAGGCCCCAGCAAGTCTCCTGGTAGGCCCCAGCAAGTCTCCTGGTAGGCCCTAGCAAGTCTGGTAGCCCCCAGCAAGTCTCCTGGAAGCCCCCAGCAAGTCTCCTGGTAGGCCCTAGCAAGTCTGGTAGCCCTAGTAAGTCTCCTGGTAGGCCCTAGCAAGTCTGGTAGCCCCCAGCAAGTCTCCTGGTAGCCCCCAGCAAGTCTCCTGGTAGGCCCCAGCAAGTTGCCTGGTAGCCCCCAGCAAGTCTCCTGGTAGCCCCCAGCAAGTCTCCTGGTAGGCCCTAGCAAGTCTGGTAGCCCCTAGTAAGTCTCCTGGTAGGCCCTAGCAAGTCTGGTAGCCCCCAGCAAGTCTCCTGGTAGCCCCCAGCAAGTCTCCTGGTAGGCCCTAGCAAGTCTGGTAGCCCTAGTAAGTCTCCTGGTAGGCCCTAGCAAGTCTGGTAGCCCCCTGCAAGTCTCCTGGTAGCCCCCAGCAAGTCTCCTGGTAGCCCCCAGCAAGTCTCCTGGTAGCCCCCATCACCACCGTGTAAAGGGATCTTGGAATGATGATGTCTGACGTGCCTAGCGTCTAGTAAGCACACTAAAGCAAGCACGCATCAGCCCACACAATGATAGGGTGGATTATGAGAACCCATCAATCAGAGGAAGCATTTTTGCTATTCTTCAATT